>NC_031769.1:95395412-95585858 GCF_001522545.3 Parus major
CTGTTGTCATGTGAACGAGAGAATAGTAAATAGATAAGGGATGAAAAGGTTTTTCTGGAAGTTTATTCTGGTGTTCTTATTCTTGTTGTTTGTCAATAAACTTTCTTTATTCCTTTTAAGTTTTATGCCTGTTTTGCCCTTATTCTAATCCATATCTCACAGCAAGAAATAAGTAATTTTATAGTTATTGGTTTTAAACCACGACAACCTTCTATGGCTGTCCTCTAGTCAAGATTAAACTTCCTGATTTCCTTTAAAATTTCACAATTCAGCAGGTATTTTATAAAGTCCTTTCAGCCTAGTTGTTTTGCTTACCAAAGCAGTAAGCAAATGAATAACCCATGTTACAGTACCAAGAAGTATCAGGTAGCAGGATGAGAAGCAGAGGATCTATCAATGGTATGTAGCTAAAGATGTTAAAAAGATGTAGAAAAAAATAAAAGCAAACCACCAAAGTTTTGGAGGATGGTAACAAAAAAAACCCCAAAAACAAACAAACAAACAAACAAATAACCTTCTCCCTAAAAAAAAACCCCAAAAAACAAGAACAAAAAACCCAGCAAAATTCAAACACCATTATTTAAATATTATAATCTAAACCATTAATTAAAGTGATTGAAATACAACCCTCAAAGAAAGGAAATTCAGACTAACAAATAGGCCAAGGCACAGAGTTTAAATTTTGCATGACACAGGCTCTGAGTTGCCTAAACTGGTATCACTAGCATGGCTCAAAGCATTCTCACAACCCCTACCCCATTCTGCTTGTAACAACAGATCTGATCGAGGTTGATGGTCTGCTTTCCAAAAATACAATTGAAAACTAAGTACATTTTGATGAACTGCAAAGGTCAGAATTGCAACTACTTTTACCTAAAAGAGAGATAAAAAATTTGGCTTTTGTCAAAGTTAGGATTATTTTTTTCAGTATCCAAGTATAAGAAATCCCTCTAAAAATCTACAGGAGCTGCAAGCTACTACAACAGTCAGGTTCCTTAAAACTTTCACAGACACGCGGACCTTTGTTGCTCTTGAAAATCCTTTACATACAGGGAGCAGTTTAATCTAGGGAGTATCAGAATTTCAGAGAATTTTTTTTTCTTTTAACTAAAAGCTCCTCATAGCCTTTCATTTTACTTTTTGTATATAAAAGCAGAAGTACTTGGAGTTAAAAAACAGTATCAGTGGCTATCTCGTGGTTAACACCTTTACCTACATGTCTAAAAACTGTCTATCATCACACAGAATCATGCTGCATAAAATTCAGTGGCAACCACTTCTTTTTATGGACATCATGAGAAGAGGAAGCATGATCAGAGTATCCCTCTGGATCACATAAGGAGCTTGCACAAATGGATATGAAACTACAAGTCTAATTACTTGGACAGTGGTCCTAGACACCATGAAAGGAGATTCTCGCTTTAGATATCCTCCTGCACTGCATTAACAGTTTCAGATGCAGGCTGAATTCAGACAGAAAGTCAGATACAGGTTTTTCCTTTTCAAATCAGTTGGTTACTCCATTGGGATGAGAAAAAGCACACTATCTTTATCTAGACCATTCCTTTTCAGCTCTGTTCATCTTCTTCAGAACAGCTTTGGAAGAAGGAATATAAATCTTTTCACTCTACAGTCCAGCCAAAAGGTTGGTCTTCAGGGTAGTCCTCATACAAAAAGGACAGAAGTGGAAAATCACTGTAGCTATCTTACAATCTAAATGAGAGCTCTACCTAACAAGCTGCTATATCCTATATTTTTACATCACTGGGAAATGCAGCCTGTACTGCTTGCTGTCTGTGAAACCTGTACATGCAAATGACAAGGGAATTTTTAGCTATGTACGTTTGTATTTAATTTCATATTTCACTGGAGATACATTTTGTCCATCACATGGATGACAGGCACAATATCCACCTATTATCTGTAGTCCTAAATAAATAATAGTGGCAACAATCTGCTTCACTCACACACACTTGGGAATCCAGTTTAAAGGCAAAAGAGCATTTAATACATCAAGCATAAGGAACCTGCTCTTACAAAGCTGAACCTCAGTTCTACTGTGAAACACCCCTACAACTGAATGAGATACAATTCAACTCAGATTGTCATGTAGTATCAACTAAAGAATGATCAGACTTTCACGGCCAGGAAGAGAGATCCAATCAGCGAAACAGAAAGAAAGTTTTATTTTACAGACAAACCAGCACAACACAACAAACCAAAAGGCAGGGGGTGAAGGGGCAGGAACAGAACTTCCATCTCCTTGTTTAAAGACTGGGGGGATCTTGAGTCAGGTGGTGCCCAAGGGGCAATCATTCTGAGTACCTCTAATTAAGCAGTCTCTCCAGGAACACACTCCAGCAGCGGAACCCAGATTGGTCAAGCACTAATGCCCCATCCGTTTGGCCTGGCTGCCCCTCCAACTTCTTAGGACCCACTGCAGACAGCAACCCAAGCTCTGCATTTCAGAAAGTGAGAATGCAAAACAGCTTATTTAAAATATTTCCCTTCCCAATTTCCCAGGCAGAAGGCCTAATAAGAACAGAATAAATGAATTATCTTCTTTATGGTTTAGAGTCTATCCACACATGGGAAACAGGAGACATGGCTGTGTTCAAAGTACTGTCAAATACACAGGGTAAACACACCTGTAGAGAGTATTATCTCCAGCTAATCTCACAAAATTACTTTAACATTTTGTTTCCCCTAAAAAAGGTGAAACATTAAATAAACCTCTAAATTCACAATTTACCCTTTTAAGTCCAAGGGTCCTTTTAAGAAGACACAAACCATAACACTGCACAACTTGCACACTGACCAGAACAGGAACAGAATTTTGCACAGGCAAAGCTGCTTAGCCATTTTTTTCATAAAGTCCTGATTTGTCAGAGTAAAACCTTTTTACAAGACTTCACCAGTTCTGACAAAGCTTACTCTACATGCAAATTTTCTCATTTTGGGTCAAAATGAGAGAGACTATTAATTATTCTTGATTAAGATCAGGAAATTCTTTTTTTCTCCTCCACCTACACTCTAATCACCTGCAGACAGAAACAGCTTGCTACCCCAACCAACGAATCTGATGGAGAATATATTAGTTGCAGTTTTTAGACAGACACTGCTTTGTCCTGAGGCACACTGGAAGATGGTTGGGTTGGGGTTGTCGTGGTTTTTTTTTAAAAAAATAATGTTGCCAGTAACAGAAAATCATTTCCCACTTACCCCTAAACTATCTGATTTTGCTAATATTCTGTCCTAACCCAACAAAGACTAATTAACTGTGAGAAGACATTTAACTCAATGGGACTCCACTGTTCAGCTTGCACATGAAAAAATTGGGCCTTACACTGAACAACTTCACATCAGTGTATAAACCGTCATATACAGGATCAAACATAAAATTTTCACAGTCTGTATGAAGTAATGTGCTCTATCAGATTTACACAAACCCAAAGTCCTTAAGATAGGTATCTCCAGAGCAAGGTCAAATTTCTGCAGAGCCAGGAGTATCAAAGCCTGGCTGCAAAAGCTAGCTAAGCTTCAAAGTTCAACCACAAATAAAAGAGTTGTGTACATCCCACTGACTTTCTTTTCTCCCATTCTGACATTAAATTTAAAGACACACTATAAATAAAATATAGAAAAAACACAAGTATTATTCCAATGAAAAAAACCCCAAAACAATAGAGGGGATACATACTTTTCAATGCTGATACATAGAACTTTTGGTCATTTTTTCCCCATCAAACAACATTTAAAACACTGCAGATTCCAAAAGCACTTATTTTCATAGTACACAGGACACAAGTCAGTACTGATATAACAACTCCCATTCACTGTCATCTGATCATCACTGGATTAGACAGACCAGTGTCAGGCCAGTGCTACTGGTGAATATAGACTCTCTTTTATCTCTGAAGTAAGGGACCACAGAATATTTACATTTACAGCAAGTATTTTCCCAAGTAACTGGATTTTTTGTGCAAAATAATGCCAAAGGCCTCTGGCTAGTATTTTATTACTTCTCAACACTACTTACTACTAACCAGCAGCTCTTTTCCTTTCAAAAGCCAAAAAGAGGATGAAAGTCAATGTTCCAGCGTGTATTGATCAGCACTGGTTTTGCCTCTGTTTTTCACTCAAGAGAGAACAGGGAGGTGAAAGAGTAAAAAAAGCCACCAGGCACCTACCTTACACGGATGGAGACTTAAGCTCTTATACATAACTTAGTGACTCGTATCTCCGAATGTACAAACCAACTATTCTAGAGTCAGTCTCCTCGGCCTGACCAAAATTCCAGCCTGGAAAACTCCCCCAGCACAGGTTTCACCCAAACCAGTATCCCTGCACAAAGAGCTTCTGTTAGTGAATCTGGCGAGAATTCCTTACTCGCCCAGTTCCCACCAGCTCCTGAAAGAACATCCATCTGAAAAGCTGCCTACCCTGTTTTTGGAGTACAGCTTCCTAGGAGCCCATCCTAGAAGGCACACCTTCTGTAATCAAAAACCTTTGCCCTGCTGACACTTGTCTCTGTTTTTCGATTTTATTAAAACGCCTAATCTGATACCCGATTACCAACCCAGAAGGATTCCAAGGATATTAAAACCCATTACTGATGCCAAAAACAGTCAAAATTACTTGTAACAAGCTTGTAACTTGTAACTGCCCAGTCCTGCAGCACTTACTGAGGCAAAGCCAGGAGAGACAGAATACCCAAAATGGGATGGAACAGAAAAAGAAGGCAAGCTTGACCACTGTATTGGAGACATTGTGGGACTGAACATGCTTCAGAAACATTTGGAGTAGCCTACTATGTTCTCAACCTATTTGAGGAATGCAGACTGCTTTGGAGAAGGAAAAACAATCACCTACTCAAGACTCCTACAAGCTACTGTTTTAGCACATTTACCAGAAAACGTCAAGATTAATTAAGAATAAAACTACTCAAGAAAAAACAAGAGATCACACACTGTAAAATCAAGTCTGACTGGAATCTCATTTCCAACAATATTTTCAAAAGTAGCACTCCACATACTGTTTTAAGCAATACAGAATATCCTTGAGGAAAAATGCAGATTTAATAACTTTGGTAATCTCAAATGCTAAAATAATTATCTGCTAGCTGCATTCACCACACAAACTTAAGACCATCAAAACCTTACACCACTCCTCTTACAGGTCTGTATCATATACACCCAAGTTAAATGACATAAATACTGCTGATTCTACAGCGCACTAAGAAGCAAAGAATAATACCATCCATATATCTGTGTGATTTACTTAACAATAGGTACAGGTTCATTTTCATGGCTTAAATTTTTAACTTCAGACCACTTAAAAAAAAAATTACTAACATCTACAATTTATACCTTCACTGCCAGAGAAAATGGCTCTCATCCAAAACTATTTTACAGCAGTTTACAGCAAGATTATTTGGTGTTTACAACAAAAACCCACACACTTTACAAACCTAAGATTTTTTAAAACTGCCAACCTATTTCACTTGGCAGATTACAAAAGGAATGTTTCCCAGAAGACAGAGCATGAGAGGCTATGTGCCCTATATATATACACAAAAAGAAGCAATGTTAGGGGAGTAGCACCTGGACAGAAATGTCTATATACAGCATTCTATGCTTGGCTTTACCTGCAAGAAAGATTTTTTTCATATTCCTTCAATGGAGCTTAAAGTCAGAGGCAGAACAAGTCAGCCAATGTACTTATATCCATGCTAAACAAACACTTATATTTAACTTGCATGGTTTTCTTGGTGATGCAGCAACCAAGAAAGAATTTTTTAGGTAACGTGTAGCTTACATCCCTGTGATAAGTGAGGCTGAGTTCCTCAGAGTCCAAAGTGTTTAAGTGAATGGTTAAGGAGACAGAAAAGGACCAATAATTTCCAAAGTATTTTATCTTGATATTTTTCCAGAAAAAAAATCATGAGTGATATTAACTTAATTAATGTAAAGATAGGTTCTTGAATCCATGTTACAAACCAATGAAGAGCAATTAGATTTGCAAAGCCATACACCTCAAACCCTTCTGAAATTGCTTGGAGTTCCAGATGCTTATTGTTTGCATGCCTGTACATGACAAAAGAAGACCATGAAAACTGGCAAAAGAAAATATCCAGAGCAACATTCATTTAAGTGAGCTTAAGGACTTGAAGAGCTAAATTTCTAACACTTTGATTCGAAAATTTTAGTTCTCGCAGTAAGTAGACAAAGCCAGCTTTTTCTTCATGTTGCTGATTCAAATTCAGTCTGTGTAGACTCTAGCAAAGTTTGTGTACCCTTTTCCATAACCTTAATGTATCAGTCAACACTTTACATACAGTCAGCTTTCCATTTTCATCCAGGGCAATAATTACAGGCCAGTTTGTTTTCAGCTTGGTTTTAGTCACCAGGAGAAGCTGAAGTAGGCAACAGATTTTTGTTTCAATAGCTTAAGATCATTCAGCTACAGTGGGAAAAAACCTTCTGCAACAAAGAACTCTAAAGCTATGAGTTTCTAAATGTTTCTCTCAAAAGTAATCTAACTATTTTTAACACAGAAATTCATTCAACTTGCACAGTGCAGTGTTTTAATTCAGAAATCAATTATTTCCAGAGGAAAAAACAGAAACAATAATAAAAGCAGGAAAGTACTGTGAACCATGAATCTTTATATTCCGCTGTATAAAAGATATATTTTCATTATATAAAGCTGCTTTTAACCCTGGACAATAAATATCCCATTACAAGCACAATCATCTTCTTTTCTACAAGAATATACTATTTTATGTAACTTGACATCTGAAATATTCAAGAAAAATTTTTAAGAACATTTTTTTAAAGGATACTTCCTTCTCTAATACTAAAAACTTACTGGGAGGCTGCAGGACAGAGGTGGTAAGAACTCAGGACTTTTGTCTTCTGAAGACTGATACTTATTTCCAGAAAATTAAGTTTGCAACAAAACAGAATGCAATCAAATTTTGGAATAAAGGTAAGGAGAGGGAACATTACAGATATAATTATTTCTCTTCTGAAAATTAAAAACCATAAAAAGAGTAAATTCAAAGTTCTGTATTTGCTCTCAGTTTAATACTTTATAGTACAAAATACACAGTTATATGGCATAAGATATCTCTATTCTGTTTTTCATCTTATCGAATTTATACTCAAGCCATTTTAACATCTGCATTACATTCCCTTTTATACTATTTGTATCTTATTTTCTTCCTTGGAGCATCAGAACTGCTTGAGCTACTCTCTCTAATTTGTTGCTAACACACATTAAAGCCCTATCAACATAACACTAAAGCACACACCAGCTGAGAACAGTCTCCTTCCCATCTATTTTATGTTATTGCATTGTACTAGCCAAACACTACCAAAGTAGTGCTGCTTAGGCCCAAGAGGGCAGTAAAGCAAGAGAAAAAAAGGCACTTGAGTAAGGGATTACCCTGGACTATGGCCCCAGTTTCACCAACAACAGCATAGCAAATATGTAGAGAACTCTGGGTCTCTGGGAAGCCCTACCAAATGAAGTCCTGCAACTGTTTATGTTCAAATTATTGTAAGACTATAAAATAAACCATAAAAAAGAGCAGAAATAATTAACTTGCTTTGTAAGAACAGATTTTTGTTAGGAGTTCACTCTATCACTCCACCAATTCACTATGCTAAGGAGAGTCAGAAGTTGTAATCTACGCACAGAACAATAAGGACCATTTCTTCAAACCATCCCTCTCCAAGAGTAACCCAAGGTTACTGAACAACTTCACAGTCTAGGATCAAAGAAATTAATAGCATAGTATAAATTAATACACAACTGTTTTTTAGATTTCAGTATGTCACATTTTTAGGAAGCTTAGAATTATCCATCACGTCTCCTGAATCCATGCAAACACTCTGATGCTGCAATACATGGAATGCAATAAAGTGATGCTCATGAAATCCCTAAAAACAACACAGAGCTTCTCCCTAACTACTCCATACCCTTGCAGTTATCCAGGGAGTTAGCTACTGTGGGTATATCTGTGTAACAGTACACTGCTATCACTTATTGTTTTAAGTGCTAAGGCTATTCATTTCATACATTTCAACTTTAAAAAAATCTACTTAAATCTCAAAACTTGGGATATAGGGAATATGTCCCCAGTTAAGCATACAATAGGCAAACCTGTTTCAAGTAAAAGCACAGTTCAAAACACAGTGCAAAGCCACAAACCCAAGAAATATTAAATAGGAAATGAAGACTCCATTCAAGCACAGTTTAACACATCAAAAAACTAAGCATTTTGAAAAAGCTGAAATTATCTTTCTTAAGTTACACATAAAACTGTGACTTATGACTACTGTTTTGTTGCATAAGTGTCAAAAAATACCTACACATTCTCTAGTTCTTCAGTCTTCCAGCCAAACTAATTTATTTCACAATTGTACCAAAGGTTCAGTATTTTCTACAATCCAAATATGTATCTATTAGCGCAAACAAAAACTAGAAACAGAACTAGCTGTATTTTTTCCACCCCAAGCAGAAATGCAAATGCATTATTCCTCGAGTACTTGCACAGACAGCAACTCTCCAAGACAGGAGGCCTGCAGCAGGCCTATTTAACTACAGGTGTATTAAGAGAATGGACATGGCATAAATATTACTGGCCTGTAGAAAAGAGGGGTTGGGCCCTCACAGAGAAAGGGCACAAGAATTTTTTAAGGGGAAGTCAGTTTCCCTGACTAAAGCATATTCTGCAATGAACTTCTTTAATGCAGTAACGCACTCCACAAGAAAAAAAACATTGTGTTCCAAACTAAGATGATTTTGAAAATATAGGAAGACAAAAATAAAAAGAGGCCACAAAGACGTACTCAAAGTACCCTCACATCACAGAAGCATCATCCTCTGCATCTCTCAAAACCCCGTTGTTTCGCAAAGGCTTTTTTCTTAAGCTAACGGGTTGGCATGGGGTAGTTGTTTTCTAAGAGAAGTTGGAACCATGAGGCAAAGAGAGTGTAAAAAGCAGTTCGAAGAACAATGAAAGCGAATAAAGTTTGCGGGTTTGGTAATGCTTTTCTTAAAGTCAAGTTCTTAAGTGGTGTCTGTCACAGAAAAGAGCCTCTCTCGCTCGCCCCTTCGGAAAGCCTTGGTGCAACCTCACCTCTCAACAACCCGGGGTTCCTTCACAGCACAAACCCCGGCACGGGCTGCCCAAATCGCCACCTCCGGACACCCGTCCCGCCGGAGACGGGGACGCACAAGCCTCAACTGAAGGCGGGTTTCACGGCGGGGTACAGGGAAATCAGCCCAATTCCGCCGCCCCCCATAATGGCACCAGCAGGCGCGGGGTGCATTCGGCCAGCGGCCCAGGCAAGCAGCACAGGAACCCGGCTGGCCCCGCTGCAGCGAATGGCGGGGGCGAGAGACTGCCCTGGACCCCCTCCTGTCACGGCGGGGGCTGGGCAGCGCCTCGCCGCCCCGGGCCCGGCACTCCTTCCCGCCCGCCCGCCTCGCAGGCCGCGCCGCGGCCCCGGTGCGTCCGCAGGGCCTGGCACCGCCGCGGGCTCGGGGAGCCCAGCAAACAAAGGGAGCGGAGGCCGGGGCCGCGGCTCGGGAAGAGGGCGGCGGGCAAGTAGCGAACAGGACCGGCCCCATCCACCGGTTCCGCCTGCACCGCACCAGCCCTCCGCGGCCAGCGGTGAAGGGAGAGGGGAGCCGGGCCGCAGTGCGCCCGCTGCCCCGGGGACGCTCACCCAGCGGAGGCCGCGGTGTCCCGCTCCCGGCGCGGGCCTCTTCCCGGGCACCTCAGCGCTGCGGCCCGGCCTGCGCCGGCGCCCGGGCTCGGCGGGGAGCAACCTCCGGGGGTGGCGGAGCGGCACTCACCGAGGAGGAGGAGAAGGAGGAGCTGGCTCTGCTGTTGCTTTCGCGGGGCCCGGCCCGGCTTCGGCTCTGGCTCCCTCCCTCGCCGAGCCGCCGCCTCCCTGTTCCTGGCGCCGCCGCCGCCGCCGATTCCTCCGCCTCCTCTGCCCCCACCCCTCCGTCCTCGGAGGGGCGCACGGGGGCGGCGAGCTCGCGATGGCCGCCTCCTGCAGCAGGCACGGCTACGGCTGCGGCGCCCGCACACAGCCCGGCGGCGGCAGGAGGGCCGCGGGCATCCCCGCTCCGTCCTCCGTCTGCCCGGCCGCCCCCGCCGCCCGGCGGACTCTACCAGCCCTCTGCGGCCCGTCTGCCCCGCAGCAGCCGGGCCCCCTCCCTTACTCGGGTCTGGGCGCCTCGCCCCGGGCCCGTTCCCTCTTGGCGGCCGCGGGAAACCCGCGGGGGGCGGCCGGGAGCCGCGCTGGAACGGAGGCAGGAAGGCGGTGTGGCTTTGTTAGCCCTGGCCCTTTGCTCGCTTCCCCGCGATCTCCGGTGTGTGACCGCCCCGCTGGGCTACAGGAGCTCATCGGCGAAGTTCAGGGGGAGCTACCTCCCGTCCTCGTTCCGGCGGGGGCAGCCCCTCCCTGGTAGCGCCCGGCCGGAGGGGTCCCTCAGCCTTCCCTCCCTGCCCCGCCGCCGGCCATGGGCGCTCCCCCCTCGGGCCGCGCTGCTCTGGAGAGGAAGCGAGAGAGGGAGAGAGGGGATTTCTCCTCCGCTTCACCTTCCCTCACACCTCCTTTTCCTTGGCGTGAAAGCGACGCGCCAGAACAGGCATTACTTTTGTGCTTAACTCTGCTTCACAGATCTCCCCGAGAAAAGTGACACTAAACTTCAGGCATATCAGCTGTGCTGCAGCAACTTCAGCCAAGCAGACTGCTTTGATTGCTTGTTCTCTGGTCTGTTTAAAAATAAAATGCTAACTCGAGAGCAAGAAAACAATTCTTAATTTAGGTAGGATGTGTGAGACTGATGGCAGCGACTGGCAGGGGACAAAGAATTAAAATTTGTGGACAATACAGCTCTTAAAAGTTGTCGCAAGTCATGTTTGCCGACTGATGTGGAGCTAGTAAAATACTATGTTTTTTTCCTGCTTCTGGTATATATAACTGATGTAAATCAACAACCCAATTTGCACAGATAAGCATAATTTGCTTACCTATGTAGTCGCATGACAGTCAGTAAATTATTCATATGACTTATTATGAAACTACTGATCTCAAGGTTAAAAAGAATCCGTTGAAACACAAGATTGTGAGAATGTTCATGCACATTCTGCTTGAATTCTTCTATGAGATCAGAGGTGTTTGTGAGTTGAAGTCAGTGACTTGTTTAATTGCCAAGGTTATTTGAGGTCAGACTGCCCTGATTGCATTCACATTCTTATATCTCAGGCATTTATATAGTTAAAGACTTTCCTTGAGTCTCATCCAAAGGTTGTATGCGTCCTTATGTATCTTATCAACCTCAGTTTCTGGCAGGCCAGGACCATTTCAGGAGATGATGACTCTAATCAGAATTGCAGAAAGAAATTTTTTTTTCAAATATAAAGTTTGACTTTTTCATTTATGTATATAATGACTTATGTTTTTGTTAAGTGATTTTAGATTAAAACTGTTTGTTTTACAATTATGATTACGTGTTATCAGTGGGATAACAAAGCTAAGAATCGCTTCAAGTGGATCACAAGAAACCTTATGGATTTTAACTTTTGTTTGCAAAACCAATGTTGTTGATATGAAAAATACAAATGACTTTCTAGGCTGGCAGTAGTGTTCAAAGAAAGAAAATTAAACAAGTAAAAAAAATATGTACTTTTTTTTTACAACATAGAGTGTTCCTTTTTTCCCTAGATGAACTGTTGTAAATTTAACAACCTAGTTAAAAAGGAGAATAAGAGAAAGCAAGAAAGACTCTGATTGAGAAAGTTTCAGTTTAATTTCTGTGCAGTTTTATCATTTTCTCAAACAAGGAGTTTTTCTTTGTGTGTGTATGTTCTTACCTTCTTTTCAGGCCTCCTCCTTTGGATACAAGCATTTGAACAAGTAATTATTTTCAGGATCTTGCTTTTGTTCATGCTTGACATACATACATAGTGTGAAGTTAAGCTGTGTTTTCAGCAGCAGCTGCAGGACAATAGCAGGTGTATGTGAAGAAGCCAACTGGATTTAAAATGCTTGTCCTTCATGTTGCTTTCAGGGTCCATTTACCATAGGCAACTTTTCCCATCATCTACATTGCATGTGAGACAATTTTTTTAAATTGTCTAAGAATTTTTATTCTTCGGTCTCCCAAACTATTAAAAAACAGTTTAATCTCGATGATGAGTTTTCAACAGCCCATGTGTTGACCAAAGTTTTCCACGTGTCTGAAACTGCCTCCTTGTCAGTTTTATGAATCAAAGGACTTAGTTTTTTTACAGCAATGGGACTGATAGACAACAGGAAGGTTGAAGAAAAGTAATGCAAAACACTTGGTGACTTTTTCCCCCCACGTCTTCCATACCTTAATTTTCTTCTCACTAGGGATGGTGTTAAATATGGCTTAAATTAGCATCACTATTCCAAGTACTCACCTTTCTCATTTTCTCTCCATCTCCTTCCCACCTCCTGCCCATGCACACCCTTCACTTTTTTCATGGTGGCTTCAGGCCTCATTGGTCCTCTCTAAGGCAGCTCTGATGGCAAAATCTCTTGGGGTTCATTTTCCTAACAATAAATCATGACATAAAGAAGAACCAGTGTTTTATTTCTCACATCACATTCTTTTCCATAGGCTACCAGTGTGCTTTCGGCTTGTCTTAGCCTAACATATAGCTTCAAATTTAGGATAGACATTTCCCATCAAAATGTGGCAGCTAACAGCTGTATCTTAGTGAGAGCAACAGTTTATCACCAAGTCTGAAATTATGTGTGCTACTGATGTTGCATCTTGGATGGCAGACAAGGAGAATGCAAACAGAATCACTCAGGTGAGGTTTTTTGGGGGTTTCAAAACACATATTGAACTAAATTGGGCTGTTTGTACTTTGAGGCATCTTGTTTTAATGTTCTCTGTATGTATCACCTATCAGACTTGTCTCACAGTTGCTAGCTTTTTTGAAATTATGAGAACTAGAAATTTGGTCCTAGTAGTAGAAAATCCAAATCTTTCATATCTGATTTCCTTATATTTGGGAGCTTCTAAAATCAGGAACTGATTAAAACCCCAGTTTTAATTACTTTTGGGTTACATGTTGATGTGCTCTCTATTTTGATATGTTTATATATTTTTTCTCATTATACTCAAAACTATAATTACAAACTATTTCATTATTTTTGAGATCAAAATATTGAGATCAAAATACAAATCTGTAGTTCAGAGGGACAGGTCAGAAACTTATGAACTCAAATTAATTCATTGGCAACAAAGCCAATGTTATGTCCACTATAACTATTTTTTTGTCATTGCTACCTGCCTGCCTCACTTAGGTTATCATCATCTTGTAACAACTTCCCCAGCCCTAGCTCTTTGGCCTGAATTGTGGTGGGAGGTTAGTGCCTTTGTCTTATTGCTCTTGCAGGCACATAACTGTGATTATATCTTAAGGACCCAGGTGCCTTCCTTTCCTGTTCTGTTCAGTAGATTTAAGAAAGGGAATTTGTTGTCATTTTGCTGGAATGTTCAAATTATTGTAATACTTTGCAGGAACTTGATCTTGTAAATGGTAAGTGTTCAGATGGCCTTGAAAAAACTTATGCTTGTAAGGAAAACCATATATACAAAATCACAAAATTGTTGGTAATTTTTTGTAACTGTGGACTAATTTTCTGATTTTTAATTCCTGGACTCCTTTTTTATTATATGCACTTTATGTATTCCTTTCTTTGTATTTTAAATAATACTATATTATCTATATATTATATTATTATATATCACATCATCACATATAGTTTTCAGACAGTGTAGGTTGTTCCATTTCATTTTCTCATAGAGTCTTGCATATTTTCTGTTGATAAATTCAATTTCTATTATAAAAGTTAACTTATGTAAATATTTTCAAAGTCTTTTTGTTGTTGTTGTTTTTGTTTTCTTTCCTTTTTTTGGAGGGACTTTCCCCTCCATCGAGTTTAATAGTATTGTTATGAAAAAAAAAAACCACCAAAATGAGGTGAAGTGTACAGGAAGTTCTTTCACACAGACAAACCTTTTGTCTCAGATTGGAGTTAATCATATTCTGACACTGCTGGAATTAGTTTAAGGTATAGATGGAATTAAGACCTCTTACAGTTATCAAAGAACTGTCACACATAAAAATAATGTGCTATATTTTAATCAGAGTACTGCTATTGCTTCTGCTTCATGCCATGGTTATGTCATGATACACTGTATCTCTAAAGATTATGTATAAAAACCAGTCCTTATTTACATGGGTATTTTTCTAAAATACACCTATTTTTGAATGCCAATCTCCCCTCTCAATTAATGTCATTTCAAGAGTAAATATACTTAAAAATTATTGATAAGTACTTCTGAAATTAAGATTCTTAATTTCATAGCAAAGTTTTCTACTGATGATAGGTGTTCTTTTTTTAGTAAGAGCACAGCTCAGTGTTTTCTTACATTGAAGTTTTCTAACAATTATATTCCAGTAGAAAACAGCATTAAGCAAAATGACATCTCTAGTAACAAATCACACCACAAGGTGACTAACTTCTAATCTGTTGAGTAATGGAGAAAAGGAGGAGTCATTTTAATTGTTTATGTATCAAAAACTGAATAGTCAGGAAAAATTTGGCCCCACAAATTGATTCCTTTTAAAGTCAAAGAAATAAAATACCGCTTTTCTTGTCGACAAAGATGCACAGTAAATCATGACTATAGCTGGCAGCAAATAGCACTATACAGTGAGGTTAGCTTATGTATCTTATTCATTGATCGTCCATATCGCCTGTACATTCACTTGTAATCTATTTCAGGTCTGCAGTGAGTCATGTAGATTTAGAGATTCAGAAAGATAGGCAAGGTGGAGAACTTGCCCCAGCTCAGACCTCATCTGTATAATCACTGTTAACACAGTCTGAACTTCTTGGCACAGAGGACTTTGACCTGGAGCAGGACATTGCTAACAAAGACAATATATATGAAGCCTATACTCTCAAAGCTAATGCATTGGTGCACATATGTTGTGTTTCATCTGTTTCCCCATACTAGTTCATCAAAATAATATATCTAGAAAGTTACAGTCATGTATTTTTCTTATAACAGTAATGCAGAAACTTCACAAGGACTTCCTTGTAGTGTTTCTTCCATTAAAAAGTAAGAATTTTTACACCTACTAGTGTCATGCTTTTTTTTTTTTTTTTAAAGAAAAAAGAATTACATTTGAACATTCTTCCCTGTATCTGGATTTATTATATTCAATATCTTAATTGTTTTCTACAATGCAGCTCATGAGTTTGGCTTTTTAGGCCTTACTTCAGTATTCACAGCTGGCACAAGGAGTTCACATAAAGACAATCATTTTGGAAAGCAAGTGCCAAAGACAAATAAAAACAAATCCAAATATCAGTTTACTAAAACATTCTGAGTTTTGGATCATGTTTTTGCCATAGCTCTGGAGGGTCAAATGAGATTTGTGGGATTTGACAGATTGTGTCAAGGGTGTGTTGTTCTGTTTTCTGGTTTCTCTGTCTGAGGAAGTGAAACTGGTCCAAAAAATACTGCGTTTGAACTGCTTTTTCAGAGTAGAGTTCACGAAATAAGTGTGCCCCAAAATTTTCAAATCTAAAACTGGAAATTTAAAAATAAACAATTTTATTTTTCAGATGATTATTGTCCTTAAGCAGAATACTTAAAAGGAAAAGAAGCTGTTGTTTATTTTGTTGTTTTAAGGGGACATATAGGAAGGAATAAAAAAGGAAATGTATTTAGATGACTTACTCTTTCCTTTTACAGGCATAAATATTTTTCAAAACTTATAATGTAATATTATTTTTATATTTTTTCTTCAGCTCGCTCCTGTTAGAGTTATATGAGGACTAAGCATACAGCTGTAGCTAGAATTTTATTGAAAAACCTATATATGAAAATTTGTTGACATTGAGAATCATACTTAATTCATTAGATCACATAAAAGGATGCCAAGTGTAGATGCCAGGTCAGAATGCTCACTGCAGAGGATTATAATAAATTTGAAAATGTCTGAAAACAGTAGTACAGGTGTGCATTGAAATTAATGTTCTACTTGCTGTGTAACAACTAATTGTTCCTTTTGGCTTTAAGTGTATGCAGCCATTTCCTTAGTTACGAAAAAGAAGGTCAAACAGGTTCTTTTCCATCCTCCTCTTAAGAATATCCTTTTAAAAACATGCATAAAAGCACAATAAATACTTAGTTCATTGGCAGAAGCATATTAAAAACCAAGAAACAGACAAGCCTGCCTCTCAAATAGAGGTGGGGTTGCAGGAAGTCATTTCACAATACCAGCTGAGCAGTTCTTGCCGAGCCCTGATTGTCCTTCCCTTCCAGTTCACAGAAAAGATCCACATTTACCCCAACACTGTAAGGCTCTGCCTGTGATGCCACAAGCAATTTCCCCTGATTTCTGAACTCCCTTTGACTTCAGTTAGATCCATCGCTCCTCCAGTATTCTCATTTCTCGTGTGCTTAACTTTGCACACTTAGCTAGATCAAGAATGACTCTGATATTCTTGTTTCTCAAGATCTTATCATTAGAGGGTATAACTGCAGCTGCTAGTTTTAATTGATCATAGTTTTTAAATAATTAAAATCCCTATTTTTTATATTTATAAAGTGCAAATAAAATAAATTTTAAAAGAAGACTTCAGGCTGTATCAATCAAGCAAAAAAATCCACAGCCTTCTGGAATAAAATTTACATTTGTTGAAGAAACAATGTTTAAATCTAGATGGCTTACAGAGGTACATATGGAACTTCTCACATTTAGGTCACAAGTTCAAACATGTTCTTCATTAGCTGCAAATTAAAACTATCAATAACTGACATCTGTTACATAGCCAAAAGGGAATGAGCTGCTTTCTGAAGTGGATAGCTCAGAAGGTATAATAGGCGAACTTGTTTCTAAATGCACTCTAAACATGCACATTTAAAGATGTTTGTTCTCAAAAATGAAAGATCTTATCTCTCAGAAAGAAGTCAGCAGTACCTGTCACCCAGAAAACTCAGTTTTTTGGTCTTGTTGACACAGTTTCTAAAGACTTTCCCAGGACAGTGACTGTAAACATAGATATGTATACATTCTTTCTGATACACAACTTTTGATGGACATCTCTCACAGCCAGTGCAGTTGGAAAGGTGTTAACCTGACTATCCAATCATTGGCCATGGTCAGAAACTTATAAATACTGAGAAAAGAAAATAAAGCTCTTTTTTCTTTCACCACACCTTGAGCTGTGTCTGTGTGACTCATTTCGTGTCCAGCAGCAACAGTACCAACCTCTACAACTTGGCACAACACATTTATTACTTTGGTAATTGCAATAAGTAATAAAATACTGATGTTAAGAGCTCTGTTGTACCTGCAACCTACTACTTTCCCAATGAAGTCAGAGTTTTCATTACAGTTATTTACATATATGCTGATGCTGATCTCTCAGTAGAGGTGAAGCTGACTGGTAACACAGAGTGGAAAAGCCCCTTGCCTGCACTAGGCATTTTCAATAGACCTTGGTCACAAGTCAGATCACTGTACAGTCCTGAAATGGCATTGTGTGCATTAGAGCCTACTGTGCCTTTACATACCATTTTCGAAAACATCCCAAGAATGTTTGTGAAGGTGACTATGCAAGTGTAGACCACACTGAGCCAGTTCACTCAATTTGGGTTGTTCTCCAGAAGTTTGTCAAATTAATCACATGAAACAAGATGAACATTTGAAAAATATGAGAATAAGATTCAGAAAAGGCAAAAAAATTTCATATGACGATTGGGTGTCTAGGTTGTTTTCAGTATGTAAAACAGTCAGCTGATCTGTCTGCAACTCGGTGATCCAAGACAGAGTTGCAGTAGTAAGTGTATGATCTTCTGTATAATCCTACTTCTTCCACAAAAGCTTTTTGGATTCCTTAAAGATATTGCTGGTTTTTATTTATGAAACAGTAAATTTTGTCACAATTGATTATAATGTAGCAAAACTTATTTTAGTCACACCATTCTGTTCTAGGTTTATGTAACTGGAGGCATCTTTTGGAAAACAATTGAAATAAAGACTCAGTTACTTCCACCTGGACATGCTGAAGATCATATAACAGCTCCCTTCCTTTCATGCAGGAACTTTATGAAAGAAAAGAACAGCACTGAATATGCAGCGTGTTCTTCCAAAGCTGGAAATTATTACTGATGTAAATAATGCTGCAGCATCTTCTTTTCACCAGATATGTTGTGTACTCAAATGTGTGTCTTCGTACACCACAAAAATCAACGTCGGTAAAGGCACCACAAAGAATGATATAATCCTAAACTCCAGGATTAAAGTATGTCAGCTGAAATTGATAAATAAGGCTATTCCTTAATAAAAAAAATTTAAAAAGAGAGATTAATATGTTTGCTAAATGTGCTCACACAGTGAATACACAAATGGAGTCTCTTTTGTGGACAAAAATCATATTTTAGCTGGATATCAAATTTTGCTGCAGAAAAGAAAATACTTTGATGGAAGCAATGGCATTCTACTAAATAGCATGCATTCAGGGCAGATTTTCAAAGACAGGGCACTTAGATACATCAGTTAGGTGGCTCATGGATCTTCATGCCTTTGAAAAACAATCCTCTCTTGTTCTGTTAGGATTTTCTTAATGTGGAATTTCTCTTCTTTTATGACTCATCTCTATCGTGTCTTTGCTGTAAATAAAACATATTCTTGGCTTTATAAATATGTTGATAGGCAGCACAGAAAACATTAATCATTGTAAAGCTGAAGGATACTTAGCAAAAGTGAAGTGCATGAATTGAGAAATGTTGATTTAAATAGTATTCAACAGCTACAAAAAGCTTTATGCAATCTCACTATTTTCATACCAGAAAGGCCATTTTATCATACAGGAAAAATAACAAAATTTCTATTTTTCTTGTCTAAAAGTAAAAAAGAAAAAGACAGTGAAACAAAGATATTTAAAAATATATTATTTAGCACTAACATTAAGAAGTTATAGAACACATTCCATTGACAAATGTAGAGTACTACCTTTTTCATAACGATACCCATTTTTCATAAAAATAAGAAAATGCTTAAATACTGGTAACATGTAAGTATATACCTTGTGGGAGCAATTTTCATATGTAGATAAGTAAAGATAGATGCTTACATATCAATCAGAATTTAATTTTTTTATTGGTGAAAATTTGAGACCGAGTTATTATTCTATGTAATCCTTAGTAAAATTGGTGTTCATTTCAGAATGGCTGTGGCGTCCCCACTCCTGTTTAAATGCTAAATAGAACAGCATTTTTACATGTACTGCCGAATTCTAAATCATTCCTGTAGCAATGAAAAGACAAAAGTAATGGGATTTCATTTTAAAACTTTCCACCTTCAGATTCAAAGGAAGTCAAACTACTTCTTTTTTATGTTATTAAAAACAAAATTAAAAATCAAAATTAGATAAATGGAATATTAATAGCAAATGAATGTAAATGGAAGTGACTGGTTTTGTTGTACTAGAAGAAGAAATTGCTCAAAATTGCTCTTGTAAAAATGTTCTATTTAATACTTTAAGTTTTTGAGAACTGTTTAACTATTATTGATCATTACATCAAGTTTTTGCTGGCTGTTTCTCATTCTTGGTTGTACTGGTACCCATAAATATGAATTGTACAATTCCACTTTTTTGTCCGCAGCATTCAGCTTCAACACTCTAAATGAAAAACTGCCCTTAAATATATAATTTCAATGGATTTAATATACTCATTATCACCACATTTTATTTTAAGTGTATTTAATCTTAATCAAGGACTTTTTTTTTAGATCAGTACTATTACATTAATATTATTTCACTTAGCAGGCAAACTTGAGACACAAAAAAAAGTTCAGTTGGTTTGATGAGACCTATGTGTCATTAAGATGTTTGGGAATTGACTACATTTCTCTCTTTTGAGTCTTCATTACCAAAACTCAGGCTAGTAATTTTCTACTTTTTTTTCCAGTCTTACTGAATACAGAGAGAAGCTCTATGCCTGATAAGACGCAGCATGTATGGCAGTCAGGAAGAGGAAACTTTTCAGTTTTCAGTTAGTGATGAAGGCAGAATTTTAGGATTATCTTTTAAGTGACATGAAATCTAATTTTTTTATATTTGACAAAAATACTACTCTAACTATGCCTGGGCGGTGTCTGTGATGTGAAGTCTGCAGTGCCTTCTTGAGCTTGCACTTGTCTAGCTGGGAGGAGGGCACCCTTCAGGAGATGTGGTTAATTTAACTTCCTGCCCAATCCATACTTTGTGTAATCAAATCCAAGACCCATCAGCAGGGCTGTAATTTTAGACTGCTGAGTGTGATTTGATTTGTCAAATATATTTCAATTGGCCAAATCCACAAACATCTCTTCATCCTCCTCTTCAGGTAGTATGTCCCTGACCTCCCCTTGCACTAAGCCTGAAGATTACGCGGCTGCAGGGGAGAATCAGCTCCCTGATTCATACTCAGGGCCTGCCAGAGAAGGAGGTGGGATAGTTTTCCAACGGTTTGACAAACTGATCCAGCTCATGTTGATGTATTTTCTAGGTCAAATACAAGGCTGGGAAGGAAAAGGCAGGTGCAGGACCACTGTGCCTCAAGAGTCCAGTCACACCAGGTGGGTGTGAGCTAAAACCACATCCTTAGTGCATGAAACCCTGCTTTACTGATACTACAATGTGAATAGATAGGTAAGACAACCAGAGGATGAGTGGAAGGCTTTGTGCTTTGACCAAAATTCAGTAGGACTGAGGCAGCAGCAGACAACTTTTCAAAGTATTTTTTTCAGCTGACTGTTGTTCTACTTCTTGAACTTATCTTCAGTTAAGAGCTCTAAAATATTTACGAGAAAAATCCTATAAAGATTCTAGAAGGAACCTCATTCATAAATATCAAAATAATTACTCTAGATGTCTCACTTTACGCCAGAGGAAGACACTTCTGGGAATGCTCAGTGATTTCAGATTTTCTAGTCTGCTTGTGGAGCTATGCTAAGTGGCTGATCTTCTACAAAAATGGATTAATTTCAGTGAAATTACAGTAATTGGTACTACAAATTTCTAGTCTGTTTCTAGCCAATCATTTACTAATTGCTCACTGGTGCAACAGAAAGTGAAAGTATGCCTTGCCATGAAAACTTTCAGGTTACCGTCACATAAGATAATCACTATGGTGACTTTATTTCTCTGTGGTAAGTCATACTGTTTTACATATCACTACCCTGTGAGTAACTAGGTTCTTTCATACCATATTGTGATTATTTATATGCAGAGAGTTCTCACCAGCTCTCTAAGGACCTCCTTCATATCAAAGTTTAATTTGTATATGATAATTCACCATTAGGTCTCTTAGCAAGATTGCCCTAAGCAAATAGGCAATGCATCTGAAAAGGGTCATTTTTCTCTGAGAAATTTAATAGAGCATTACTTACAATTTAACATTCATCTGATAATCAAAACATATTTCATTCTCCTTATTTTTAGATATCATTAATTCAAAGGAGAAACTTGGATGCTTTCTCCAGTCTGTAACTCTCTTACGCAGATTCAAAAGACAAAAGCTGTATTGTCTGCTTCCAAGGAAAAACTGCTGGAGGCACTTCTTTTGTTTTTCTAATGAACGCCATATGAAAACAGGCATAGAATAACTATTTACTTACACATAGTGGTCCGCTAGGGTCTCTTACATGGTCTACTTTCCTCATCATGACACTGGTCAGTCTATTTACAAGATTATTCTCTTTTTCCCTATTTTTTTTGCTATGCAGCAATTTGTTTATTATTTTGACCTGAATTTTTAATAATGCTGCTCTCCGTAAGGGTGAATGATACTATTGTATACAGTTTACCAGACTTGAACACATCAAAGAGCAATAATATTTAATAGTTTTAAATGTTACAGAGTCAGTCTTACTCATTTCCTTATTTCAAAGTTCAGATTTACTGTTCAATAACACCACAACTTTTATTGTTCCTCATCCTAGAAGTTTCTCATTTTTCTGGTTAAGGATGATTTGGAGGGCATGTTGGAAGAGGAATGGATGTTTTTATAGGCTTTCCGGTACTAAACATTGATGGCTGAATGTGGTTTTGGTGATCAGATATAATGATTTACACATTTGCTTTCCAGCCCAGCATTTTCTGCTGTATCAGTTCCATACCAGGCAGTTTGTGTGTTTTCCTGAGTCTATTGATATAACAGCACCAGCCACGTTGTGAAATCTTTTGGAGCTTGGTATCCACTCTTCTGCTGCCGAGCAGAGGTAAACAGTATCTGTATGCTAGGATACTGTTAGATGGGGCTTTTATCCCTTCACCTGTGTATGCTGATGCACACAATGAGGTGATACAGCACTCTAAAGAACAGCATTTCTTTGCAAACACAATACATGTACAGATATATATATATATATTTCTCTGTACAAGTTATTTTCTTCTTAATGCATCCCTAATTTTCATATAGAAAAATACCTGATCTACTCATATTAGTAATTTTTTTTTTTTTTTAATGAAGAGTAACTTTTCAAAAATTTTTGGCACATAAAATAGTTCCCTATATTAAACTTTACTTGAGAAATAAGAATACACAGTGCAGGACAGATAGGCTGAACAAAAGCAAAAGTATAGAAAATGACCTGCAATTTTCCAGTTTCTTTGAAAGTTTCAGAAAAACTAACCACTACTAAAGATATATAGCATTCATTCCGTGAAGAATGACCTGTAGAAAACGTGCATCAAAAGCCAATGAAGTGAGGCAATGATTTATGTGCATCCCAGTAACAAAAGTGACTTTCAAAGGTAAGAGAGGTGTTCTTAAAAAATTATTGCCCCTGATTGGAAAAAAAAAAAAACAACTTTCTATTGAACCCATTATATTAAAGTGAAATGGATAACAAATATATCTAAAAGTGATTGCATAAATATTCAGTTCAAAGAAATCATAGGTCACTGCTATGATCTGATGTGGTCAAAGGCTTTTTTCTTGTGAAAAGCTTGATAATTAAAAACATAGTTTGTGTGGGATAAATAGGCTACAGTTTTTCTCAACTATAAATTAGGTTAAATACTTAATTTCTGTTAAATAAAAATACTGAGACTCATCTAACACTATGAAATAAGAAATAGCATTTACACTGTTGGAAGAACATTGGCAGAAAAAACATTACACGAAGAGTTGTTTGAAGTGTTTCTTCTCCCTACTTATACCTATTCTGTCCAAGACTGTAACTAATGGTGTGACATCTGGCAACCATATTACCTCAGGCTGTGACCTTGTCAGTTCTTACAAAACTGTGGGAAAAGCTTCACAGTGTAGACCAAATCAGATTTGGATTTTTTTTTTAACTGTCTAGAAGCAAAGAATCAAATATAGATACAAGCTACTCAGCTCTTTCATTTCAAAATAGCTATACCTGCTTTCCTCACAACAGATTCTTTCAAGAGTTGCAGTTAGGTCTTTTGTAGGCAAAGAAATTGAGTGGTTGGCAGCTTTTGGTGCAGAGCAGTTCCTAAACCTTTGCAGGAAATCTACTTTATTCCTAATTAATTTATATAATCCATCTTAAAGAAATGAGAGCTGATTCTGCAAAACTGTAAAATATTATCACAAAAATTTGTAGACAGAAACTTTGCAAAGTTGTGTGTTTTTCCCATCTGTTTGAAAAGGATGCTGTTTTTGTTACAAAGGTGGTAATATTAAGAATTTAAATGCATTGTTATCTAATCATGTTCAAAATCATATTTTTAGTAATAATCATAAATATTTTCTTTTCCACCTGCTGTCATATAGTAATGAAAAGAAGATAAACCAACATCTTCAGTCTGCTTTCTGGCAGAGGTCACTTTCTGTTAGATGATGCTGTTGGAGAGTGAGTTTCTTTGTTCAGTCCCTGAGGAGTTTGCCACAGTATTTTCACATTGCACGGCAATGATCACTGCAGAGCAGTTTTTAGTTTCAGAGACCATGACGTTGCATTAAGCACTGTGGGGAGCAGAATCTGGAGAAAGTCCATCAGTGTAAAAAGGAAAGTAAGGAGGAACACTAGCATTAGACACAAGTACGAAATCAGTGGTGCCACAGAACAGAAAAGAAGTCTTGGCTGAGTTGGTAATCTCCAGTTACCCAGAGGCCATTTGCTTTCCCAGTTCATCAGCTGGTTATTTTATAGTTTTGGGTTGTTTTGTTGGGGTTTTTTTGGTTTGTTTTGTTTTTTTTTTTAAGAGAACTTCTCATGGCTTTTTCAAAATTTCCAGAGAAAATTGCTCTTTTGCTGAAGAAGCTTTCTTAATTTCTTTTTCACCCCACTGATGAAGTGCCTGAGGCACCAAGTGAGGATACAGCTTTGGAAGAATTTCAAGACAGGAACCATCAGTCATACAGGAGAAATCCTGTACCTCTATACTTGCTCCAGTGTTGAGAACACAGCATCATGCCTTTTCCTTCTGAAAATTTGTATAAGTTATGACTGTCTGTACTGTTTGTTCTTCGTCAAAGCCATCTAAATGTTTAATCCTTCTACTCACATCTTCACCAATTTTATTGAAAATTGCTGCCAAACACTGATACTTTCAGTACTCTTGTGGTTTTTTAAAATAAATTGGGTGAGACTAAACACTGAAACAAATAAAGCAATTCTCTCTGTTTCTTAGGATCACATATAAAGGAAAGATAGGTCTTGAACAGAATTTGCAATTCTCCATATTGAGAAAACCCACAGTTTCATCCATTTGGGTAATAACTTTAATGTTTGGAAGCTACCAAAACGCTTCCTGCATTTTTTGGTTTCTACCGGCCCATTTAAGCTCTGCATGCTATTTTTGCTGTAATCATAGGACTGGGTTAAGAAGCTGTACGCATAATGAAAGATGCAAGTTACTGAAATAATGTTAGTATTTTGAAAATATATACCACTTTCAGGTAATGCAAAAAACATCAGAAATATGTGTACCTGGAACCTGGGTATTTCCTCAGAAGACATGTATCTTAGCAAAGAAATTACCTTATATCTAGTAACTCTAATCCATTCCTGGTTTAGGAATCCCATCATCCCATCATCTGTGGGATGTTTGTACAAGATATACAGAGAAGTCTAGCACTGAGGTACTCCAAAGGAAAACTGCAATGGCAAAGTAATAACCAGCATTCCTGCAAGAAATAATTCTTAAATGAAAGTTAATCAGATGAATTACTGGGGATACAGACTTCTCTGACTGCCTGTGGTGACTTCACCTTGGCAGGCTGCTAGGTATCTCCTCACTCCCTCTCCTGGAGAGGACAGGAAGAGAGAATTACATGGAAAAGTTTGTGGGCTTGGGTAAATACAGAGAGATTGCTTGCCAATAATTACTATGAGCAAAACAAAAACAACTTGGATATTACTGCTTTATTTTTATTACCCTATAAGACTAGAGTAGAATTGTGAGAAACAAATTGGAAAATGTCCGCGTAGAAAGTAACTTATATAAAGTAGGTTGAGGGCAGAGTTTGGGGGCAAGGAATCAGTAAGAACTGGGGATTAGGAATATGTAAAATAATGCCCCAAATTCTAACCAATAACATAGAAATCATAGAATATTTTAGCAACATTTATATACAACTATTCAGGGGGAAGTGTGGGTAATATTTTGCACTTCATGACTGAGGGGATTTTTCCCATGGCCTTAAGACAAAGTTTTCATCAACCCCCCCAACACATACCCCTCCCCCTTTCTTCCCAGGTTCAACTCCTTGAGTCATCATTCTTCCCCTCTTGTCAGAGGGGAGGGAGGTCATCCATAACAGCTCCTCTGCTGCCCCTCCTTCCTCCCACTCTTTCCTATTCCAGCATGGGGACCCTTCCATCTGACATAGCCCTTCAGGAACTATGGCAGCATAGGTCCTCTCCACAGAATACAATCTTCAGGAAGATATTGCTCCGGCATGAGTCCCCCACCCCAGGCTACAGCTCCTGCTAGGAGCCTGCTCCTGTGTGGATTCTCTCAGCATCCTTCAGGGCATGGCTGTCTTCTGAAGGGGGAGATCAACCATGGGCTGCAGGAGGACAATCTGCATCATCATGGTCTTCTTGGACTGCAAGGAACCTCTGACCTGGCATTGGGGCACCTCTTCCCCCTCCTTTTCTGGCCTGGTTGTCTGCAGAGCTGGCTCTCTCACATTTTCTCTTATCTCTCTCACAGCTGCTGTACAGCATCTTTAACCTTTCCTAAATACACTTTCCCAGAGGAGCCACTATTGTGGCTGTGGGGCTGAGCCATGCCCTGCGGTGGGTGGGCTGCAGCCACCTGGAACTGTGTGTGTTGTGGGGCAGCCTCTGTTCTGTTCTCACAGAGGCCACCGCTGCAGCCCCCAGCTGCCAAAACCTGGACACCTACACCCAACACTCTGCTTCAGTGCTCCCTTAGCTGAAACCAAGCACAAACTGGGCCCTGATGCACAGGGGGGTCAGCAGCACACGAGTGAACAGATCAGCACTATGACTAAAGGAGCACAGCCATTGCTGGCATCAGCTCTACAGATCTCACACAAGTAATGAATGCACAGTATTTGATAAGGGACTCCTCAGTTTGGGCATGACCATCTTTGAATTCGCATAGTACTTGTGACCAGATTTTGAGGCACCCCTGAGCATTTCCATCCTCAGGTGAAGACAAGGGGAAGGATGTACAGATGTTCAACACCTGAAATTCAGACACAGGGAAAGTCAGGATAATCACTCAGACTCACTCCCATTTGAATGCGCTTATAAAAATGTTGCCTTGGAAGAGGTGCAAAACAGCAACAAGAAAAAGGCTCAAGTCATAATACCTGCATGTTTTCTGTAGGCCTGTTTGGGATGGCAGAGAAGCAGCCAAAGGCCCATTCAGTCCAAACTAGAGCATGAGCCAGCCTTTTGCCTTCAACCAGCTCGTTTGTCATTCTGTGTGTATGAAATAACTCATGTACCTCACCTGCCTCTCAGCACTCTGGAGCAACTTTAATAAAAAGGGCAGCAAATTCATGCGGTGTGTTACACCCCTCGCTATGATGCAAGTGCTCAAGTACCTGCTGGAAAACAGTGCCAAGGGAATCAGTGCCTGTGGTCTGGGTACCATTTCTGTTACTAAACACTGATTTACTTAATGTCAACATCAAATAGGCTGCTAGTAGCCAAAATTTGCCCAGTCATTTTTAGCATATTAAAAGGAGATAAGCTTCCCTGTTGTTATCCTTAAATCCAAAGGATTTATCCCATAAATTCAAAGTAAACTGAAAAGCTTCTTGGCAAAAGCAGCTTTCATATTGAGGGATTTAAATGCTGAATAGACTTGACAAGTCTTCTCTCTCTCTGTCCAATCTATATGCTCTGTAAGAAAACAGGAAAGTAAAGGAGTGTTCATGTACCCTAACACGCATAATAGAAAAAGCTAAATCAAAGACCCTGGTAAAATCTTTGTAGTAGTAATGTACAAAATAAAGTCCAGCACTATCCATATGAAACAGAGACATCTGTTATTATATTAAATCAAAGATGTAATCTATATAATCATACAGATGATAAGCAAAATGGTATTCTATTTCACTTATACAGAAAAAATAAGGACTAAATGAACCAAGTTAAAATAAAAACATGCAATTTTACAAGCCTTGTTATTAAAATTTATTTTTTTTTTTTATAACTGGTGATTCTTACCTAAAAATTAGAGTAATGGCCTGTAAAATCTTCAGGTTAAAACAAAAATTCTTGAAAAAAATCCACAAATTTCAAGATACCTTAAAGGCAATGTATGAAAATGAAACAACCTTTTTTTCTATCAGCAAATCAAGAACTATAAATTCAGTGCAGTTCACCAATAAACTTGCAAATGTTTAAAAATTCAAATAATCTTTAGATTTGTTCTGAGTTTTAAGTGACTCTCAATCAACTTTGGTGTTAAGTAGCTTAAAGTTAGCTTTGTAAAACTTGAAAAAAAATTTCTTTTTTTCAGTATTGATACACTTTGATAATTACAGTTATGTCACTGATTATGTCCTCTGATGTTCAAATTCTATAAACAATTCTTTAAACTGCAAATAGTTGGCTATGCTTTGAGTAATAGCATTTCGGTTAGTATCAATTCAAACTAAAAAGTATTTTCCCAAAGCTGGCCTGTATAAATTCCTCTAACAATTTTTCCCATTTTTTTCGTTGTTTTCTTTTTTTTTTGACTCTTGGTTAAGACAGAGGTTTCAAGTTGGAGCAGATCTTGGTTGCAATTTGCACCAATGTAACCAAGTTTTGAGAAAATGGCTTACAGAACAAACAAAGACATAAAGAATCAAGTGTTCTCCATGTAACAGCGGGCTAACAATAGTTTCACTTTATGTGTAGAGCTTTTGTTTCTGGATCTGGGAACAGCATATGGGCAATTCCTCTTACCCTCGGAGGTCAGATTCCATTATATCTGACCTCCACATTACAAATTAGCAAACAAAGCCATTTGTGAGCCTTCACTGCTTGTTACTGTTATTCATGCAAATCTGCTGCAATGTGCCATTTAGGAGAGTCCTTGTTGTAGCCTAACTACACCACTATCTATGCCAATGGCCAATAGACTGAGATAACAAAGAAAGAAACAAGAAGTTAGCATCGATTTTCCCATCTGTCCACACCTGCCAGCATTAATAGCAGAAGTATCTAAAAATAAATGGTGGAGGAATGAGAGTCTTGACCCCAAGAAAAAAACAGAGAGAAGCCTGCAGAGAAAAAGGAGGAAAAGGTGTGAATTCACTTTATCAGGAGACTCAGTGCTGTAAAAGCCCCAGGTGGGAGGCAAGAAAAGAAAAAAATAAAGGTTACATTGAGAAGTAGGTATATTTCAATTCAGCCTTCTTAGATGCTTATTCACATTTTATTTTTTTTCATACGGCATACTTAGAGACAATTAAATATGATTAAAATAACAGCATTGATTTATTTTGGTGTAGCATTTTATTCAGAGTATTTTTGGTTCAAATGCTGTAAAATCCCAGGTTCCTCAGAAAGGGTATGTGCTATGCCATGAAGATATCCATTTAAACTATATTAAATTGGGGGAAGCAGGTAGGAGGACACTAGTTGTTTTGGAGTTAACTTCAAATAGCAAAATTTTAAGGGCGATTGTTATATCCATTTAAATGCAAAATCTGTAGTAGGGGCAGTAAGACTACATTAACTCCTCTTTTTGAAGATAACCAAGTGGCCTGTACTAAAGACTGTAAAAAACAGTCATGTAACAGCCAAGAGAGGGCTGTTTGATCTCATAAATTCATTCTGCATATAATTTACATAATTTTCTGTGACTCAGCAGTTGTTTATAAAATAGCTTTCATTATATAAAACTTCTTGGATTCTGAGCCAAGCATCTTTGCAGCATTTATCCATTCAAGTCTGGCTTTAAATTATGGACATTTCCATGTAAAAGAAAAATTAATCTACTTTACGTTGTTAATCATAGAGGAAAAAAATCCAAAATTTGGTGTGTATGTGTGGGACATGGAGCACTTTTGCAAAAAAAATGAGTTACATAATGTGTAAGGAAACAAATAAAGATAACCGCATTTCCATTTTCCTTGTTCTTCCTGTCCCCAAGTTTCGATGTCTTTTCACTACATCTGTATGGGAATTAATATATGCAATATGTAGTGGAGTACAGGTAATAAGTCTCCACTGAAAGGCTTATAACCAGTTTCCTTACTACCAGTGTTTTTATGTCCCCTTCTCTTTTGCTGGAAAAAATTAAGGTGAAAATCAATGGGAACTTTTTCCTTTTTCAGTTATATAAATGTAGTTCAATATAGTAATTAGGATTTACTATTTAGGATCTTCTCATAGGTTTAGGATTTCTAATGGAGATTTTACAAACCATAAAATCACAGGAATTTTAGAGTATTAATTTCTATGTAAAAATTAGGAAAAGGAAGAAGAAATACTGGGACATTAGATTTTTTAAATATATTATATACAACTAATAATGAAATAAGTGTACTATAATAAATATGATTGACCATATTTTTATCTTCTTTTCCTCTTTCATAACAAGTTTAATGGCCAACCAGTGTCTCAAGTGTTTCAAGTCACAGCCCCAGGAATTTCAGTGATGCATGAGCATAAACCTGTGCACATAATTATAAATCTACCTCAGTATTTTGGTAATATATGAATCTATAAAAGTACTGTATTTTTTACCTTCACTGAGGGCCAAGGGTCAGACTTTCTTTAAAAATTTGACCTTCTTTAAAAATGTCATCTGCTCCTCTGTATGCAAATAAAATAGCAATGTAGGCATAGGCATTTTTTATCTGTTTTAGCTGTAATTAGATCACTCATAATTCCTAAGAGGATATTTATTTTTTTCTTTAATTGTTATAATGTTATAGCCAAACTACAAGTTACAGTTGTGTAACTTATTACTATAATATAGTAATCTGAAAATCCACAATACCTTGTTTTATCTTTCTAAATTTTACAAGAATTTTTTCCATGCCATTTGCCAGGAACAAGTACTAAAATGCATCCTGAAATGCTGCACTATTCATTGTAGCTGTTCTGATACACTGCTGAGTTTAAACTATCTCTAATATCAATACCTTTTATTTCCAAAACTAGTCACATCCGGGCACTTTAAGAGTGTTTACTTCATCTGGGCCAGTACTTTTTTTTTGAAGTTGTGAACAATTTTCTCAAACAAGGAAGTTCTATTAATATAAGTTTACAGGCAAGAAGCCCATGTCTACGTTCTTCTCTGACTCATCCGTTATCAAAAGAATGAACGTCAGCTTTAGAAAACTCTATTTTACAACTGCAGCCTGAAACTTCAAAACTGTTTAGAATCTTTCAAAGTCAAAAATTTACAATGTTAACATCTCAGATTAAAGAAAAAGTAACACAGAGAGAAAAATACACTAGCTTTTTTTGTGTCATGGAAAGGTACAAAGATGGGATTTATCATACCTGATCAACATCTGTGTGAACACCCTATCTAAACCTGGTAATCTATTTAAAGCTCTGCCCAGCGTGGGATGCTTCATCAAAAGAGGAAGTCTCGCTATTCTCTCAAATTCCAAGTTAATTGTGTAATGCTGTTGAAAGCTTAGGCGATGGAAGTATTTCCTAAATTGACCAAATACTAAGCTGAGCCCTTAAGGCTTCCTTAAAGCTCCGGATTCTGCCTGAGACCATAGCAAAGATGTGGTTCTCTGGCATCCCCGTCTGTACTTGCTCTGTGTCACACAGGCCAACAGCTGTATTCAACTCTTCTCAACCAGCTTAAAGCAGAGGAAACTACTAAAATGAGTCTTTAAAAAAAGTGAAAACTAGAGACAGGAGGCTTTTAATGAAAAGCCAAACTTAAGGCTGGAGGATAAGCAGTGTTGCTAGTTAAAAACACCTGTAACTCTGTGTCTGCACTGTCATTCCTGCAAGTTTTGCTTTAATATCTTTCACACTTGAGGACTGGGTCTCTTCTAGAAAGGGACATTTTAGTGCTGCTGAATGAGATAGCTTGCCGTGCTAACTATGAAAACTGTCACATCCTAGCAAATAACTTGTGATGAAATATTTAAGTAACAGGATCTTTTTGGATTTCTAGTGGCACTCTTTCAGAGAGCACACAAGCCTGAACAGATTATAGTCAGTGGAATTTCTTCAGTAGTGAATTACTGCTCATTTTTTCAGAAAGAATTATAAATGTAGCTGTATATTTTATTGTAATATACCATTTTATCTTAGAAGTAGCAGAACAGCTGGGGTTATCTCAGTGTCACCCTACTTATCTTCACTTTTTGAAGCTGGTAATTGCCAAACAATTTCAGCATGAATGTTTACCATGTAAGACCTCAGATCTGAAAAACATTCTTAAAATTAGTTATAAACTATTGATTAAATTATTTATGACTTGATCTGAATAAAATATAAACCAAAACAAATTTGGGACTGAGTTGTACCCTTGGTTCTGAGTCCTAGCATTTTGATATCAAGATATGACAGTTCTATTTTTCTGAAAGGCCAGAAAAATGTTAAAGAGGAAAACTAAGATCCTAAGAGTAAAAAAAATTGGTTCTTTTTGAAAAATAACCAATATACACCTTAGGCTGGTATGCAATTTGCAATGATGTCAGTGGGCTTGAATTTTTATGCACTACAGCTTGAAAATCACATTGATTAATCCTGAATTTCCTTAGAGACAGAAAAGCACTTAGAAACTGATGTTTTAAGACAATGAATAAAAATTAATACATATAGAAATTGCATAGGGGAAGAAGGCTTGAGACAAACAACATGCTACCCAGTGATAAATATATAGAGGATGTTAGAATCAGAGTCTATTGTCTGTCAGGAATGTAAGCATGTAAAATGGAATGCAGAGAAAAAGATTTATCTTTACTAAAAATATATAATTAAAAAAAAAAGTTCAGAATATTTACAGAAGTCAAACAGTTGAAATAGGCTAAATAAAACCTTCATAAATACTAGACAGTACATTTTTCTCTTTAATGCAAAAATGAGCTGGAAGACTTTCTATACTTTAATTCATTTGTAATTTCTAGATGTGGATATTGCAAAACTGCCTAGCAACACTGAATGTCCAGTCCCTTATTGTTAACAGGATTGAAATATTTAACTCTATTAGCTTCTTATGAAAACTCTGAGCCCTAATCTGTCATATTGTGTTTAAAAAGACGCTTTGTAAAAAATCTACAGACTTTGAGGAGTTAAAGGATGTTTCTATCCTCTCTTTTGTCAATGTTACAGGTCATGCATTGCTTTCTTTAGTACTTTGTCTTAGGACAAAGTTACTATACCAGTGATTTACTTCATTAAATTTTCTCCTTATATTTCTCAAGAGGACATGCAGGAAATTAATTTTCCTTCTTACTATGGTCTGGGAATAAATTCTATGCTGCTCTTTACTAGGTGTCCCAGGTTTTGCTACTTGCATCAGTGATGGCTGGGTGTAGAAGGAAAAGCAGGAGTCTGGAGTATGCATCAGGTATTTTGAAAAACTATTTTGAAACATTGCAGAATGAATGAACTAAAGACAATTGTTGGCTTAATAGATAAGAAAATTTTTTCAAGGGATAATGACCAGCTTCTTGGGGTTTGGGGTTTCTTTGTTGTTTTTTTCATTTTTCCCCTCCCCACTGAAGACAGTCAGTTGTACTAACATGCCTAGTGACCAAAAAGATGTTGATAACATTTCCTCTGTTTCTGAGAATCTTCTGATGTGACTGCTAAATCACACTTCCATCTTTGACACATCTGAGTCTTCCATTTTCGCAAGTTGTGCTTCTGCTGTACTTCAGTCCTCAAGGCAAAGAAAAGAAGTCTTGTCCTGCATTTCAAGTCCTTTGTGTAGTGGTTTGGCTGCCCAGAGGGGTCCCTTACATCTCTCCATTTTTAGAACATTACCTTTAAAAACATAACCAATGACACAAAGCAAAACAAAAAATTACAGATTTTTAATGAAAGCCCATTTTCATTAGTTGGCATGCACTGAAAACCATGTGTCAGCTAGTGAGTGTGTATAAACACACAGCAGTGAGGCTGCAGCTGGTCTTCAGACAGAAATATGCTGCTGCTAAAGCAGAGCAGGATCATGCCATTTTGGAGTGTACAACCCATCAAGCAGTGATTTGGGGCTAGATTGAAGTTTTGACCTCATGCTAGCAGTGAGAAAGATGAGCTGTATGCTAATAGCAGTTCCCAGTGCTGCTCCCTGTTGTGGGAGTGCACACAGAGCAGCTGCTGCTGCCCTCACCAGAGCTGTGAACACCCTGTCCCACACCAGCCCATCACCACTGACATCTGGGTACAAACAGCATCATTGCTTGAACTGTGTCAAGGCTGCTGCCTACCATTAATCAAGTTTCTCTCATCACTTTTGTCAGGTCCTGATGAAACAGATGAAGTTCTGAACAGAGCAAAATAAGGAAACAGAAGAATATGTTATTCTTCGTCATTCCTCTGAACACATTTAAGGAGAAATGCTAGCCAACAGCTTGTCATTTCACTGAGACATAGCTACGCAGTGATACAGCTTTCAGACAGTTAAATGAGTGGCTTGCAGCTAAAAGAGAAAGCTGGGAAGAACAATCTGAGACCAAATCTCTCACTTTGAAGCATCGCCACCTAAATGCTCTTTAATCCATAAGCAGCAAGGTGATATGAACTCACAGCCATCCTTCTACTAAAGTGAGAGCCAGTAATAGACCCCTGACCTTCGAGAATTACAAGACTGAGATCTAAGAAAGTGATTTGTGGCTCATATTGGACAAACAATTATCTAGCACTAGTCCCAAAAAATCTACATGCTGTTTTCTGAAAGGGTAATACAGCTCAAATGGATTCTTAGTGAAATTAGCTATTTTCTAATTGTAGAGCTAATTAAATTGTAAAGAGAGACCTGTTGGCATTGGAAACAGTATTCACATTCATCAGATACAGCCTTCTTATTAAAAGAGCTGTTAAACTACTTTAGGCTGGCTGAACCTTGCTACACCTGCCCAATCCAGGTTTCTTCCAGTATCTGTGGAGAATATTTGCCTAGTGGAAATGAGATAATTTTAAGGCATGTTTTTGTGACAAATGTCTCTCAGAGATAAGTATACATCTGCTTCCTTCAGGCAGTGAACAAAGCAATAGACAGATACTGGGACACTTTTTCATCTGCTCACGGCATTAGCAATGGGAAGGTATATATAGCTAGGTGGACCTTTTGCTACATCCTACATTTAACATACAGGATTTACATCACTAAAAAAATACAACCAAGAAAAAAATAAACCAAACCAAATCAAACAAAAAGAACTCTGAGATAAATAACCTTCAAAAATATCGTGTAAGGAAATGCAGATTTCTGTTCCATAAAAGGAAGAAGAGAAACATTGTCCAACAAAATAAGTGCTTGCTTTCCTAGCAGCCACCATTACCTTATTCATTAAAATGTCATTGTGTCCTTCTTCTCTAAATACAAGGGTTTGGAACATTTAAATACTACCTGTAAACAGAATGACTTTTCTGTGAAAAAGCAGAAGTTAAAACATCATATAGTTTTATCAATATCATCCAAATATGCATATTTTACCAGAAATTTGCTACTAGTTATAGATGAATGTGTGAATTAAGATGGTAAAGAATTCAGTACTGAATAAAAATATTTTTAGCCCAGCATGTGTCATATATCTTGTATCTTTAGGCTGCTATTAATAAAGTGTTCCTATATGAAACAAGAAAAGGCATTGGCAAGGATTGAAAAAATATAATTTTATGTCATTTCCACTTTGAAAACCAATTCATTGATAATAGCAGAAAGCTTTCCATATTTTCCTGTTCATGAATACTTCAGATTATTAAATCCCTTAAAAGTGCCTATATTTGAAAACAAATCCTTGGATAATGCATGCCATCAGACAATTCCTTCAATGCCACAACAACTCCTTCAGGCAGCCTTGGCAAAATTAAGAGTTAAAAGAAGGTAGAAATCAGAGACTAGTGAAGACAGACTTAGTTGAAATCTTATATTACTTATTGTAGTTCTTACTTCTTCCCCAAATGTCAATCAGTGCAATACCAGCACACTTATACAGATGTGTATACATGTATAATAATAAAATTAAAGTAAATAGATATATCAACCCATAATGCTGGTGAAACATAGGTGTTAGGTTGGTTTTGCCTTTTTAAGTAGCGTTGATAACGTTTCAATGTTCTAACATATGACTCTTCACTGAGTGAGACTGAAGTTGCTGTGGTTTCTATTTACCATGTTAACCTGGTGAAATTATGATCAGAAAAAAATAATAAAAGTGGCAGGTTGGCAGCTCTGCTGGGTGTCACTCTATCAATATCTCATTTATTCTCTCAGGCTACACATGCCAGTACATTAACAGAGTGCATTCAGCTACCTGCAAATGAGCTCATTTCCTCCCTGCTCTCTGTCATTCATTGCCCACTGCCACTGAAGACCGCAGAGATTTGATCTTGCTAATAATCAGCTCTGTTGTTAATTCTGGAGACAGAATACAGTTCATCCAGCTCACTGCTTGGCAGCTATTCTGACTTAGCAGTGTGACATTAGCTAAAACTTATTTTTCTTAGCTCACTAAGAAAATATCACTAGGTGAAGGCATACATATGGTTACATTTTCAAATTGACTTCTGAAAAATGTTCTCAGCATATTTGGAAACATGCCTGTTTTAAAGACAGAACTGAAGTTTAGTACAGAAAACAGGCTTTTCCATACACTATACAAGTGCTACAGGTGAACTTGAGTGTGGTGCTTTTAAAAAAGTGCTTACAGGTTCAAAAAAAAGAAATCTAAGAGTTGCCATTCAAAACACACCAGCAGACAGTCTTCAATTTTTAGCAATTCAAAGCGGGATATGAGGCTGAGTAGGAAAACGTGTAGGGAATAAAACAGAATGACAATTACATAAAACAAGTTAGATCAATTTGTACAATATAAAATAGATGAAATTATTAGCAACAAAAATCTTTAAGAACTGTAGTCATTAAAAGTACTTATTTTTCCAAGACTGTTTAATTGTCTTAACAAGCTCTGAAAGCTTGCCAAAAAATTGAGAAGTCTCACATTGTTCATGTTACTGTCCAAGAACATTCAAGCAATTACAGCTCTTGCAGATGTCATGATGTCAGATTTGTGGGCAATGACAAGCCACGTGATTTTCTGCTGCCTTCACAAACACCAACTGATCAATGTGCAGTACTAATCTCCAAAAGTTACTGTGGCAATATAAAACATGCAGTAACAAATGAAACAGCAACAGCAAAACTTAGCGGTCAAAGAATGGCATTGCAATATACCTGGAGTCCAAGATCAGTTCTAAAGCCTAGGAAAGTCACACGAGACACCGAGAAATCAAATCTGTGTTAGGGACAATATTTATAAGTATATAAAGTTATCAAAAATAAGTCTAAATCTGCAATCCATGCATATACCACTTCAAAACTGTGTTTAAGATAGAAATACAAATATACTTTTTAAGACCTTGATTACAGAAATTTTTTCCAGAATATTTCTTTTGAATTGATCATAAGATGGAGAGCATCTAACTCCACTGTCAAATATTTCAACATATGACTATTGTGTTTTCAACATTTTTTCAAAAGCTGAAAAAGTTGAGAACATAAAGTATATAATTCCAACTACATCTCCAATCAAATCACTGCTGTTCTAGTACTTCTTTTGAGAAATTGTGCCCTACTCAAGCCAGGACACAATTTACACAATAGTTGGTTCAGTAATTTTCTCCCGCTTGTCATTTCTGCCTGATGTGAATCTACAGCATTCAAAGCATGCAAGCCCCATGCATGAAGAGCAAGCCACATCTCTTCTGTATGGTGAGAACCATAATTTTGAGAAATGCGGTAGATTCTTCAAAAGACAAGGATCTTGGTTGGAAATAAAACATCATTTCCTGTTTCTTTGGCAACATTTTTGGTTATTTATTAATTCTAAAGGAAGAATAACATTGGGGAAAGGCAATAAATGTGAGGCACTAAACACTGGCTTCTTTTTCTTCTCAAGTTAAATAATGGCCAAACTTATGAAAATAACTAGGTGGCTGTGATGTGTAGGGTAATGATATGAGTTTGCAAAACTCACTTTCTGAAATAAAGAGTATCACTTAGCTTGCGGATACTATTATTACTAATTAACAGTGATAATATTCAAAATTATACTGAGCTTTATTAATGTCATCCAAAGTTTTTATGAGTCCATAAATTAATGATACAAAATGACTACTCCATCAGTATTTTAAGAAATTATTTCCTGTTTTGACTTAGTCTTGGTAATTTAATTACACTTACATCAGAATAAAAACAATATGTCATAATGTGGGCTAAAATGTGAATATCTTCCAAATCCAAAAACTTATTTCTTAAATGTTTTTATCCTTTGCAATGATGTACAGCATTAGTATTAAAGGGAAACCTCTTTGACAGTTTTAGAGTTCTCAAGAACACACTATTTCCCAGAAATGTAGAGCATCTTCAGGTGTTTCATATAATCCAAGCAATAAACTACAGAAGAAGGTCCCTTTAAAATCAACTGTCTTTATGAAGCAAGTGCAGTAAATCTTGTGGTAAATTATATAAAAGTAGTAGAGAAGCGCTCTGATACAAACTAAAATGCTAGATGTTTTAATAACATCAAAGATTTTATCAGTGGTTTATTAATTTTAAATGACATAACCATAAACTTGTTCATAAAAAGGAAAATATATGTGGCAATTATGTGTCCTGAGCCAAAACTCCTGTGCAGTACACTGTGCCTTCAAGTGAAGCAAAGCAGTTATGAACATTAGGCATTGCATTGCCAGCTCTTTCTGTGAAGTGGATGCAGATTCAATTCATGGCCATTTAATCCAGCCTTTTCATTTAGGAAAAGATAAAACAAAACAAATCCAAACCATGACAATATTTGGATTAATTTGGCATTATATTTCTGAGGGTAGAAGATGCTTACTACTTGTGAAAAGGTAATTAAAAAATCAGATCAGAGTAAGAAATGCCTTTCCAAGGGGCACTGATCTTGTTGCCCCCAAGTGATGACCAGAGCCACTGCGGGGGGGAGAGCTGTTTTCCCCTGTCCGAGTGCCCTGTCCTGCCCAGAGACCGCAGCCTTGGTGGCTCAGTGGGCACATCCCTGCCTGTGCTTCCAGCGTCTATGGGCCTGTTCCCCATTCATTTGCCTAACCCTTTTTTTTCTTGGGTTTTCTGGCACTGTCAGCATTGACAACCTCCTCTGCCAACAAATTCTGCAAGTTCATCACCTGTAAAAATGTGCTTTTACATGTTTTAAACAAACATCATGGAAGAAAGATTTTCTTACTTGGGTATCTTGAAGGCCTTTTGTTTTGCAGTTTATGGTAGACATTCATATTGATATTGACTGACTCACCAAATACAATAATCTGTAGAAAATTAAATTATCTTGCTATTATTTAGATGCAACTGTTTTTTCTGCACCACTCTATAAGTCAATTGCTTATCTGCATATGCAATTTAGCACAGAAGATAGATCCAGTTAAATGGAAAATTAAATAGGAAATTAGAGAAATTAGAAAGTCTCACTAGGGAAGAAAGTATAAACAATAAATTAATAATATCATAAATGAGCTTCCAAATTTACATCTGCTCTGCTGCAAATACAAACATTTGTAACCCATATTTCAGTTCGGTACTTCGTACCTGATTTAGAAGCAGTAAAATTCAGGAATTTACATTAAAACATCTGTTGAGATCATGTCATGAACTATAAAATAATGCAATAATTACATACTATTCCTGGATGCAGAAAGCACAAAGACAAAAAGGAAGATTTATACATGAGGCTTCACTGGCATTAAACTGAAAGGAAACCCTTACAAAACTGCTATCATCCTGCTGATTTAGAATATTAATTTCAGGAACTTGGTAGTCAGTTAAAGCAATAAACACACAGCTACTTGTGTATGTCCAGGTTATCTTTACTGTGCATGTACAATAGGTCCACTACAGACTGCATGCATTGGTAACCAAAAGCTGCGGGGTTTTTTGGTTTTTGTTTGTGTTTTTGTTGTTTTTTGGTTTTTTGGTTTTTTTTTTAAATTTAAGGTACTGATGTATTTTTTTCCAATACTAGTTACTGGAAAGGATGAGAAAGCTTGGGGTGAGACCAAGCAAGGAAGGCCTTCAGGGCCAGAAATGATACTTTTAAGTAGACTCTGAAACAAATTGAGAGGCAGATTGAGAAATAGATTAACATAGAATGATAATTTTCTTATGTGGGGAAGATCTCATCATAACTCTCTTGTCCGTTTCTGCTCCCTTCCATTTCCAATACTCTGATCTCTTTGCTTTCTCTCCTTTTGGCAATCCTCTTTCAGTTGGTACATCACAAGGTTAATTTTAACTAGAGCAGTCAGTGATATTTGGGCATTGTAGTCCCTATTTGCTGTTTCTATCAGAGAGGTACTGTGAATTTATTTTTTTTTTTGCATCTGACATGCCCTGATGTTTCCTTGTTTGGTTGCTACTCCTTGAGATAGGTGAAAAGCCAGACAGCAGGAAATTCCCAGAGAACTGGAAGTTGCAACAGTTAAGCTCAGAAGTACAATAAAGATATTATCACTAATGGTATCAAGTCCCTGTCAGATAGAGTCTTTGATATGTTGATCTTCAGAGAACTTTTGGAATGTAAAAGGACAGAAGTCAGAGCAGTAAAGAAGGAAAAAGAATGTTACAAATAGACAGCTTTGAAAATAGGATGCAGAGATAGTAAGACTTCATCCTGTAATGAATGAGTCACAGAAATAATAAATAAAAAGAAGATTTAAAACTCCTTAAAAAAACCTCAGAAAAAGTTTTTTCAAGATCCTCTCTCTGTATGACATTTGAAAGAAGGGAAATTTAAAATTACAGCGCATCCTATATTGAAAGCACTAAAAGATGGCTTTTGTAAAAGAACCTCTACAAAACTGTAAGAATTACAAAACCATCTTCATTTGTCCACCTGCAGTTACATGCTAAAATGTCATGCACATAGATGCACAGCAACATCCACTGCTTGTCCTTTCATCAGTTTATTAGAGTAGAACACAGAAGATATTAGGAAAAAAAAAAAAGTTATTTGAATTATAGAAAGCAAGCTTGTGAAGAGTCAGGAGTAGGCAGCTCTTTAAAGTTCATCTTATTCAGAGTGCAGTAAGGAAGGAACAAGGGACAATGTAAATGAGATCAGTGACTAATTTTCCCAGTGGTGGAACTCCTACACATTTTAACTGCAGATCAGTAAGAATATACTAGGAAGAAGAGATACCCATGTTAAATGATGCCAATGGAGAGGAAGAAGTCAAACTGGCTTCAGAAACAGTCATGGGAATATACAGGCTAAAGGGAACAAGCAGGCAAGAGGGAAAGCAGAGCTGCTAGTGTGAGTCCAAAACAGGAGATGCAGACAGAGGGAGTCAGTGCTCCCAATAACGAGGGACTAATCTTCCCCTATTTTGGTTGTCTTATAATGCCAACAATAATTATTGAGCCCATCCACCACTTCTTTTCATTATTAATGTCCAGTCAAGTTTTTTCTGTGTGTGTGGTGTTTTTAGTTACTATTTTATGGAAATATCCATTTTTCCCTTAATATATCACACATCTATTTGTAACAATAAAAATATTTAAATTGAATACCAGTCTTGAGCTATGATAGTGTAAAATGTATCAGCACCAGCTGATACAACATGCCCCTGGATCAGTTTTGGGTAAACAATAATCTCTTTTCTGGTCTAAAACAAGAGCAGCAAAACTGAAGCTGCTGTTCCAGGTTAGGAATATTTCTTAAAGTTTAACCTAATTAGAGCTTCATTTAAGAAAATATGACCAAAATGGCCAAAATTACAGTGTAGGAGTATATTGGCAATAAAGAGTGCATGTGTCTCCTTTATGAAATGCTTTTGTAGTCACTAACACCAACACTTAGGACACTGTAAGAAAACTTTTGTTCAATGTAGACTGACCATATTTAAAGATGTGAGAAGGACCTGGATTGAACACTCCTATAGTGGTGAATGATGTAGCTCTTCCTCCTGAAGATTTATTTTGGGAAATGCCTGATTCCTTATTTCCTTCTTTTTGCTGTAGAAAAAATAGATACAAATCCATTTTATTATTATCACAAGTGTCACATGGGGTCACATGAAGTTCCCACCAGTCCTATTTGGGGAAATGTGAATAGCCCAGTGTTCATCTGGTTAAAGCTCTTCATATTTCATTGAGCGAGCATACCATGCACAGCTAAAAGGAATTTTTACTCAGTAGGTGATGCTTCTCTTGTAATTGCTCTTGAAAAAGCACTGATGGATCCGTGTGAGTTCAGCCTCCCGTGCTAAACAAACCCTTGTTGCAGAAATCACATTTATAATACATTTATAATTAGCTTAATAAAGTCCATTTGTTATATTGTTCTACAGATAGGAATACTGCCCTGAAAAATGACAGACAGTTTTGAGTTGCAATTAAAAATTTAGTAAAATTTTGATAGAGCAGATGGAGGATATTAATATGAGTTTACTGTGAAAGAGTAGCACAGCGATGGCAACCACATGGAGAAACAATTAGCCATAAACTGAGAGAGCAGTGGCATATATCCTTTGGAAAGCATTTGCATTGCACCTTTACATTTTTGTTGGGTGCTGATAAAAATGCAGTTTCTCGAGCAATACATGGTATAACTCCACCCTCTCTGACTATTATAAGGCCATCTTGTTTTGTGCACCTGCAGTTATGTGCAAAAAAAAAAAAAAAATCAGGAGCAAATAAACACAACTTCTATCATTTGTCCACCTATCATCAATTTATTTTTTCCAATTATGATGGCAAGCACAAATTTTCAAAAATAAGATCAGCCCTCAGATGACCAACAATATACCATGCATCTTTTGTACATGTACTCCTTTGTGAAACCGCCTTGCATTATAGACAAAACAGTGTAGTCCTAGAGTCTAGGTTACACAAAAAAGAAAACCCAAACCCTCTAATGATTCACCTCCTACTTCACCCCCTCATCACTTTGCTTTACACCAGTCAGCAAGAGCTGTTTCTCGAGTGCTGTCAGACACATCCAAGTGTCATCAGCAAACACTCCATTGTTACTATAAATGTAAAATTGTACAGTGGTTTGGGTTGGAAGGGACCTTAAATATCATCTAGTTCCAACCTCTCTGCCATGGGCACGGCGCCTTCTACTAAAACAGGTTCCTCAAAGCCCAATCCAGCCTGTCCTTGAACACTTCTAGGGATGGGACATCCACAACACCTCTGGACAACCTGTTCCAGCATCCCTCCACCCTCACAGTAAAGAATTTCTTCCTAACGTTTGATCTAAATCCAACATCTATCAGTTTGAAGTCATTCTCCCTTGTCCGATCACTACACGCACTTGCAAAAAGTCCCTCGCCATCCTTCTAGTAGTCTCCCTTCCGTACAGGGATGAATAAATCATCTCCTGGTGTAATTTAAGGCTGTCCCCTCTCATCCTGTCACTGGTTAGCTGCCTGAGAGGAGAGGCGTCCGCCACCTGGCGACACGCTCCCCGCCGGTTCACACAGACGCTCGGAGCTTCAGGGGCCCCCGCCTCAGCCGGCCGGCGGGCTCCGCTCCCGCGGCGGGCGAGGAAGGGCCCGGCGCGGGGCCTCATGGGAACTGTAGTTCTCTGCGCTCCCGCCGGAGCGCCGCGGGGCGATGATTGCTCCCGGCGTGCTTCGCGCGCAGCGCCCGGCGGCGGGCCCGGGGCGGAGGCGGACAGACTACATTTCCCGATGTGCCCTGCGGCCGCCTCCAGGCGGGCGGGCGGCGGGTCCGCGCGGCGGTTGAATGCGGGCGGGCGGAGCGGCGCGATGGAGCTGTCGGCGCTCGTCAGGAAGCTGGGTAATGGCTCCTCTCCCTGCGGCCCCGCCGCCTGCGGGGCTGTGGGCAGCGGCAGCGTGCGGCCCGGCGCTGCTCCGCGGGAGCCCGGCCGCCCCTGCCCGGCCTCCGCCGCTCTTCTGCCTGCTGCTCTTCCACTCCGCTCCCCGTGGCAGGCGTGGAGGAGGCGGTGGCGCTCCCCTAGGGGGGCGTGCTTCCATTAGGAAATGCCAAAGGCTTCCCCTTCAGACACGGTGCCTTTCGGTTCAGTGGGCTTGGGTAGATTTTTGTCCGGTTGGTGAGTCCGAGGCAGCTTTCCGTACCCACAACACACTCTGCTCGAGGTTCCGGCACCAGGTTGTATCAGTAGTGGCGCGTTTGGCACCGGATTATATCAGTATATCTCATAATGTCTCACCGCTTTATAATCATGCAAACACACTTGATTAGGTTATTGCTGGTGAGTGTAATCGTATTTGTCTTCCTGGTAGGCATAATACTGGAAGTTTATAAGCCGGCTTTTTTTCACTGCATCTCTGGCAGTGTTTTGTTTCTCCAAATAAGAAAAAAGTTATGTTAAATAATTTTATGGGTTTCTTAATCCCCTTTTTTTGGGCAGGTCATGAACTGACAGAGATAAGAGAGCGATCTTTGAAGACTATTCTATTTAAACTGGACCACAACTTGATTTCCTATGCTGACTTGGTCCACGAAAAAGCACTTTTTCGTAACCTTTTGGAGTGGTTCAATTTCCCAGTCGTACCAATAAAAGAAGAAGTATTAAATTTTGTGAACAGTTTGATCAAGGTATGACATACTAACATTCGTTTATTTTAAAACTATATGTTTTTATAATGCTGAAGTTAAGTATTGCACCAGCTGGATATTACTTGATTTTGTAGCTCCATGTAACAAGATTTTTAGAGTGTTTTACAAAGACAGGAATAATAAAGCCACTGTGTTTAGACCAGAATTAAAACAATTTCAGTGACTTCAAAAGGTCAGAGAGATAGCCGAGAAAAATAGTATTTTCTGAGTTTCTACTTTAGTTTCTCTGCTTCTTCAGTTTCTCATTTAGTGCTTCATTTTTAACGTGGAGCATTATTTGCTGTTAAGCATTTGCATTGTTCCTGGAAAGCAAAGGTTTGAACATTGTTGCAACTAATTTGAGGAAATGTTACAGAAATTTCATCTAGCTCAGATTTTTACATTCTTGTGTTCTAATCACTAAACTGTAACTATGCAGAGTTAAAAAACAACCCATCCTTAATACTGATGGATGGATGTCATGTCAACCCCAACCCCACACAGCTGCTCGCTCAGTGGGACTGGGGAGGGAATCGGATTGGTAAAAAGGAGAAGACTCATGGGTTGAGACAAAGGCAGTTTCATAGGAAAAGCAAAAGCTGCATGCACGAGCAAAGCAAAACAAGGGATTAATTCACCTCTTCCCATGGGCAGGTGTCCAGCCATTTCCATGAGAGCGCAGCACCCTCACACGTAGTGGTGGCTTGAGAAGACAAATGCCATCACTCCCAATGTCTCCCAGTTCCTCTTTGTTTCACCTCCTTTATTGATTCAGCATGCTGTTGGAACTAGATGAGCTTTAAGGTCTCTTGCAACCCGGCCTTTTTGTGATTCTGTGATATGGAATATTCCTCTGATCAGCTGGGGTTACCAGTCCTGGCTGTGTCTCTTCCCAACCTCCCAGGTACTGCTAGATCCCTTTTCAGGATAGCAGAAAAGCCTTTGGTTCTGTGTAGGTCCTGCTTAGTAACAAAAATATCTGAACTTTGTGTTCAGTACAAATCCAAAACACATCCCCATGCCAGCTACTGGGACGAAAATGAACTAACTTTACCTCAGCACAATGGTCTAAATGAATAAAGGCAAAATATTACTTAAGAATTTAAGTTCTTTTCCTTCTTCCCCCTGCTGCTCTCTCTTCCCTGCTCCCATCCAAAGACCTTGAGACTCTTCAAACTAACTTTGTCAGTTATTTGTCTTAATATAGCATCCACCTGCTGCTCAGAAAATGATTGGAATTGGTGCAGTGGAATTCTTCTCTCAGCTTCGCTCTGACGTGGATCCAAACTTGCAGGCCATAATTGATGGGATTGTGGATGGACTGTTCTTTCTTCCTTCTGAACTCCCTTCTAGTTCTTCAGTATGTTATCAAGCTCAGTCTCAGCCTTCAGTAGATCAATCAGGTAAAATTACGTATTTTAAACTGTAATTTATTTTATATTAAAATAAAGCAAATGAAAAGGCTATTGAGAAGCTGATGTTTTCATGTATAGTAGGCAAATTATTCCTGAGAAATCAGTGAAGTGTGTGCTAATCAGATTTTGCCAGAGACAGTGTGACCTTAGCTAAATCAGCTGGTGGCATTCCTGTAATGGAATTCCCTATCAATTTCCTCGATGTATAATATCTGTTTTCTGTAATGTACAAAGAGCATGACATGACATAACTTGCAAGGAAAGCTTTATGGCAGCAAGTGTGTAGCAACTTCCAATAAATCTGTAATTTAGCCAGTATGCTTTGCTGCTGTGCTTTGTATAGTAGGCTTTAGTTTGGAAACCAATTCAAATCCTATGAGAAAAATATGGAAAAGAAAAAAACAGTAGTTAATCCTAATAGAATGATTTTTGAGACTATAGTAGTTGTATGCACTATCTAATTAGTATTGGATAAGTATTTGTCATAGAAAAATACATAAACTTTCTTAAAAATGTCACATTATGTGTGGAGTGCTATTGCTTGCATCTGTTACCTAGCTCATTATGTCTGTTGCAATGATTTACATTTCCTCCTAGATGCAATCTAACCCATTTAGTTCTCCTCTTCTGCCTTAAAAAAATTAGAACAGAATTTGGAGGAGAAAATTACATATTATGTTACATTACCTCGTGCTCATTGTGGGAAAGACATTGCAGTTACACAGTGCATGTAGCAGTAGTGACCACAGCTCTGTCATTCATACTGTGTAGTCACAGAGATAAAAGTAATTTTTTGGTGGTTTCAGCCACCTTTCTAATACTTGGAGATTTAGTTCACTAGAAATATGTGCCTGATGGTTAATTTTTAATTTCTATTTTCCTTCCTGTGCCCATATATGGGCATATTTTTACCTAATGTTTCTACTGTACGGAGAAGAATAACCTTCTGTATGTTCATTCTTAAATTATATTTTTCTGAAACTATTCAGTTGAGGTTATTTATACTGTAAATTGTATGCAAGTGTGGATGGAATAATCCTAATGCTTCCTAACAGGACTGTTTGTATTTTTCTTTCTGCTACTGGAAAAAATTGTAAACTAATAACCTGGCATTATCTAGTTTGATCCTTTGGACCAAGTATTATGGTCTGGAGAGGTTGCTTTTAGTGTTAACATTTCTTGTGTATATTTTTATACAGTTTGTATATGAATGACATCTAGCAACATACATATATACAAGAGGGGAACTTTTCAGGTGACCTCAGAAGACAGCAGTTTGGTAGAAAAAAGTTTTAAGTAATTAATTTGAAAAGTTAATTTTATTATTACAGATGTAGATTAAAAGAAAACCATTTATTTGGCTGACAGTCCTCCATCAGGCAATACATTTTGTGTAGCTGGTTTTGCTATTGTTTGTATGGTATGCAAGTTAGTGTAAAAAAAATGGAGAAAAATGCACCCTTTACAGTTGCAGAATATGACTATAAAAAAAATAAACATTGACACACTCTTTTTTACTTCGTTTTTCTGATCATCTGAGGCTATTTTAACGTATTAAGGAAACTGATTTAAAACTCAAGGGCAAGAGGGAAGAAGTTAAGGAGAAGCACAAAAATAAATTGAGCTTTTCTTTTCTGTGCATGTGCATTTTTTTAACTTACCCCTTTTTTTTATTTTAGTTCTGCCTCAGGAGGAATTATTCACTGGATATTTTTGTCAAAGTAGAAGTCATCTGCCGCAGTTAGAAATATCTCCCAAAAGAACAGTTGGTATGTGTAGTTATAAAAGAATATGTTAATTACAGAAAGAGCTTAGAGTTGTAATTTAGTTGGAATTCCATTACAAATGTGGATAGCAAAATTGGCTCTTCTTTTTCCTTTTGTTATTCTGTGAAAGCTAACACCACAGAAGCCACAATTATAATGCTTATAAAAATGACAGTCATCTTAATAGATATTTCTCTTTTCTAGTAAATAGTGTAACTCTTTGGAATCTCTAAAGTACATTAGAAAGTGCTGCAATTTAAAAAATTATTTAAATTGCCAGTATTTTCCAGATGATCTGTGTTTCATAAACAGAAGTTGTTTAAAGAATGAAGTACCTTTTATTTCAACAAAACTTAGTTTGAAGTATCTTTCTACTTTTTAGACAATTGGTTTAGGTGCCAGGGGAATCTTTGCTTGGTACTTAAATGAAAACCAGTGTTATGCTTTGTTTTGTTTTTTTTTGTCAAATTATACAAAGTGTTTCACTGACAAGCACAGATCTATAATATTTTGGCAAGTCTTTGCCTGTAGCAGTTCACAGGAAAGTGTCTTATTTAAAATACAGTATGAATCTGAGATCTAAATTTTAAAATACGACTTTCCAGTTACTGTAGGCAGATCACCAGTTGCATTTTTAGTAATCAACTGTTCTAGGAATTGCACAATAATTTTTATGAATTTTTAAGTTAAAAATAGCTTTAAAGTTATTTTCATTACAAATTTATTATGTGTCATAATTTTGTAAGAACAATAATTTCTACTGCTTTAAGAGTAAAACCATGAGGTGAATTTTCCATTTTTAGAGATCATACTAATGGATAAAATATTCTTTAGTAGCAGATAAAAATTAAAATTTGTTTAAAAGCATGATGTGACAGATTGAGTATTCTTCCACTAATGCTGTGTTTGTTATTTCCTAAAGCTTTCTTCAATAAACATATTTCATTTGGATTTGGTATGACCTTAGTGATGATTTGGTATTGCTGAAGACTCACATTAAAAGCATTTGAATTTTTGCAAGCCTATATTTACTAAAAGATATTTCTGTATAAGATAGTATATTGTTTATATGTTTTTTACTTTGCCTTGGATGTATACAACATAATATTTCTATAAAATGTATTTCAAGACATCCGCTCTGTTGTTGTTTTTTTTTGCAGTGAAATGCCTGAAATTTTCCACATTTCCTTGGCTAACTCTGACTTCAACAGATAGACATGTTCTTTCATCAAATGAGAGGTGCAGTAATAGAAACATTACAATTTCCTTGTAGTTTTTCTTTTCTATGAATAGCAGCTGTAAATTTCTGTCCTTCTGCATCATGAGGTTGTTCCTGTAAATAACCCAATGAGCTAATTTTTGATAAGTGGTTGTAAAAACTGGGCTGAAGCTGGGCAGTGCCACTCTCCATTTTTTGTGTTTAAATCAGGGTGTATTTGGGTCTTTTGTTCATGACACTTCAGCCTGTGCTTTAAATTTCTTAAGTGGATCAAAGATTTTTTTCAGCTAATAATAGAATAGGCTGGAAAAAAATCATTATTTGCTTTACTCCCATGACCAGCTGGTAGGAAAATCCCTACTTTCAGTAGTAGCTTAACTAAGTTTAGGCCACTAAGTTTAGGTACAGAGCCCTATCCAGGCATTGAGTCATTCAAACTGTCTTCCTGCAGTGACGTTTTGCTGTTTTTTTAAATTTAGAAAAAGTGTTTGAAGTGCCCCAAGGGAGTATTCTGTAGTTGGGATTCCTTATGAATTGTCACAGAGCTCTGATAGATTTCTAGCATAGTTGTTTTTTGGTTTTTTTTTTGTTTTTTGGGGTTTTTTAGTGTTTGTTTGTTTTTTTCCTTTTTAAAGATTTCTGAAGCTGGAGAACCTGTTTAATATTTAATTTCCTTTATGTCAGAGTATAGAAAAGGAACACAGATTTGTAACACTGGACTTATTTGATTTTTGATTTGATATGACAATAGAATTACAGGGATATTTTTCTTTAGATTCTTCAGTGTTGTGATTATAACTTTCTTGTAAAGACTTGATCAGGCTAATAATTACTGGTTGGTTTTCTTTTCATTTTAACACATATTTAAATGAACTTTTAGCTCTTTGGGAAGTAACAACCAAAGTTTAATTTGGAGTACCTGTGAGCTTCTTCAGGATGTGATTATGCAAGATTTTCCTGCAGAGATCTTCCTTCAAAGACCAAAGATTGTACAGGTAAGAATTCACCTAAAGTTTAAAGATTATAGTAGTATAAGCTTTGCTATTGGATGAATTGATGCAAATGATTCAATTTGGTTTTAAATTGAGTAGTTAAACAGAAGTACCTTTATGCTAACTCCAGGTGCCATAGGAAAGGGGACATTGGCTGTATATCCTGGTTTTAAAGTTTTTTGCTTGTAACAACGTACGTTGCTACTCAATAATGAAGTTCATTCTGAACTACTTTGTTTCTTCTGGATAAGATAAATTTGTGTGGTTGTTGTCTGCACACCCTCTAATGGGCTCCCATAATGAAAGTAGTGACTTTATGGGAAATACAATGTGAAACTTGTCTCCTTCCTTAGGCATGATAGTCTTGCATTCAGTCATAAAACAGTAGTTGAGCCTATTCTTTGCTGTGATTTTGAAAAACACTTGGAAATGTTTTTGAACTATATTTAGTGCAAGATTTGCTGGCATGGTTGTTCATGAAGGTGGTTAATGTTCAGGTCTCATTGTTGGTGGTTTTGTCTTTGCAGAGTCTTTTGTCTCTTCTAAACCTGGCTTTTGGAGGAGACGGAAGACACCAGTTGGCTTTGCAGGCTGTGTCATGCTTGCAACAGCTCTGCATCTTCTTGAGAAACAGACTTAACTTCCATAGAGATCCAAGTTTTAATTCCTCAGAGCATGGTAGGTATTTTTAAGTATGTGAGATACTGTTGTTTTTACTACACATAAAATTGTCTAAAATGACGGAAAAAAAACAAAACCTGAACGTTATAGAAAATGTAATCTTGTGAAACTGTTTTGCTAAAGGAATGGTGTTCAGTACTATAAATGTTAATTAAAAACTTTGAATACTTGCATCATTTTAATTTACTAATTCAGTTTTACTTTTCTGTGATTTCCCATTCATCAACTTCTCCCAATATCCAATTGTCTCTATGTCAGTAGGGAAGGGATTTTTAACTAAAACTAAATTAAATATGTAAAATAAAAGTGGGCAAAGTTTCAGAAAAGCTTTCAAACTATTAGTAGTTGACAATGTAGTTATTAATTTCATGGGATATGTGAACTTTTTTTTTTATGCTGATAGCTAAAAATAGTTCTATCATTGTTTTGAAGTCATGAGGGCTGCTTCACAATGTTCTTAATACTTAAATGTTGTGGCTTTAATGGTGTAGATTACTTATGATGGTTTCTTGTTTCCATCTTGTCACCTGAATTGAATCAAAACTTTGTTTCTGTAAATTTGTAGTCTGGTTCCCTTCATAAGATTGCCACTATATTTGGTGTCTTAATAAATGGTACTGGCTGCTAATTCAGTTATAACATCACCAAGTCCAATAGCCTTACCCAGACACTGTGTTTCTATTTTTACAATTCCAAATTTGTAGTTCTGTTGGAATCCTCAGTGGTTTTTGCCTTGGAATTTGGCTTCCAAACTCTGCTACTTGCCAGTGATCAGTTGTTCTAGGTCATCAGTATTTACGTGTTTTTTTGCCATATCCTACCTTAGTTACTTTTGCTGTTTACTATGTAGTATCTTTCAGAATAATGGCTACTTCTAAGGGAAAATATATTCTTTGTGTTGCATAAAGGCACAGCTTCCCAGAATTCATCTATATCTTACTGTCAAGAAGCAAGAGGTGCTCCTCGTTCTCAGAATCCATCACCTGGGGGTAGTAGTCCTCGGCCCTCTGTAATTGGACGGACAGTTCAGCGTCCTAGAGGAGATGGTCAAGATTGGGATGCAGTATCTTCTAGGTGAATGAAACAAAAAATAATTTATACCTCAGTTAAAAACATTTTAATATAGGATTATATTATCAGCTCCTTGTCAGTGTGTGGATTGATGCAATGTCTTTGGTCACTTGTGAAGGTTCAAACCATGTTTATGAATTAAACCATTCTTAAAGTGGTGTTCAGAATACTTAAAATCATTGCTACATTTTGTACCCAACTATCATTTTAAACAAAGTCTCTTCCTTTTAATTGTTATTGCTTATGTGCATGTATTTGTAAGATGCAGAAAAGCATTTATTCAGTCTATTTCTGGAAAGTCAGGGATTTTTCTTTTTTTCAGCAGATGACCTCATAAGTTCTTTTAAGTGGAATGGCCATCCTGTAGGTAACAGTATATAGTATTGTCAAAAATGCTATGCTGCATAAAGATTTCTATTGAAGTCTTTAAAATTTGTTGTTAAATGTGACAACAAATTTGAGTTCTATGACATGTAAATATTTGAATCTTATATGAAATTATAAATTGTCTGTATACCCTCCAAATGTAGAGGTTTTTGTGTGTGGTTTTGTTGCTTGTCTTGACACAACTTAAAGCTTCTGTTCAAGTACCAATGTCTTCTAGTATGTGGGATTTTAAAAGTCCTTGTAAATCTCTACTGTGTGCTTGTTAGTAGCTTTTTTGAGTCTCTGTGATGTGTGGGCTTAGGGATTGAGTACCTCCTAGGTATTCAAATAGATTGTAATGAGAATAGCTCAATTGTAAATACATCTTGACAGTCATATTAAAAACTTATTTAAGTGTAATATATTAATTTTTAGCATGTAACTAATATGGCACTATCAAAGAATTCCAGGCTTTATGTGTTCTGGGCCCTGGCCATTTTCCAGAGCTGAACAGTTAACAGTGTAATAGCAGCTGGTGTATATTGTGCAAGAGAATGATGGCCTGGCTGTCAGTCTAGAAATGAAAGCTGCATAAGAATAAGTACCAGTTCAGGCAGTGATGAGACTTCTAGAAACCAGGGAGTGCTAATGGGGTCAGTTTATGAGCTGTTCATGACTGCACACCTTTATCTTGCATCCTGTGTGCTGCTGTACACCTGCTCACTGTCCATGAATCTTTTCTTACAAAAATATAATTTAACTCAGAGGTAGCATAAAGAACAACGTGGTGTTGAATAGAAGGTGTGATAGAGGGAAATGACAGTTGTGTTGCTCTGACATTTCTGATTTTGATAAGGAAGAGCTGCTTTGAGTGAATCTTGTCTTTTTCTACACAAATTTAATGTAAATTTGTTTATTGCTATTCTATATGTAACTCTTCTTTTCCTTCTTCTTTAATCTTGAGATTCTTCAATCTATCTGTTTGTCTGTTTCAATTTCTGCCTGGAAACTTAACCTTTCCTCTTCTGAATTGTTTTTATGATTGATACCTCTCCTTCCTTTTCCCCTGGTAAGTATAGAAAAACCCCAACTACTTATTGGTGAACTCTTCTATGTAACACATAATGTAACACAGTCATGCCACAATTCAGTTTCTTCGGCTAATTTAATTATAAAAAAGGGAACCAATCAAAACCCAGTTATAAGTCATACAGGTTTTTAAAGCAAATCAAGATTGCTAAACATTGTTTGGGATAAGAAAACATAAAAATTATGTTCTGATTTTTATGAATTATAATGCTTACAGTAGAATTAGGTTATTATTGAAAACAGTTGAAAACTAATACAGTTATGAACTATATATTGCTCATAATTTATGAACCATATCTACTATATTTAATGATGTATTCATGTATCACAGATAAAATATTTAATAATTAAAGATACATCTATAATTTAATAACATTCTTTATACTTTGTAATATATATTTGGTTACATTTAAAGCTTTCTTGGACAAGGGAATAGTTCCTGTTTTATAGTGGACAAGGTAGTCCTAAGGAGTGAACATAGCTCATGCTTCTTAATTTTCTTCTAAGGATTTTTGTGGCTAGCTATATAGAATGGTTTTAATACAGTAAGTATAATTCAGGCTGAAATTTGATTTAGTAAATGGTCTTGCTTCAAGCAACTGATAAATTTTGTTCATAAAAAAAAAAAAGAATTTCCAATCAACTGATATTTCTCATACAGTATTGTATTCATTGCATGTGCAATGTTTCTTACAGTACACAGTGCTAAGTGATTTAGATGATGAGTGCTGAGACATCAGGCATTCACTTGTGATGTACCTGTTCTGACATTTAAAAAAAAACAACCAACCAAAATCCCCCTCTTCCTGCAACACTGGTAGATAGCAGAGAAAGATTGGGATGGGAGGAGGGATATGTTTAAGACAGGAGTCCTGAAAATACTTGATGCTATTTTTAACATCTGTACATATGTGTTTTCTCTTTGCAGGAGCTAACTATGTTGCTTTATTGAAAATTTTTGTTTGCTTTTTGTTTTAAGTGGAAACAGTACTCAAGCAAATGCACACTCCAGAATCTCTCTGCATTCCCCATTTGACGCAGGACATATTGACCTACCAGATACTGAAAATGAGGACACTTTGGAATTACAGATGAAGCAGCTTAGCCTTCCTCAGTTCTGTGTTTCCATCTTGGAAAATGCAATACCTCTACTAAGAACAGGTGAGAAAGTTTTGAGTTAAATACTTAACTTATATATCTTTCCCATCCTTAATACAAGATACTCTAAAGAATAGTTAGTCAATGAGGTGAGTACCTCAAATAAATAAGATACAGATGATTACTGATGTATTGTGGCTAGTTGCAACAGATCTTTTCTAGGCACTTTGTTCAGGTTACAAAACTTGAATCTTCTGATTGATTTTCAGAATTGCTGCAGAAATTTTAAGTGCTTTTTACGGACAGTGGCAGGAAGTGAGTGTATGGTAGAAAAATGGTGTGGCAGGATAAAATGTCCTTCAGGAAGATGAAAAAATAACCACTCTTAACCAAAGATGTTCTCTAAAGGATCTCTTTAAGCATAGAGTTTTCCTCCTGTTCAAGAAATAATAAACGAAAATTCTTGTGAAAGGCTTATTTTTGTTCTGACAAATGCAGTTAGAAATGGTTTAAGGAACATAAGTATGATAGTCTAATTGCAAATGTTAATTTACAGAGGTTCTAAATTAACAAGCCCTTTTGGAGGATAGTCTTTTTGCTCTTAGGCTGTCTAAAATGGTATTTGGCTGTAAAATGTAATGCAATTCAAAACAGGTATTGGTAATTGTCAGAGTTTCAAGTGCAGGAGCTGGAAATGTACATCTATCTATGACTAGGATACTAGAAGTTAGAGACTTCAACTCAAAAATTCTATGAAATGTGTATGAAAATTATTCAGATTTTTTTTTGTTATAAAACAACTAAAATGAATTAAAGTGTTTTTTTTTTTTTTTCTTTTTCAGAATAGTGGTATTTAAATATTAATTAGTCACAAGCATGTTCATGACTTCTAGCATCTTTTATTTATAATGTAAAATTGCAAGAAGTGTATTTTCTATCTTTTCCATTTCTGGTGCCTGTCACTTCAAATCTGCAGAGTTAAAAGACAGTTTTTCCTATGTTTCAAGGTTCTTTCTTTCAGATGGACCTGTCTTTGACTCTTCCCCTTAGGTTTTTTATGCTTTTTAAACTCTCCTTGGTGATATTTCTTCATTCTTCCACTGTGGTGTGATGAGACACAGATTGTAAGGAAACTAATATTTTTATCCTGTTCCTGTTGATCTGAAAGCCTGTGATCTGACGGCACACTGTGAGACAGTGTGATATTGTGAGACAGTAACACACAGTTTCTCATGTGGTTATATTTTGGGTTGTTATCTTTAGTAAAATCAACAGGCATTTTTATGAACATTATTATCAACATATAGGGTATAGAGTAGGTTTTATTCTAGATGGTTAAATTTTACTGGGTAAAGGAAAAAACAGTAAGCTTATTGCAAAATTTTCTGCCTCTTATTTTGAAATATGATCTGTATTTTAGTTAAGCTTAAATTCTGTTTCTAGTGGAGATGTTAATTGGAACTTTTCCTCCTTTGTGCTAACTTGCCTTGTGAACAAAGTCATGGAAGAAATCATTAGTGCTGTGGGCTTGTTTTGGTTTTGTGAGGGTTGTTTTGGGTTTTGTTTTCTTTTGTAAAAATGGAGAAATTTCTTTAGTTAAATTGGTCTAAAATCAATGGAAAACAGTACTTCTGTGAGACAGGTAAAAACAAGGTTTCAGAAAGGCCTTGTGACAGATTCTCTGTCATTTCTCACCCAAAGCAGATCACTGAAGCTGCAAATTGCAGAAGCTATGGTCATTATCACTATATATCTAGTCACATACAGAGATAAAAAAATTTTCCTCAAGCATATCAACAAGGCTTCTGCAATGTGTAAAATTCACAAGAGATAGAGAAAACCATAAAGCACTTAATGTTTAATTACAATGAACAAGTAGATCTTCATCTTTTTTAAACAGATTTTGTTTTGAGGATTTTGAAGGATGCAGAATTTTTATCTTAGTTAAAAGATATATTGAAAATTCAATGGTATTGTGTGAAATCCATCTATGATTTTAAATAGAAACATACCATCAACAAGTAACTAAGCCAACTGTTGCACTACATTGAATATTTAAGGGAAACTGTCACCGTATGGTTCCTTAGGATGTCAGACAGTTTTGGCATTCTCACTTGTGTGAGGCTGAAAATATTTGGTCTGGCTCCAGATACTCTGCCTTGTTCTTCGTGAAACCTAACTCCTGTGTTTTCTCATTATCTGGAGACATTAGGAGGAGGTTTATATTCGTAGTAAATGTAGGCTGTAGATTTCTAAGCTCAGACCAAGTTTCTTTGTGGCCACATATTCAAGCTTAAAATTGTACAAAGGATGAAAGTGACTAATAGACTGGATTAGCTTTGTTATTAAGGGACACTCTGAAGAAGAAATGAAAATTAATAAATACCAGCCTAAAAGCAAAGTGAAAACTGTTATGGAGAACTGTGCAAGTAGCTCAAGGGTATTCATCTCTTTGTCTTTTAAAAGATGTCAAACATAATAATATGTGAAGAAAGACACTCCTATATCAAAAATGCAGATTAGGGGGAATAGGTAATATATACAGAAGATTTGTAACACAGCTGTCTAGACAGGAGAAATTAGTGACTTTATTATGAACTTTAAAAAGGTTCAGTAATCAGATTTACAGTTGTAGTAAAGTTCACAGTTATTTTCTTAAATAATTTTTCTATAGTTTTAAGGAAATTAATATTTTTTTTCTAAGCCTACAATTGCTTTAATCTGTTGTGACTTTGGTTGTTGTCTCCTCTGATTCAGAGCTATTAGTGGTTGAGGACAGTTAGCCTTAGTTTTGTAGAAGCATATAGGAAAATACCGGCATTTCATATGAGGAATAGTCCCTTGTTTATAGTGGTGTCTTCTGAATATCAAAATATAATGTTTTGTCTATTTGAATTTATCCTCTCATTTGTGTTTGTAGGCAGTAGGAGAGTAACAATGGAAGTTCTTAAGTTGCTTGTTGAAGATCTGTCCCTTATTGGTGATGCTATTTCTGAAAATGTTTGGGAAGATGACAGCCTTTTTGCATTGGAATTGGTAAGGTTCTTCAGGTTTTCATCAGATATTTGTCTCCTTTTATAAGCTTCTGACATTTTCTGCAGTGATTCATATATCTAAGCTTCTGCTGAGCTGTGCTTTTGAAAATTTTAAGTTGTTTATTATTAGTTTTGTTGATGGCACCTTTTAAAATGTAAGTTATTTTACCAGACAATACTTGAAGTTTCACCTTAAGAAAATAAGCAGCAATTGAGAGAAACACATGTAGGGAGAGGAATTTTAGGGAAACAAACTGACTATAAATGCTGGACACCAATTTGATGTCCATAACAACTTACCCTTTCTTTACTCCTTATAAACAATCTATCTAAAAGTAGGGAGATAACTGTTCAGGTCCAGGACTGGAATTCTAAGATACATACATGCTATCCATTTCCTACCCTGCACAAATTTCTTAACAATGTTGCTTAGCTGGGAAAGAAAGGAGAGGCCTTTCTGGACCAGCAGAGATTTAAAGCATTAAGGTGCTGTTGACCAAATAATTTAAATTGCTCAGCACAATTGAGAGTTGTTATATACATGAATTATACAATTAGTGAATAACAGATAAAATGATTGACTTGCTTTTTTGAAAACTAAGTGAAAGCTGAAGCATAAGCTGGCGTGGCTCAGGCATGTAACAAACATACCGGAGCTGCAGACTGAAACTTGTCTAAGGATTTGAATTAAGTGTAATCTTAAATGCACCTGGCTTGAGTTGGAATTTGTGAAAATACTACTGAATATGAAACAATAACAGCTACAATATTAATTAATTAATTAAAATATTGCTTTAGGCTTTCCTATTCCTTATTTTATAAATGTTAGTACTTATATTTATAGGATCTATTAGCGAATGAGAACTTTTTCTTTGAATTTAGTCTACCAATCTGTGGAAATCTGTTATAATTGATCAATATCACATCAGTGCTGAACATTCAAACTCAAAAGCTTACTATCTCTTTGTCTACTTGTTTTATGATCTGGATCAGTGTATTTCGTTGTTAAAATGAATGAATTTCATTGTTAAAATGTTAGAATATGTCTGTTAAACTACAGTAGAATATAACGTGTACCATACTGATTATTATTAATAGGATGTTTTTTTCTAGGCTACTAACAAACAAACCTTTGCAAATAAGCTGGGTAATGGTATACAGTAATATTTATTTTTTTTTAAATAGGGAGAGGAAGAAAAAAGTTTTGTGGTTTCCTTTGAGAATCAATAGGGATAAAAACTCTTTGATGTTTTCAAATTTACTGTGAATTGGTTTGGGAAGGCTTTTTTAAATTACTTTTTTAATTTAAGGTAAAGCTTTATTAGCAGGTTCAAACCAGGTCTTAATATTTCCTTATTAAGACTGAACTTCAAAATAGATAAAATTTCAGAAGTTCAAAAGTGTAGTGTGTTGAAAGTAAGGTTGTGGGGGAAGAGACAAAAGTAGGAGAGGGAAGGGGAGGGAGCAACCAGGAATGGGTAATTATTGAGCAAAGTATTCAGAACTAATAGTGAAAACAGACTGAGATCTAGGACTAATGCATAGGTGACAAACACAATGCTATGTATTTTGTACCATTTATGCAATTTTAATTTATGTGGCATAACTGTGCTAATGATACTGCAGGTGCTGTGTAAACACTGTAAATATGTAGTGATGTTTCATTTTTTTCTAATTATTGTATTTCTGGTTTTGTTTTCAGAAAGACAAATTGCTTCTAGTCTTGGGTTTGCTTGGAGAGACTATATTATATCACAAAAGCAATATAAGTGCAGAACAGCCCAAGGTGATGCTGGTGCATCACAGAATGGCATTTATTAGCATTTCACTCTTCACTGTTAGATTGCTCCAAATACTTCTCCCTGTAGAAAAGGTATGTCATCACTAATTATAAGGGATTTTCTCTTGGTTTTGCATTTTAAAAGGGCAGTAAGAGATACCTTCTTCAGGGATTAATGCTGAGAAAATAGCCCCTTGGACAGAGAAATTAATCTGATTTGTATTGGGTGCTGTATGCTGTATACAGATGGCAACTTTGTCCATTCTTCAGTTACCAGTGTATTCTGCAGATTACAAATCTTAAAAAAAAAGATACAGTTTTTAAATAGATTTTTGAAATGCAGTGTTCTTTTTTTCTGATATGATATATGGTTTGCAAAACTCTGCTGCCCCCTGCTCGTTTATAATACACATGCAAGTAAGAGTAGAACTATGTAACATGTAAAATTATCATTTAATCTGATGGAATGTAGTAAGCAATTATGTTTTGTAAATTGGAGTGATTTTAATTGTTCTTTGCTTCCAGTGCTCTTTAAAAGAAATTCTGTAGTTGTTCTTGGGGTTGGTATTTTTCTGTTGGTTTGTTTTTTTAGGGTAACTTTTTTTTTTATTATTTCAGCTGGAAAGGTCTGATGAATTTTTTGTATGATAAGAAAGTATTAGATGTTTAAACCTGAATGGGTTTTAATTTTTTGAACCAATTTTAAGTGGAATGTAACTTTCCCTAGACATTAATCAATCGTAGTAGAAGATTTTCAGTTTTTGTCACAAATGTTAAGTCTTGTTCCTGAAAATAAGTGTAGACATACTAATCTAATGACTTTTCATAATTTTTGTCTTTAATGGTCTTTTCTACATAATGCCAAGTTTCCATTCCATGTATAACAGTTGGAACAGTTCACCTGTTTGAGGTCAAAATTTAAGTTGAAAGAATGTGTACTTGCAATTAAAAATAAAAGAAAAACTCAAAACAACAAGAAAAATATCCAGTCCTTAGTTTGCAATATGACCACGTGGAATTGTAGACAGCTTTTTTAAATACAGAAATAATTATGGTTTGTGTATTCTCTGCCATCTCGTGGTCAGACAGTGAATTGACTCCGGCCAGCAGTGTTTGTGCCGTGCAAGGATCACGCGCAACTTTTGTGTGTGTTTGCAGGTCTGATGTTAGGAGTGACATCTAATTAACTATCACTGTTAATGAAAAAGAAACCAAACACTTCTTCATGTAGAACTCATTTAATGAAATGTGTTTCTCTTTCAAGTAGCAGCAACAGTGGTTGCATTTGTTGAATGACTGCAAATGCTATTGGTGGTTTTTACTGTATTTTCAGGCTGTTATTCTGACAGTTGTTTTTTTTTTCAAAGGCAAGTAAAGTTACACCAAAGAGTTTGCTGAATGCTTTGTTCCTTCTCTCGCTGGATATGTCCTTCTCCTTGGAATACCCAAGCATGCATGAATCTGTTGCAGCCTATCTGGAGCAGATGAGTACTGAGAACTACAGTATTTATAAGCAAGTTTCAGAAGCTGCGTATTCGATTGAATGCACTTGTAGCTTTATGGCTGAAGTTCATAAGGAGGTGTGAAACTTTGTCATATCATATATTTCCTGTAGGCAAATTTCTTTCCTCACTTTGTTTTCTCTCTGGTAAAAAATTAAAGTCTAGCAAAGAAGAGGAAGATTCTCAAGTATGAGTATTCTGTATGATCCAAAGTGTACTTACTTTATATGTTTTTGTTAATGCTGGTCATGATGTTGGTAAAAAAAAACTTAATATTAAGTAAAAGCAAAGAAATAAACAATTTAAAATTGGAAGGATGCACAGGACCTTTTATGGTCAAAGAAAGAAGAAGCAGCAAATACTCTGCTTATTCATGCAAACATATACATGTATATAAAAATATGTCTTTATATATAATATTTATACATTTATATAATACACTATTTATTTTATATCTATTAAAATATATAGTGTAGGTGTATGTGTGCTGTCCAGGAGCTAAATATGTTGTTCAGAAAATTTTAAATCCCAAGTACTTTAGCAATTGCAGCTTTGATAAACAACTACTAGACTGGCTGAGATTTGTGTTTCACTTTGTTATGAAGATAACCGCTTTATTAGTTAAGAGATTCTAGCACAGTACTGAAATGTTCTTCTCCATTATGCTAATGGATAAGCAATTTTGCACAATACTGGTTCTATTGATACTAACATAAATTAATAACATACAGAATATAAATATAGTGCTGTCTTAAATCAGAGTTAATCTAGCCTTTGTCTAGGCAGGTTCTGAAGTTAATAAAAGCAATATTTTGCTCATAAAATGCTCTTTACAATTAAGTTAACTCCATCAAATTTAAATGGTTCATGTTTAATGTATTTGGTAACCAAATATGATGAAGACATGTGTACTTAAATTTAAAAAAAAAATCTAACTTGCTCTTTAATAGTGATATGTTAAGTTTAATAGTTAAATCTTTTATTATACTCCTCTCACATAAAATGCATATCGATAAAAACATAGTAATTTGAATAGTGTTATAGTGTTCATGCTGTGAAATGTTAGACATACATTATTCCTGCTGAGTTTAATGGAAGTTTATTTAAACTCGGCATCTGAAGGCCTTTCAGCTCCCCCGAACAGGTTCTAATTTATTTTTTTTTGTTGAAATGTATTGAATTAGTTAATTATAAATTTCTCTGTAAAATACTGAACAAAATACTGCTTAGTATTCAATATGATAAATTTGGAAAGATTATGCAGTAATACTGGATACTGTTAATTTTACTAATTTTGTTAGTTTCATTGTTTCTCTTCATTTTACTTTACAGGGGGACAAGAATCTACCTGAATTACTAGAATTGGCAGATCAGGCTTTGAGTAGTCTACCCTTCCACCTACACTTTCCCTTGCTTCAAGAATGCATTTACATATGTTCAAATATGTAAGTACTGTACTATTTAAAACTCTGCTTGAGAAAACATGGTTTTTTAATTTTTTTTTTTTTTTGTGGATAAGGTTTCTCAAATAGGAGCTCACGTCTTTATTCCATGTAGGAACAATTATTGCGTTTTAGCCATTGAACAGTCTCTTCTAACTGATTTTGTGCCATTCTGTGGTGGTGGATTTCTTAAAAACTAAATTTCAGTTGCTAAAAGCTTCATGTTATAGTCTATTTACAAACTTTTATGATTTTGTATGTAAAGTATGTGATTTACAAGGACATAGTCTTAGACTATGAAAGACTTTGACTTGTCTTTCAGACTTCTTGAAAATCCTTTGCCCTGAGCATATTTGTATAACTTACTTTTATTTTACTTTCAGAAATTCTAAAGGACTTCATTGTAGATGATTTATATTACAATATGGCATCTCATTTATTCAACAGCGTATTTTTATTGCTTTTGTGATTTTTCCATGTCTCTAGTTAGAGAATGAGTTGCCTTATCGTGCCTGGAAAAGTTCTTAAACAAAAAAAAATTAATTTTATACTGGCTCAGAACTTGAATTTAGGGTTTTTTTCAAGGGAGGCTGCATTTAAGAGCTGTCCAGTAAATGATTTTAAATTATGAAATGTCAAAATGTTTTTCAATGTTCTAATGCTTTTAGAATTAATTATTGTTTGGTTACTGTTTCAGGCAATAGGAAATTCAATTTTTTAACTACCATCAGTTCATGATAGTGATATGGTCTTTAATCTCTATAATGAAAACATTCTAAAAGCACAAGTGTTTTTTATAAACATATATATGATCAATGAAGGTAAATAGAATTTTATATTTTCAGATGAACATCAGTGTTTGTCAAGCTCTTAATTTTGATGAGAGAGTTTTGATAAAGTATGATCTTTGATTATCTACATGTTTAAAAGAATAAATATATACAAACACAAAGATTGATACCTTGATCTTGGCAAATATGTTGTGATCTCTGAACTTTTTACTGTTTTTCAGAATGTATACCATTGCAGGAAGTATTTTTCAGAGATTGTCCTGAAATTTAACAAAAAAAAATTTCTAGGCATTGTTAGGTACTGTAAAATAAATTAATTAACTGTTTTCCATTTTCAGTTGGAAGTCTGCTGAGGCCAACTCATTGCTTCAGGTGGAGGGTCAGAAGCTGCTTCTCCGTCTGTTGTCTCATCCTTTGTTGAATATAAAAGCTGAAGCCTATCGCTGCTGTTTGGGAGTGGTTAAGGTTTGAATTAATGCTTGCTTAACACTCTTGGTGTTGCACTCAATAATGCATGCTATATAGTTTTGTCATTAGAAGCATTTGTGTAGCAGTGCAAAACCAGCACAATTTGTAATACAAATTCTTTTTAGTGTTACATGTTGAAAATTCAGCCTGGGATTGCTGTTTGCTGTTACATTCTTGGTATTACATCTACTTGGTTAGGTTAGACTTCAGGTACTGCACTCAAAAATGATATATAAAGACCATGTAAATCCTTTTATGTATTCCTAATGTTTGTTGTTTGTTTTCTTTGGGTTTTTTTCCCTGTTTTGGAGCCATATTGTGTGTGTCTTTTTTTTTTTACATAGGTGTTTTGTCACTGCCTTAGTTTTTTGTAATGATAGGCCAAGGGATAAAGGGCATCAGCTTCTTAAAAGTATAGCTGTAGTGTTTGCTGGGAGTGGTGATAGCATATTTATTGGGTCATTTTAGGTATTCAGTAATATTGGCTCACAAAATAAAAATATTTTTTGTATTTTGATATAATACTTGATTGAAACTTTTATTTTCTATAATGGACATAATCTGTACCTAGTGTGCTTGTAGCACAATCCTCTAATGTATAAATATGCTGGAGCCTGTCTCTATGAAAAAAAATCCTATCTTCACTGAATGTCACTTGTCTCTTTTTGTGAAATTTTTACCAGCCTGTTTTAGGTTTTTCTTATTTTAATGTAATGCCAAACATTGTCTTATTTACTGTAATGCCAAGCAACATATACAGGTTTTCAAATTTATTCTCACAATTATTCAAAATAAAACCAAAATGATTTTCTATTTCTTAGTCCTGTGTAGTAACAGGAGTTCTCAATCACTAGTCCAAGCAGATTGTGTTTCTTCCAGGACTGTCATGTTTAGCTTTCAGAACTAGTCTTCCAGAGTGCGTGGAGAAAGTCTTTTACTGCATGACAACTTCAGGCTGTCTATAAAACAAGAGGTGGTAGTGGAGACTGTCTTGAATTTTTAAACTAACCAACTTTATTTTTACTGAAGGACTGTTTAGGTATTCATAATGCTGCGAAGCCTGTGCCTTCAATCTGCCAGGGAATACATTTTCTTCTACACCCGAAAGTGTTATATGAAATCTGTACATTCGGCCTTCAGGAAGATAAGAATGAGGTACTGTGTTTACCAGCTGTGTTTGTAAGTTGGTGTGCACACAGAGGAGGTGTTGATATTCTCCGTAGTGGTGTAATGCTTACCTGGAGTTTGACTAAAAATGGTTTCTTGCATACACAAAAGCTATGCAAGTAGTACAAGTAGTAAGGTTGTAGTAAATGGAAGTATTTTTTTTTTACAATGAATTCAGAGACAAGATAACATTATGTGCGTAGGATGCTACTAACTGTAATAAAGACCAATGAAAAATGAAATAAGATATGCTTTTTACTTTTTCCTGCAATATATTCAGCCCTAGTAAAATGTGTGTATGAGGAAAATGTATGGTACTTTACATTTATGGGAAACATGAACTTTTAAGTCTCAAATCTTTTTATAAGTGGGGTAACCTTTGAAATGGTTGAGGAACAAAAAGACACTTTCAATCTGCAGATTTTTGCTATAAAATTATATTTCACCACCACAAACATCTGTGTTTACATATAGTTGTCTGAGTATTATAAAAGTGCTTTATAACATTACAGAATAGGACCAAATTTCCACTGGGTTCATTTATATGCATGACTGCTTAACATATGTCCACTATTTCCTAGACTACAGAGATAAGTAGGGAGTTGTGAGAGGAAGATAAAGTTACTTATGTTCTTCATAAAAGCTCCTTTATAACTGATCTATAACATCCATACATTCATACAGAACACTGACTAACAAGTTATTTATATATTTTTTGCTTCCCTTCTAGAATGAGATTTTTTAAAATTTAATATTATGCACAGTTCTATTTAGAAGTTTTCATTTTAAAGAGAGAAGTAAAATATCTTTGAGAATGTGCTATATGTTTATGCTTTGTATGTAATTTATCTTTTGCAAGGAAAGAATTTATTTTGTCTACTCCATTGGATATGTTATTAAAAAAAAGACTCACAGTTTTTTCTATTAGTGATTGGTCAAGCAAAAGAAATAGATTTCAATTGATGCTGAATTTAAAAAATCAATGCCTATTTACAAATTTGTCATATTTTGTTCTCTACCTTATAATGTATTTTTATTATGCATCTAACAAAATAGATAATGAACATCATATTCAATATTTTTTTAATTTATTTTGCTTCTTGCCATATAACTGCTGCTTAAGTTGTTATATAGCATCTATTTAATCATTTAGGCTTCTGACAATGAGAAAAAAAATTGAGAACCTTATATTTCAAGGTTAGGCTTGATATTGGCCATATGATTTTATAAGGACTGTCTTTTTCTAAAGATAGATTGGAGTGATATTATTAAAGGCTGTCCTTGTTGCCTGGGGTGAGAGGATTTTTAGCTCTGGTATAAAATGCAGGGTTTCAGCTGAGGAAGGCAGGTGGTTTTACACTATGTAAGAAAGAGTTAATTCTGATAAGCTGGGATTTTTTCCTATGTTCCCACGGCACTAATAATTTTAGTTTGTAAATACTCAAATATTGTGTATTATGTAGATTATGTATTGGATACATTAATGCAGTATAAATGCTGTATCATAACTTTTTTGGTTTTGATAGAGAGCTTCAGATGAATTGTGATACAGTTTGAAATATTTGGTAGCTTTCTTAGTTTGACTCTTTGCCTCAGGAAAGTGAAATGTCCACCTAACAGGCTTTAAGTCTCTTGCCTTCCTGTATTTTCAAAAGTGTATCATAGACTGGGAATAAAATGCCCCAGAAGGTCAAGGTCAGGAAAGAAAAGAAACAGAAATTGTTTTACCTGCAAGATGGAGGGACCAATAGGTGTAGTAGTTTAAGTAATGATTTATTTTATTTCAGAAAAGACAAATCTATGGAGAAAATGATTGAGTGCTGTTTAGCCAGAATTATTTGTGTGTTTTCTCTTGGAGGTTTTTCTAGCAACTTAATATTTGGTTTAACTGACAATTTAAATGAAGCATTCTGCAGTAACAACATTTTGTTTTTGTATAACATTTCCAATTACAGCATTGACAAACAGACATCAGTGGTTGCATGAGTGGATTGGTTTTTTTTGTTGTTGAGCAGGTGAACTCTATAGCCAAGGCCATCCTGATACATCTGTTGCAAGGACGGTTAATGATGGAAGTATTGACTTGGAGCAAGTTTATTGAGGCACTCTGTCCTGTCATTCCTGTTTTACAGGTACTTTTAAGTGCTTTAATTTGAATTTGATATATGGAATCATGTATATCAGGTTAAATAACACAAGTAGCAGATGGAAAATAGATTAACGGTAGTATACCTACAGACTTTTTCTATCAGATGTCAAATGGAGAAATGTTTTATAGGGGTCCCACTATCAGTAAAAGTTAGTGCATTGAATTTGTAGACAGATTCTAGCTTGGTATTACTTGTGCATGAAATTTGAAATGTTGCAGTACAAATGAGCCAATACTGACTGGGGCTGAAAAGGTTTGTAGGTATGGGTGAATGATACAAGTACAGATTAAAGCATTCGTTATTTTTAAAATTCATTAATAATTAGTAGAATGTCCTCCAGGTCTTAAATTTGAAAACTGTAGTTCTTCTGTGATAATAGTTTTCTGATCAAATGCACACTTGAAAAATAGCAGTCAGCATAAACTATATTTTTAGTATATTTAGATACTTGCTTTTTGGTGGATTTGTTTCTAATATTATAGAAGTATCCCTTAAGCCTTAGTCTTCATGTTTCCAACAATGTACAAGTATAATTTTCATTATTTTTACTCTCATCTTGATCTAAATGGAACTTTTGTCTTCCTCAGTCAGATTTTCAGCCTAATTGCTCCATCTGGGTTCTTTACAGTTTTTTCACTAGTACTTAAAATTTCCTTTTTGTGGTCTGCCTGTGGTCTTCTAGATTGGATATTTTGCTGCATTTGCCTGCTATCTGTTTTTTTGCCTTGTTTCTCTCTTAGCTAAGAAATTCAAGTATACATTTGGTCTTAATTTTCTCCAAAAAATATCACTCCTATTAATTATACCAACTTACTTGTTTCCCTGCTATATGTTCATTAATTGCCTTCACCTCAGTATTGCCATAAGTTGAAAGGGCCAAAAGGCAGCTTATATAACTTTACTCAGTATGCAAACTGCACAAAAATCAAGGCAAAAATGGGGAGAAATTGCAAATAAGATGAGCTCAGACATAAAAATATGTAGAGAAAATACACTGAGAACTTGAAAGAGGTGGGAGAAGGGTTATTTCAGAGCTTTCTCAACCAGTCATTAGAGCTTTTTTGTGTTACCTGCATATATATCTTACATGTGATTGACCTTTGAGATTAAATAGTTGGGGATTTAATACAGGCTGTAGGCTAAACATGTGAGAAATTTTTATGAGTAGAATTTCCCTCCATTCTGTATCCTGTAGTGGCTTTGTACAGTTGATACCAAAGTAGGGTATACCAGAGGTCTGTGTTTACCTGATGCATGGAAAAAGATTGTATTTTGTTCCACTTTTAAAATGCTTGCAGTATCATTACTTGACATAACTGATTCCCTTTTGTCTGTGTGCTAAAACACTTTGATGAAGACCTGAATGTAGGTAGAATTTAATGTTTTAAAATAATTTTCTTGTAGGTACTAAATTTAATTTATTGAAACGGAAACTGGCCTAACAGAGCAGCATCATATTAAGAGACTGAAGGGTGAAGCTTTGTGTCAAAGTACCTCTGGGTCCTGTGAAGAAATCTTTACTTTTATTTGGATATAGGATCATTTATTAATTTTTCAAATTATTTTCACAGAGGAATATTAATTTGCAGACTCTGAATGTTTTCTTAAAAATAACTGTGTTGTTTTTTGGGTCTTTTATGCTGCTCCTTCTGCACTCTCCCTTAACCCTTAAAAAGGGGATTAATTACCTTTTCTGATTTGCTAAATTAGTAAGCAGATTTTTATAATTTTGGAAATTTTTGGTTTTTGTTTGTTTCTCTAAGGGTTATGCTGACACAAAAGATACTTTAGGTAAATGCATTCTCTCTTTGAGTGAAACAACCTCTGACAAAGGAGAGGGCATTCTCCTGAGAACTCCCAGACTACAGGCTGCTCTGCGCCTTCTCTTCTCAAAAAAGCAGCTGTAAGTAATGCTCTGCATCATTTCAGCACATCTCATGTTGATGACAGCCATGTCTTTTCCTAAATATTATGCTGTGTCTTGATTTGAAAGGTTGATTAATCAATACTGAGTGTCAAAATTCCACCCCATATTTTAAACTAATTAATTTTTAACTATACAGCTACAATTTTCCAGTGTGAGGGCTTTATATATTTATTTTAAATATTTGTTCCTTTAGGGTTCGTTCTGTAGCAGCTAAACATTTAGCATTCCATCTTCTGAATGAAGAAGGGGCAAACTTGAAACGTCCATGTCTGGATGGCAATGTCCTGTCCAGCATTTCAAACTTATTTCTTATAGAAGGAGCTATGGAGCTAAAACTGGATGATAAAATGAACTCAATAATTAAGGTTAGTAAACTCTGTCTAAATTTTGCTCTTCTACCTGTCCAGTCTCTGAAGTTTCCATTTTCAGAAGGTTGCAGTATTTCATACAAATTGACTTGCTTCATAAAAAGACATCTGTTGATATATTCTTTCTGTGTGCACTGAAACAGTAGTTCTTATACTACCATTTGCAACACTGAGGAAAAAATCCTCCCTTTTTTTTCTTCTCTGCAGAAAAGATTTAAGTGCAGAGAACACAGGCCTGTTCTGTTCATAACAATTTCATTCTGCGTGGATAGAGTCTGATTTTTTTCTCATATTTTTCCCCACTAAAGCAATTTTTACTAAATCAGGCACAAATAATTTTTAATATGAAATGCTTTAAAATGGATTGCAGACTTAAACTTGTGTTTGCTTAATATTGCTGCTGTTGCAAAGTGTAAAGCAAATCATGAGTGTATGACTCCAGGGAATACATTTCTTTTTTTTTTTTTATTTCTGTTTTCTCATCTCCCCTCTCCATTCTCCTTTCTTCCTCCCCCTCAATACTTTCAGATTAACAATATGATAAGCAAATTCTTAGATGCTTGACCCTATTGCTATTAAAAATAAGACCCCTTTACAGACTTAAAGCGTGTTTTAGCATTTTGGTGTAGTGTTAAGATTTCTGTAGTCCTACATAAATTAGGTACTATTAGAATTCTGCAGCTGTGATGCACAAGAAGCTGTTTAGTTTTCATATTCCACAGACATTATTAGACATTTGTTGCAAAAAGATTATAACCTTATCCATTCCTCTCATATCTGTGTGGGCTCTAATCACATACACTCTAATAAGGAATTAAGATATTTTTGCTTTCTACTACCTATTAGGAAATTTGACTGATTACCTTATTCCATGATAGCATACTGGATGCAAATATAATATTGTTTTACTTCTAGGAAGAAACAGTTGAAAAGCTGTACGATATCTTGACTTCTGATGCTGTTGACCTAGTTTTACGGAAGTCTGCAGCTGAGCAGCTGGTTGTCATTTTAGAAGGTAAAATTCTTCAGAAAATTTGTATTCATATGTTGGTCATTTGTGAGCTTGAAGTTTTGCTGGTTGTCTGTATGCTTGTGCTAAGGGTGCCCTTTGTAATTTTTATTTTATGAATTTTGGTATAAGCAGAAGCAATCGAATTACTGTTCAAGTCAGCCAGCTAAGAAAGAGCATTATTTCACTTAGGGCATAACTGTAGAGTTTCAAACCCTGATGTTTTTCCTCTATATATTTAAACTCTGATTCAGTAATGTTTCTTCAAGGAATTTGAATTCTAATGAGAGAACATAAGTTCTTTGCCACGGGAAGGTAAAATCTTAGATAATATTAAAAATACTATCAGAAAAATTACCACAAAAATGAGGAAGTGTATCTACTTTGTCTCAAGATACATTTAGTTATGACTGCAAAAGTTTTCAGATGTTTCAAAATTAAAACAAAACATAGGATGACATTGTAAAGGAAAAAAATGCATTTTTATCAGGACAAATTACATATGAAGGATCACTTTTTAATTATTTAAAAACAAACAAATCAACCCAACCAATTCAAATTACATACTTTTTTGTTGTTTATGTTGTTGAATATACGTAAACCAGATACTCTAAAGGGTGATATCAGTGGAAGATATACTCATGGTGATTAAGTAAATACCATTTTCAATTGTATATTCAAGCTATCAGCAATTGAGAGATGGGGACATCAGAGTCGAGGTCAGAAGCCAATTTTATTGAGCATACAAGGCTCAATAGGGTATATAGGGTTTTACTTGTGTGGCACTTATATAGGGCTCTCTCTTTTTGGCAACAATTTCCCATTGGTTACACATTCTTCATGCCATCAGTTACCTGGTAATCATTACAAAGTTCCCTAACATCTCTCTTGCTCACTTCTACCCCAGGGAGTAGTTATCTGTGTCTGTCTCTCCCATGGTTTCTGTTTGATTAGGCTGAGGATACTAGGTTCCTTTATCAGTTCCATTGTGCTACTTTATTACTCATATTAAACTTAAAATATTTAAAAATATTAGAAGTGACCTCCTTGTTTGAGTAAAATTGCACTGGGATTACTGTAATTCTACAATGTAAAATTCTTGTGGGAATTTGTGTAATGTATTTAAGAATCTGGTGTTCAAAAGGCTACTATAGTCAGATAAAAATACTTTGAGGTGGCTTGCCTTGCTAGAGATCTGTACTGCTGATTGATTGGCAATATTAGAAGCTTATTCTAGACAGCAAGAGTTTGTAATCTTAGAAAAGGTTTAATATTAAATTTGTGCAGAACCAGTTGGTCTTACTATCTTTTGCTTTTCTTACAGATACCAAAATGCATGGCATTGTGAAAAAGTTGGGTGGGATAGAAAAGATACTGGCTTACCTTAATGAGTGTGTACATGTGGATGGCAAGGTAAAAGTGTTGTTAGATGTTCTTCTGCAAGCATTGCACACAGCATGACAGTGTTGCTTTTTTCTGAACTTGCCACACTGGTCTTTATGCATTAATGCTGCACTGAATTGTGAACACTGAGCAAGTGTTTATGTAACAGTTATAGTTGAAATGTGTATTTGGTCTAGTTTTGATAATGCTGAGATGCTCTTAATGGGAGAAGACTGGTTTGCCTACCTATGAGAAGAGTTAGCCAGAGAATTGTGGATAGTGAGGTTCTGTAATGTACCAAAACTCCCCTGAATGCTTCTCAGTAGAGAACAAAAACCATTTTAACATCCTTAAAAAGAATGTGTTATGTATAATAGTCCCTAAATTTAAATTATGAAGCAAATTATAACTGAAAATGAGGTGTAATTGTATGATATGTTATTGTAAATGTGTCAGATTGAATTTCAGGTATAAAGAATTTTCTCACCAATAGAAGATCACTTTACCAGGGAGGGTCTCTAGTTGTAAATGATGGAGCTTTTAATTTTTGTAATATGGGTAATCTGATGCTTGATTTTTTTTGGAATTAATTATTTGAAATAATTTCATGCAAGCATGTTTAGGCTACAAGGTGCTCAATGCAGTGGCTAAAGTTTTTTTGGCTTTTTTGCATAGTATTGTTACTGCATTCCACCTGTCCAAACCTTGAGTAAATTTAAGAAATAATGAGAATTTTTATTTAGTAATTACTTTTTTCCCAAAAGTGTGCAAGAGAAAAGTACTGCTTTATACTTAGTAGAATTCCTTTTTTCTGTCAAACTAGTAAAAATTACATTCTTCTTCAGTAATGGAAGTTTTTTCCTCAGATTATCAGTATCTAAGATTATTTTATCTCTGTAGCATTAAAGAATGTCTTGTTCAGTTTATGATTGCTTGTATAGAAGTACTTCAATAAACTGTTCTAATACAGCTGAAGAAATTGAAATATTAGGTTCCTCAGGCTTTTAAATGTGGTTTGTTTTTTTTTAATGTCAGTTTTATAGTATCTTACCTTCTTTAGAGAGAAATTAATGCAGCTGTTTGGTTTGGGTAGTGAGTAGATATTGCTCAATAATACAGAAGGACAAGCATGAAGAATAAATTGCCTAAGCAGATCCTTCATAGTCAAGTAAGAGTCTAGGATGAACTTTAAAATAATATTTTGAGCCCTTTATAAAGTTTAGCCTAATCTTGGGAGGGCTCAGGCAGCAACTCTCTAGGGACTGTGACATAAGGACACTATCCTGAGGGAATCTAGTCCAGATTCTCAGTTCTTCCCTTGAATGACTTTTTTTATTTCATCATAAAATCAGTAGCAAAGAAAAATGAACAAAAAATCTTAAATGTTCTTAGAAAAATGGCTACTGAGAAAAGAAAATAAAAGAAGTAGTAGGAAATAAAAAATCAACATTGAAATAAGGCTTTGTATATGACTGTGCAAAAGATTCCATACTAAATAAGTAGGGCTTTTGTATGAAACTAAAATGTATTTGCTGATGCTGTTTACAAATTTTACAGATTTTAAAGGCAGAAACTCATAGGCAAAGTAATGATACTGTGAAAGAAATACTCGCTTCTTAGGAGCTTTGACTTTGGTTGTATATTGGGCCATTCACTGATACTTTAACTTTTAGCAAATTGCTTTCCATTCTCATGATCTGACAGGCTGGGACTCAGAAAAATAATGTGATATAATAGACTATTAATAGCTTATTAATTTTTAAAAATGAATAAACTTATGTGATTATAAATACTTGGTGTTTTTTTAAAATCCTTCAGCTCACATATATCCTTACCATATAATATGAAAGCAAATGTTATAATTCTGTTATGAAAGAAGAGACAAATACAATTACCATCAATTAATAATAAAATTAATCAAAAAGTAAATAAATACTTTTTCATGAATGTGCCGTTGTTGTCTGGCTGAAAGGTGCTTGTTTAAGGAAGCCATCTTTTACAAATGATGAAATATATTGCTTAAAAGTGTGACAGTCTGTGTTGAGTTTATCATACTGAATTATACTGATAGTTATCTTTATTTAATCTTTTTTTCTGTTCCTGCAGCTTATGGAGTCCATAGTGGTACCATGTCTGACACTCCTACGCAAAATTGCATGTGCTGACCCAAGTGTTCGCCTGTCCCTAGCACAGCAACCTTCTTTACTGCTTTTGCTATTCAGAGGTGAGAACTGTATTTCCACTATAGTGCTCCTGTCAAAAGATGTTTAACCAAGTGTCTTCTTAAGAACTTTGGATCAGTTCATGATATCAGATTCTGATTTTTAAGATACAAATCACTGTGTGCTAGTTTTCCTGTGTTGTAGCATGTGTTGAAGATGGTGGGAAACTGTGGGAAGCAGTTGCTTTTATCTAGTGTCCTTCTATGTATTATTAGGTAACAGTTGTTTCCTAACACATTTTTAAATATCTTTATTTTATTCAGTTTCCTTGATACTCCAAAGTGATCGTGCTGTTTTAACTGAAACTACAGTATTGCTTTGTCTTCTGTTGTTTGATGAAGTAGCAAGAACAGAAACATGGTATGAAAATCCACTTATTTAATAGCATATTCTCTAGACAAATCTTAAGATTTTAATAGAAATAAATCTTTGTATATCTCCAGAAAAGTTATACCCCAAACGTTTATACATCCAAAATTGCATATTTCTAGTCCTTATTGTTTTGATAATTGGGTTACATGCTCTGGAGGCCTACATGGCATATTTTTGCACTATGAGTACCTTAGTGTTAATTTTAAGTTTATTTTTCAAAAAACCTTGATTGGTCTGTAATCCATTTTTTCAATGAGTAGAAACTACACAAATCAAATAGCTAGCTGTAGACACGTTTTTTTAACTTAAATAGAATTCTTCTATTTACTTTGGCTTTTAAGTGTAGCAGGTGTCTTTAAAGCAGCACAACTCAGTTTATGGTATTTCATTACTTAAAAGCTGCATATGCATGAAAAAGTATGCTTTTAGAATTCACACACATTAAATATACTGAAAATACTTATAATGTGTGGTTTTTCTTTAATAGAAAAACAGGAAACAAGTATACAAGGGTTTTTAATGTACAGTGCATCTGCAATAAGTATTCCATATGTGTGATTTAAGAAATATCTTAATATTGCATAATCATGAAGACACATTGTTTATTAATACAAATTATTCATCAATGGGTTATTGAAGACCTAGCTAATGGGAGAAATACATCTATAGCCAAATAATAAGGAAATAACATGTGTAGCATTAGGAGAAAATCAAATCTTAAAATAGAGCAAAATAACTATGACTTAATCTTTTGCAGGGCTGATTGCATAACCAGTAATAGTACTGAAGTACCTGCCTTCAGTTTACCTGTTGCTGTTGTTAGAAGGTACGTGTGGATGCTGACTGGTTGCTTGGTTCATTGGTTTTGATTGTTTTACAGTTAACTGCTGATCTCCATTTGCTGTCCTTCCTGAAGTATGGAACTGGCAGAATGAAGGGAAAACCTTGATCAAAGCATTTTTATGATGATGAAATGAGTATTTTTAAATAGGTAGTTTTTTCTCCATGTCTTTGTTCTCTGTAAAAGAGTTTCAAAAGCTTTATTTGCAAATTTACAACCTGGTTGTAATAGAGCATTTAATTTAAAAATGAGCAAACAAAAAAACTCTCACCAATCACTTTTAAAAACTGTTATTGTTATTTGTGTATTTTTAGGTATCATCTCCCAGTCAGGATCACTGCTCATCATGTAGTTAGCCCTAATACTGTTGTGGTGCCGTTGTCTTCTGAGTACTTGGCTATGAAACCCGTGTCAGATATGCTTAAGACAGCTTGGAATCTGTCATGGTACCATGGGATTGAAAACCTACTGCAGCTGATAGATTATGAGAAGGAAGCAGAAACGTGAGCTATTTTTTCTTTCATTTTAAGTCACAATATATCTCAATTTAATTAGTGTTTCCTGAAGTTTAAATAGGTTTTCAACTTCAAACAGCAGTTCAAACTGTTACTTATTTGAGAATGCTGTTATTTAAATATAAAGGATCACATCCCAAAAGGATGAAGGTATGTTGTCACAGCTCATGTTTTACCTAAATTGCATTTATACATGAAATCTAGAGCTTGATCTAACTTTTATTGATGGTTGGGCTAATCCCAAACAAATTTAAATGGGCTCAGTGGCTGTTTTTCTTTATAGTCATTGTGGTTTCGTAGGGAACTGATTCTTTTTTCCTCATGTAGACCCCAGCTATAAAGTTGCATGAGTTTTACTTGGTTTGCTTGAAGGTTTAAATTTCAAATAAATATTCTTCTTAATGGTAATGCTAAGTATTTAGGTAACATTTTGCCAATGAACTCAAAACACCTCATGATTTACATGTGTTGTTGTTGTTTTTGGTTTTTAGGTTTTTTATTTGGTTTGGTTTTTTTGAAGGGTTAGTGAAGGGAGAATTGCCTAAGAAAAATAATGTTTAAGGCAATTTCTGTTTTATCTTCTCAATAAAGCAGGAAGGGGAAGAAGTCGACACTCTCTGAAACAGTTTGTAAAGATACTGACTGTTAATTTTTCTCTATGCCTTTTCAGATTTTTGGACTCTCTAAAACTTTCCTCAGAAGACATTCTTATATTAAAAATAACTCACACAAACTATGGACTGCAGGACTGTCTTAGTTTGATCGTTCAGGCAGCATCCCACAGGGATGTTAGAACTGCTCTCATTAGGCTTAGCTTCTATGTCCTGAATGACAGACTTGCATTAAAATGCGGTTCTGGGCCTTGTGGAACCACTTTGAAAAGCTTTGTTTGGCAGAAAGCAATGAACAGGTAAGCATACTGACTACAGGAATCCATTAAAGATTATTATACTAACATGGTAACATTTCTACTTTTCCTATTTTAAATTTAGGGAAATGATTGTCAATGCATCTCTGATTCTGATACATATATACACATCTATTTATACACACATATATCTATGTATCTGTATATCTATATATCTGGGCTGACAGGAACCTTAGGCAGTTCAACAAGGGGAAGTGCAGAGTCCTGCACCTGGGGAGGAGCAAGTCCATGCCTCTGGGGTGAATCAAGCTGGAATGCAACTTTTCAGAAAAGGACCTGAGGGTCCTGGTGGGACACAAAGGTGAAAATGAATCAGCAGATTGTCCTTGCAGTAAAAAAGGCAAATGTTATACTGGGCTGCTTTGGGAGGAGTGTTGGCAGCAAGTTGAGGTAGGTGATTCTTCCCTACCATGCAGCACTGGTCTGGAGCTCAGGGTCCAGTTTTGGATTTGACAGTATAAGAGAGAATCATATGGGGCACCAATACTGGAGAGAATGTGGTGCTTCTATTGGAGCACCACAAAGGTGATGAAAGACTGGAATAACTTTCCTTTGAGTAAAGGATGAGAGACCTGGGACTGATAAATGTGGAGGAAAGAAGACTCACGGTGCAGATCTTATCCATGTGTACGAGTACTAGAAGAGGAGGTGGGGCCAGGCCCTTTCTAGTGGGGCCAGTCAGAGAAGCAATGGCCACTCAAACACAAGAGGATCCCTGTGAATGTCAGGAAACACTTCTGCTGTGAAGGTGACCAAAGACAGACGCAGATTGCCCAGAGAGGCTGTAGCATCTCTAGCCTTGGAGTTACTCAGAAGCTTCCTGGACATAGTCCTGAGCAACCAGCTGCACGTGTCCCTTAATAAGCAGGGTGGCATGACCAGGTGACCCCTGAAAATCCCTTCTAATCTCAAAGGTTATGTGATCTTGCAACTTACATACACAAAACAATCAAATATTTAAAATTATAGATTTAAAAAAAGAGCTATTTGAAATGCATAGATAAGCTTTTCTATTATTATCAAATGCTAATATTTAATAAGTAATTAACTTTTATTTCCTGTCTGTGACCCTGCTCAGCTTTCTCTACATTTTACTGAAGAGAATTCCATGTTTACCATATGCAAATATATTTTAAATATACATAACTATTTTTCATAATAATAACAATAGCAATGTTAACAGGGTATTATATATTGTGTGCTATTATAAGTATATTAAATTAGCTAAATGCTGTATTTTCCATATGTGAATAAGTGTAATATACATATTTGCTCCATATAATTATATATTTTCAGGTGATTCCAGTCCTATTAGCCTGAGATTTTAAATGCTCTTTTTAAGTGTTACAAGTATGAAAGTTCTTATTTGTATTGCAGGTTTTTACAAGTGCTTCCAGCTTCTGTGGAGGATGAAAAGCTTTTGGTAGATGTCCTAAGATTTTTAAACAAATTGCTTAGAGAGCAGAAATCAAATCTGGAGTCTGACCATCTAAAGTGGATCTTGAAATCACTGCTTAAAAATGTAAGAATGGGGCTGTTGCACACACTTACATGATTTGATTGACCATATAACTGCAATTGCACACGCGTGTGCAGACCTGCAGAGCTGCATGAGGGTGTGCTTAGCTACATAGTTGCAAATGTATACCAATGTAACATGCAAGAGCATCCATTGTCTTACAAAGGGTTCTACTCTCTTACTATGTTAAATACAGTCTGTGTGCACGTACATTTTCCCATTTGCAAATGCAGTCTAAGCATTTAGGGAAAAATGCTAGTAGACTTAATTTCAATTACTTATAGACTACAGGTACTTCAGTTTATATCGCTGCCTGAGAAGCCTATAAATTTTTTAAAGTATGGCCCATTCAATACATTAATATAAAACCTTAAAGTCATTTGATAGGAAGTCTTTCAAGCAGCTGAGATGTCCAAAATGCAACTTGACCTAATTTTGTTACTATGTGTTTTCTGCTTTTTTGTGATCCATTTTTTATTGCAGGTTATTGCTGTATTACTTTGAGTTTTCTTTCGTGCTTCAAAATACACTGTCTTCTTAATGGCAGGATATTTTAAAGGACTTATCAGTATATTTTTTATGGTATTTAATAGATTTGAGATTCAAGTTACTGGTAATATAGGAATTTTTCACTGTGCTTTTTGTAGTTACTTCTTAGTTAAGTAATCATGGAATTCTGATTTATAATGTGGGTGATTTGCAAGTTTTCAACAGAAAAATGGCTTTACTGAAGGTATTAAAAGAGGATTTAAACAATGCTTTATGTGACTGTATTTTTATTCTTTTCTTTTAGCAGCCAAAATCCCTTATGGGTCTTGTGGTGCGACCAGAATCCCAAGTGCAGGATGAAATGGATGAAACACAGGCTGCTGTCAGGCAACGACTGGATAAAGAACTCATTCATCTTTTCAACATGTTGTTAGTTTGTTCCATGTCAGTGACTGACAGGTACAGTGCAAATGGACCTGCCTCTGTCATTCTGACTGGGCATCATAACATCTATTGTTGCTGAATTTAAAAGTCGTTACATCATGGCTCAATTGCTCTGAACTGTGAAAATTGAATATACACTCTTGAAATGAAAATCAATATAAGATATTCCTGTTCACAGTAAAATTAGGAAATTAGCCAGGAAACTTGAAAGAGAATGTGCTAGTGGTCACTTAGCAAATGGATAATTAAATTGATTGCATGGAGAAGATGGTCTATTTCTTTTTCACTACTGCAAATTTGCATGAACAAATGGTAACTTCATTGATTTTGTAGCATGTATTTATAGCAAAGTAAAACATTGAAATATTTGAAATAGCAATAAATGTTTATTTACATTTAATTCCTTTTTAGCCTATTTGGGACAGCTACTTTTAAGCATGAAGCAGTGACCTTTTTCTGTTAGTTGAGCAAACACAGAAATTAATTTACGTAATTTTTTATTCTAAAACCTTTCCCACAAATGGATCCTAAGAGCTACTAAAATTGCAGATTAATATATTTGTTTATCTAGTGTCACAATATAATTCTGTGAAAATATTTTCAAACTGTTAACCTTTTCCATTATTTCCACTTGGTTACTTTCTAAAGATTTTGACAGTGGGAAAAGGGGCATATTGTAGAAATCCCTGCTAGTTATGTATCCCACATATTTTTTATCTAATTAATTCTAGATTTATTGTCTTTTGGAGGAAATATTTTTAAGCTTATCTCTTGAACAAGAACAAACATAAGTATACCAGGCCATGCATTTAACAGTTGGACTTGATAATCGTTGTTGGTCCCATCCAAATTAGAGTATTCTAGATCCTGTGTGGTTGTGGAGCTTCTGAGCTTTGCAGCTCTTCTCATTGTCCTCAGTCTCTCTTGCTCTTTATTTAGCATGCTCCTTAATAATGAGTTATATCTCATTTGTCTTTTTTTAGTTAAGCAACTTTGTTGTAATCAGATGCAATATTGTATTTTCAGAACCTGGGTGAAGCTAGATGTCAAATTTAATTTCATGTTACTCTTTGCATAATGCATAATTAAGTAATTGAGATGCTGAGCCTCACAGACTAACTAGCTGTTAGAAGAATGAAGCATTGGCCTTTTTCAAAATGATTCTTTGTAACAGCTTTATATTGATGTTTCATCTCATGTTGTTTCTTACAATAAACCAGAGAGGGCTTGGAACTTGCTGGCTCATTCAGAACAGAGCTGGCTCTGAAGCTGCTTCAGTGCTTAAGGCTAACAGATGCACCACATTTTTATGGACTTCCTTCACTGGAGAGAACATTACAAGGAATGGTTCATGTTACTGCACTTCCAGGCTGGAGTACCTATTCTGCTGCGGTTGAACCTGTCACAATTTGTAAGAAATATTTAACAGGTCTTCTTGAGGTGAGTAGTTTATGTTTTTACTAAGCTTTTGGGTTGAGTGCTGGTACAGAGCTGTGTAGCTAATGACGCTATGCTTTTTACTGTGTACTTTTAGTGAATGTCATCAGTAGCAGTAGGTGTGGGAAGGGTGCTTTTCCCTGCTAAGTAAATAGGAATGATATGGAGACTAGACTGAGTGATGTGTATCTGTAGTTGTGGAGACTGGCTGTATTGCATGTGCTTTCATTATTGGTTTAAGAGGTAGTACAAAGTGACTGTAGTTTTAATTAAGCAGGAAAAAAGTATATGTAATGTTTTTAATAACTGAAACTCCTAGAGGAAAAACCCAAGATAACTTTCCCCAGGCAAAATCCACATATAAAAGATGGTCTGGGAGAAGATTAGCTTGTTGTGTAGGTTGTTAACACAGAGAAAGCAGAAAAGAGGTAATTCAAGATGCTGCAGTTGTTGAAAAGACAAAATTTCATTCGTATTTTCAGTGTTCTTAATGTTTGCTAAGTCTGTGGACGTGGTGGCTAAAACGTTAGCTCTTGCTCCTAAAATTATATCTTTTGAAAACTCCAATCTTCTTTAAACTTAAAAGGAAAAGCATAGTTCTGACTTTCTGTTTAACACATATTCAGTAATACACTTTTAGAAGTTTTTAGTTTCAAATACCAATACGTGTGATGAAAAAAAGATACAGTGTTTTAGGGGTCTTACCCTGCCAAGATTTCTTGAGTAGAAAGAAATAAACATTTTAGACCTGTTTGATTAGATGCGCTCTGCCAGTTGAAGTCTAGACTAAAAATGGCACCAAGGTTTTAGATGTTGTCATGCCAAAGGAAGATTATTACTGGAAAAAATAATAATATATATTATGGCATGAAATCAGCTTATGATGCATAAGCTTTTGTTCAGAAGAATTAGGCAGTTTTACTTGGTCTAAATATGAAAGTAAGTGTAGGTTTCTTTTGGAGAGGAATGGAGAAAGTGGGTTCAAAAAACTTCTGTAGGCTGGGGCACTGACAGAAAGAACAACAGCAAAAATGCAGAGGCTTAGATCACCATGTTTTGTGGAGGAAAATAAATCTGGAACTGTATCTTCTAAGATTATTATTTTTTAGAAAGTATTTTGGGGCATGTTTTGTTGAAAGCAGCATGCCTTTTAATGTGCATGGTTACATATTTGGTCAGACCAAAATTTGGTTAGTTTATGTTGTGATCCAGTGACTTTATTTCTATTTATTACTATTTGATGTAGAAAGCTGACAATTTATTAAAATCACAATAGAATATATGAATGATTCTTTCTCTTGAACACTGAATTTTGAAAAGAAATTTTAATTCCAGACATAGAAAAAGAAACCCAGGGTACAATAAATGAACTGTCAGGTCCATGAAAAGAAATTTTTGGGTTTCTATTCAGCTTAGACCTTACTATTAAACTTTACTGTATTCTTCATTTGAATAAAAATATAGAAACCACAGATGTTCAGAACTTGAAATGTATAGGAAACAATCACATGACCAAATGACTCAGAAAAAAAGAAATTCTTACAATTCATCTAGAAATCTATCATCTCTTTATGAGTTAAAATTATTATTTAGTGTGTAAGACAGTTTGTACCCAGTGTACTGTTTACAGTAAAGCTTTTATGAACTTGTACCCCCACTCTTAGGTCATCTCATCGTTTTATGTTGAATGGGGGGGAAATGCCATGTCCTTCATGGGAAAAGGTGTTACAAAAAGCACAGTCCTTTGCTTGCTTCACTTGTCTCACGAAATGATGGTTCAAGCCAAGGATATGGTGAGTGCATTACAGTTGTCCTTATCTCGTCACTGGTGGGGGCTGTGCAGAGAGATTTTAACTGCTGAAGTTCAGTGATAACTTTGTCATGGTTTAGGAATGGCACTCTCCAACTAAGTAGTCTTGCTAAAGCCACACTACTGCTTATTCTTCCTTCCCCTCCAGCTGGAAGCACAAAAGGCAAAGAAGCCCCACTTTGGTCTCATTTGGTCTATAATCTTGGGTGAACGTACAGGATAGAGTATAGTATACAAAAAAGCTGAAAAATCAGTTCTAGCCATACTGAAATTGCTTTGTAAATAATTATGTGGATTTTGAAAGGCCTTCTTTCAGAATAAGTATAATTTTCTTTCTATAAAAAAGAATCAGAATTCTTTTGAATTTATATTTATTCTTATGAATAAATATATTTATCCTATTTTTATTTATCCTATATTTATCCTATATTTATCCTATATTTATTCTTATGAATAAATATAGGATTTTATAACATTATTTCTTCAGCCTCACAGACAACAGGCTTTCTAGCATATGTTTAAGCATTCATGTGTGTAGGGTTTCACAGTTGTGTATATATATGTATATGAGAATATATATACATATATGGAAAAAGGATTGTCAGATAAAAGGATCTATCATTACATATTAGCAAAATTCGTACTGTGCTTTGCATTCATGTCCATCTTGGAGAGCTTAGTAAAAAGAACCTTTATCCTGATACAGTTGAAGCAAATTCAACAATTAAGCATTATTTTAGAGAATTAAAATCCACTCTTACTAATAATATCTGTGATAGCCACAAAAAATCTCCATTTATTATGATCAAGCATGCATATAACTAGAAAATATATTGTATATGCAGTATGCCTACTTCTCCGAATTCCAGGTATCTCTTTCTTCAGTTTTCTACTCCTTTTCCAAAATATTAAGTGCTAGAAGAGTTTATTAAGTTTGGGAGGGGACAGTTTTAAGTACACTGCAGGGAGGTAGCAACCTCCAGAGACTTAGACCGTAAATGTGTAGGTGAAAGTGTGGATTCGATTTTTTTAGTATCATTGTTACAGAGTAATAGGTATAGTAGTATAATGGTAAGTATAATTGTGTTTCTAAATCATAATTTGTGCTTATGATAGTGTTACTGTTTAGACTGTACTAATAATTCTTGGTCTCAAAGAAATTTTAAAACCTGGCTGTTGTTTACAGTCATGTGATTTGGTGTCAAATTCTTATGGAAAGAGAAATAGAGAATTACCCTTCCTCCATGCAATCAGTGTTATACAAAGCTGTTTTAGTAGTTGGTAGCTCACACTGCTAGTACATTGGCATGGATTGAAAAATTTATAAAATAATTTCTTAATTTGTTTTCTTTTTGCTAATCAGGACTGGATATCTCTTTGGTCTTTGCCGTATGATAATGGTGAAGAACAAGTTCTGTCTCATCTAGGTCTGGCATGGCTGGTTCCTTTATGGGTAGATAGAGATCCTGAGGTTTGTTACTGTGATATTAACTTCACATCTTATTTTGACCCTTAAGCACTTGAAAATTTTTGGTTCATTAATATATTTAATAGTAGAACTGCTGTTTTGAGTCATTTAAAATGTTACTGACTATATCCTAAATAGCAGTAATAATACAGTAGGGAGAGTGTTTCCATGTAAACATCATCTAAGAAATCCTTCCTTATATCTTCTGTATTCTATGCTTTCATTAGTCACTCACTATCATGATTCATAGGCAGTTTTCCTTCTCATTGCTGTAACTTAGCTGCAAAGCAGAAATATTTACATGAACTAAAAAAATCAGAGAAAATGCATTTAATACAAATCTGTTAAATTATGTAAGTTTTCTAGATGGACCTATTTTCAAGTGGTAAAATGTGAAGAATATTAAAGACTATCTTGCTTATTTTTGATTACTTAAAAATAATGTTTTTTCACTTAGTTGTGATTATGAGTGGAGAGCAAGAGAAGTACAGGAAAAGAGGTTGTTACTTTTGAAATTATTCCCTTAAGATTCAGTTGATACAAGTTAATAATAATAAAAAAATATATTGCTAATTACTGTAAGAAATTCCACTTTCTGTTATGCTTGTATGTACTAGGTCAGATTTACAGCACTTGGAATAGGATCAGCTCTTACATCTCTTGAAATAGGATGTATTACTTTAGCAGAAAGCTGCCAGAATATTTCAGGAGGCCTGTGGGGAACAGTGATAAACATCCTTCTGGATCAATCTGAATGTAGCATGGTACGCAGGGAGGTATGTTTCTTGTGTCCTTCTGCTGTTGTAGATTGTCAAGTTCTTTTTGTTTATGGAGGAAAAAAATTGTATTTTTTATTGTATATATCTATAATCTGATGCTGCACAACACCTGCTGCTTTGTAAGTTAAACACTACCTGATTATTATGAATGTTTAGCTGACTATTTAGGAATTGCATAAGAAGGAACAAATTCAGGTTACTTATTTCTAAAGAGAAATAATATAAACAGTACAAGGGAACTCATAAAAAACTCCTAAGCCTTATTCAGTTAGATAAATAGGTTGCTAAAGCATAACTAGTTAGCTTGATTTTGATTGCTTCTTTGTAACATTTATGAATGCTTTGGTACAAACTCATCACCTGATCTGCAGTAAATATCTGTTCATTGCAGACACGAGGTAATGGAATTTGTCTAGGCACTAAGGTTTACTGGTGAGAACTGAAAGTCTGTACTATCATAGAAAAACACATAGAATTATATATTGATGAATTTAAGCTCTGTACACTTTATTTTCAATTTTTTGTGGTTCTAGTTGTAAGGTTTCCCTTCTGTTCCACTCAGTAAGAAATAAAAATCTGACACTCAGTGACTTGTATTTTCCCATCTTAACTGCTTAACTAATTTTATTTTCCAAAGTAATATTTGAAATTATATCTCAAAATGCCTTTGATAATGTGTTCTTCATTATTTTATTTAACTCCAAATTATTGTGTCTTAATTATAGTCTCTAAAGATTCACGTCATTGACAAAAGATTGACGATATATAAAAAAGGAATTTCAATCCATGCACAGACATGTGAAGTGTCTGTAAGATAAATTAGGAAAAAAAGAATGCCATATATTTTTAAAGGAAAATATTTGAAACATGTCTCTGTCCTAATGTGTTCACCACTTTGTCCCAATTATTTTATATAATAATTAAAAAACCCCAAAACATACGGACAATAGAGTGGTCATAACCAGTTATCTAGGCTTTTCTCTTCAGGAATATTTTTCCCCTGGTACTTGCTGTACTTGAAATGCTTATTCTGTAGGTTTGACTGTACTGGAACAGTGATGAAAGTGTTTTATAGACAAATAAATTTGTTTCTTTGTGATTTCTATCCCATCTTTTCCTTGTCTTTTTTTATATACCAGCCTGCTCTTATTCCATGCTCTGATGACATCTCTTGTCAGTCAAGCTTAAGGGCTTTGAAGTTATATCCTTCTAATTATTTTTTCCTAACATGAACATTAGAATTCTGTGTATTTCAGCATACACTGAAAACAGTAGAATAATATGTAGACTGTGCTATTCAATCTGATGTGGTTTTTTGAACTGTGATGGCTAGATGGCAATATTGATGCTTTAATTTTTTTCAGGCTGCTTTTATTCTACAAAATCTACTTGTGATTCCAATCCCTACAGAAGACACAAAGGATTGCATTTGGCAAGTGAGTGACTATTACATTTGATGACAAAAGTCATAGTGTAGCAGAGAGAAGTCATTTGATGTGAAAAGTTGTGTCAGAATAAACTTGAAAAATTACATTTCTAAGGTTGCATTTTGGAAAGAAAAATAAATAAATAGACAGACTTCTCTCAAACTTCTGGGAAGCTTGATAAAACAACCAAATTTAGATTACATATATGTTGCATTTCATTAATGCAGTACCTTTGGGTTCCTAGGAAACTTGCTTACTTATATCGTATATCATTAACATTTTAGTATAGAAATTGATAATTTATTTTACCCACACTTGGAATGCAAGTAAAACATGACTTGAGGTGCATGAGGAAGAAGAAATTCTGCCAATGTGATGTTTATAAAATGTTTTGAATGAAGGATGAAGCAGTTTGTCGCTTAGGTCAGTTTAAATGCTTCTTGAAGACAGACACTTGCTCAAAGCAAGGTGAAAAGACCAGGTTGCTCAGGGCTGTTTTCAGCTGGATTTTGATTTTCTCCAAGAATGGAAACTCCACAATCTCTCTGAGCAACTTGTTCTAATCTTTGACTACCCTCAGACAGAAACGTTTTTCTTAGGTTTCAGTAGAATTTCTTGTATTCTAGTTTTTGCTCAATGCCTTTTCTTCTGTCACTGGATACCAATGAGAGAAAGTCTGTCTCCCTTTACCTTCTCTCAGATATTTATCAAACTGATAAGATCCCCTGGAGAGTCTTCCACTTCTGCTCTAGATTCAGTCATCTTATTTTAGTTTCAGCAAGTCTGGTTCATTGTACATCAGGATATTTGGATCTTAGCTTTCCATTTTTAAATTTTTTTGTGACCTTGGTATCTGTTTTTAATGTCTATCTTGCTTCTTTCAGTGTGTGATATTGTACCTGTAGGGAACAGTGTATATTAGTTTTTGAAGAAATTTGCAGATGAAACAATGTCATTTTTAATCTGTTCCTTTCTGCAAAAGATCAAGTTAGTGCTGAAAGGCATTTCAGCTGTTTTACTAGGATAAGTTATCTGTGATTCAGCTGCACCCAAAATCACTTACGCTATTTCTTGAAGAGTTAAACTGTGCAGAATGTCTCATCTTTTCTTTGCATGTACATAAAGGAAGATGTGGAAGCAGTTTTAAAATCTGTCCCGTTTTTCAGTCTTACTACTTCTAATTTATAAATATAAATAGTGATTGTTTAAATTCATAATAGTAGGAGGTTACAAAAGGGCAGCCATTGTGACTTGTCTTTATAGATTTTATTAGAAGTTGCTTTTTAGTATTTTTTTTAAATTTTTAATGACTATGGTGAAGTGACAAAAATTGAATCTAGTTGCACAATTCTGGATGAATTACAGTGCAATTAAAAGAAGCTTTGAGTCAACATGATTCTTATTAAGAACTGCAATTTAATGGAAATTGCTCATCACTTAATAAGTGTTCATGCTGAAAGATATTATCAAACAACACTTTATGGTTACTGGTAAATTAAAACTGTTCAAAATAAAAACAGCAATTAACAGTAAGATAGCACCAGGATCAAATTTGATATTTCAGAGTAATTTTTTTCCCTTGCACTGAATAAGGTGATTTGTCTGTTTCCCTTGATGCCAGGATGAAAAGGAGGGCTATTAAGTGGATCTTGGTGAATAGTAGGAATACTATGCCATCCAAATTAGAACATTACCATTTTATCCCTTAGGCAAATAGAACTGGAAAAGGAAATATGAATAGAGTTGGTAGGCCAGTATCTTCATGAGAATGTTTCTTGTGTTAATGTTGTCTAGTTGATCTGTTTTATGATATTTTGTTTTGCTGTACCACTTAAAAAATTTCCTATTCGACTCCCTAGTCATGAGTAAAGTCAGCCTGTGTAAAGCACTCTAAGAGTGCAGCAGACTGTGTTGTATTGCTGAAGTCAGAGCACTCTGTCAATGTAATTGATGGGTAACTCTTTCAAGGCCCTCTTTTGTACAATAAAGTATCTGGCATGACTTTTGAAACTGTCAAAGACAATCTTGGAGAGTAAAATTTGGACTGAATTTATCAGTATTTCCTAAGTTAGACTGTATTGACTGTGGCAAGTACAAAGTCTGTTGCTGACAGTGTATGAATAGAGTTTTATAATTTGTCATAAGTAGTTTACTTGAAATCCTACTTTCTGCTTCAAACTGTTCATAATATCTCATTCTCCCCTAGTTAGTGTAAAAGGCAAATAGTGAAAATAGATTCTGTATTACAGAAATAAAAAGAATGAGAGTAACCATCTAAAATTTTGGTGGTAACTTATCTTGTAATACAAAATAGTTTTATTGCTTCTACTGCATCTGCTTTTATTTTTTGTTTTGTTTTATTGGGAAAAAAACTTGTATTCAGTGTAAATGAAGGGATTGGGGGGGGGAGCCTTTTGGGGATACTTAGTGTTTTCAAATTACTTATTTTCAGTTGATCCAGCTCTGCTCTCTTTTGACTGCCAAAGAAAGTTTCTAATTAGCACTGAAAGTTCTTCTTTCCATAATTTTAACTAGTTTATTTTTGAACTACTGCAGGATGCCCTCTAAAACTGCCTTTCTGAATGTGTAATTGGTTTGAATTTTTCTGAGTTCTTCTTCCTTCTTTGCACTTCTAATATTTATGGTCAGTCTAAACCAGATTATGTGTAGCTTAATAAAACCTTTTGTTTTTTTGTGTTAACGTGGAAAAAACACTGAAGAAACATTTAACAAAGACAGTCAACTTAAACTGTTTATTTGAAATACAACTAGAATCCATCATCTTAAAGTATAAATCCGCTGTTCTAGGAAGTTTTCCCTGATGTCAGTATTTAAAAAGAATTAATTAAAAATCATACTTCAAAGTGAATTTTTTTTTGTTTATGCCTTGTTTTCTAAAGAAATCTTTTCTCATGGAAGATTGATGTAGCTAGATGTAGTATAATGACAGTATACTTTAGAGTAGGATGTCTTTTTGAGGATATTTAGTCTTATCTGAGTATAGGTGTATTTTTGCCAAGAGAAAAGTTTTTCCTTGCTTGATATCTGTAAGTAGAATTAAATGAGACATTAAGATTGTAAAGTCAGCTGACACATTTACTGTCTTGAAGCTACTCATTTACAGCTTTCCATGAGTTTCTACTTAACTGTTAGCACACTTCTCAGGAGATAAATAGCTGTTTGATTTTGCTGAGTCATTAAAGCTTTTGTAAAATACTATGATTTAGCTCACTGTTAAAATCTGCATTTCATTTTTGGAATTTATTAGTTACAGCCTGTAAACCAGTGTGCACACACATACATAGCATTAGCCTTACTTTGGGTGGATTTTTCTTACATTTTATTCTATGTAAAACATTTCTTTAAAGTAATGATGTCTGTGAATTTCATGTCTTCAGGGTCCTTGTGTACATGATGAGGAGTCTGGCCTCTCTCAGACTGGAATACCTGCGCTTAAAGCCCTTTTGTATCACTGCCAGTTCTATGAACATGTCAATCAGATGGTGAAACACTGTTACCTAGGATGTTACATGTTTGATTTGAATTCTTACAAGGAAGACAAGCTGAACATAGAAAAAGATGGTGTAACTGGTAAGTGATGTTGATGTAAACTTCTGGTATTTGAAACCTACTTAAATGAACTGTAGTTTTGAATAACTTGCCTCTAATAATTCTTAATAAAAAGGGAATGAAAAATATATAAAACCTGCACTTAAATATGTTGTGAAGTCAAAATATTGCTGTGAGGATTTAAGTAGATAAGTCACTAGTTTAACATAGCTCAGAAAAAGTTCTGAGCTGTTAATTACATCTTCAGAAAGTTGCAAATGGAAAAGATGTAATTGGTTCTGCAGTATATTTTCTTGCAAAATATTGGGGGTAAAATACTTTGAACAATTTCCACTTTGACATCCAGTAAGCTTTCATACAAGGAAAATTTGGAAAAAGAAATACATGAACTATTTTTAAGAGTTCTGTTTCTTGATTCTGTTCAAGTTTACAAGAATAGGAATGGACTCTAATAATCTGATTAAGTTGCATTCTAAGACATCCAGATATAATTTAATTCATAGAATGATGAAATATAATACTCAGGTTAGATTTATTTGCTTATTTTTAACCTGTATACCCTTCGAATATCTCAGATCTAACTTTCATAGTGACTAATTGAACAATATTTCTAAGACTCTCTATGTTGCATTGTGAGAACACACTTTCTTGTCCAAAGAAATCTGATGATCATAAGCTTAGAAAGCTAGGGGATTTTTCAGAGATCAGTTAATGAAAGATTTAATGGGCAGAAAATTAATGAGGTGTTTTTTTTTTTTTTTTTCTTTTCTTACCTTTTCTGTGGGCCTAAGTTTCCAGATTTCCATCTTTTAAGGCTGCTGAACTAAATAGTTCTTTTTAACTCTGTGTCATGGATGTAGTAAGAACTTCAAAGTTATTTAGAGAAGCCCTTCCACTGAATCACAAGGTGCAGAAAGGACCCCCTTGCTCTCTACATGCCTTCTCCTGCAGCTGGGTTCAGTCCTAGACCCAGACTTTTTCAGTGGTTTAAATCTAAGGAATTACAGAGGGGTGTTTGAAACCTTGTCTAACTTTAATCTGTGGAATGATGACAATCCAGGTAAAGTTATATAAAAATGAATGATTTACTGTGATAAATGACTAGATAAAAAAATCCTAATCAGAATTATTTATTACAGAGTATAGAAGCTAAAACTGCTAGTGTAGTATAGAGTACTGTATCAAAGCAATTATATTAAAGCAACTATATTAAAGCTGTCAAAAAAGAAGCAATTAAGTAGAGATTGATGTTACTCACCCATACCAATGACCCTGGACAAATCTCTTTCGTTCAGCCTGGAGTGACCTTGAGGGGCATCCCCACCCCAGGGAGGAATCTCCACACACCCTCTAAGGGGTATTTTAGAAAAATCTGCTGTTTGAAAGTGGAATGGGGTTTCCAAAGTTTAAAGTGATTGACTGTCAGTTATATATCTCAGGCCAGCTGGACCTTAGAATTTTTAGATAAAAAGTAAATGAAGTATCCTTGAACTCACTATCAAGCTGTTTAACTTTCAGGGTTGATGAGTCAGACTAGTTTAGTGTAATTCAACACTAAAAGCAGCATGACACCCCCTCTCCATTTGCCACTAATAATTTTGCAAAATAAAGTTTTGTTTGAGTTGTTTGCCCATTCCAGGCTGAGCATCCTGCTGGATTCTGCATTTGTCAAACCTGTTCCAGAGGCATGAACAAAAGAGGAATGTTACTACCCCAGCTAAGTTATGACTTCATGACAGACACGAGGAAAGGAAGCATTCTTGGTTAGCTCACTGAGAGAAATACCTCAGCAGTACACAAAATTCCAGTCATAAAATCCCCAATTTCTTCAGTGACTGCTCTTTTTTTTTTTAATCTATAAGTGTGATTTTTCAATCCAATGCATTTTACTGCTCCCAGGGTCCTCTTATTTGTGCCTTTTAGATCTGTTAGTTGATGCAATATCGTATCCAAGAGTAACTCAAGATGTATAATGGTACAACTTTTCAGTGAGCACTTGAGATACATTTTATCAGTCATTGCAAAGAAAAGCCAGAAAATACAGCATTTCAGGAATAAGAAACAATTTTATTGTTTCTTTAAATAGGGGAGAACAGGACTTAAACCCTGCTGGGCCTTTTCCCTGTATCGTTTTCTCACATTTTTCAAGAATATAAAAAACTCATCTGCAGTGTTATGTTAGAAATAAAATAGTTCAATTTAGTAATTAATGAGGATATATACTGGACATCTACTTTTTGGGGTTTGCACTCACAAATCGTGTAGTCTAGCTTTATACTTTGTTATTTTCTTTTCTAAATATATGACAGCTTCAAAAGTGTTACTGACAGATTTGTGCTATAATTTTTTGGCACTTTTTATTCTGAAACAGATTTACAAACTAATTCTGCCTTCATTATATATATGAATATGGGTCCTCTTGGAACTACTTCTCTTAAAATGCAAATTTGAAGTTTTTTGAAGACATCTGTTTATTATGTGTGTTCTTTGAGACCATGGTATGTTACTTCAATACTTTTGTGCTTTTGCATTTTAACTGAAACTAAATCTGATCTGTTTGAAATTACTGAAGGCTATGCAACTGCAGTTTGAGCCAAGTGTAGCTTTTTCTAGACTACTTTATGTCACATGGAATTTTTATTTCTGTTTATTTGGGGAATATGATGTGTAAGACTTCATAGGTACAATGTGTGAAAACCTACGTTCTCAGATCTTCAGAAGGATACCTTTGGTTGGCTACTTTTTCACTGAAACAATTCTTTAAAAAGCTTGTTATGCTCTCTACTGATCTTACAGTAATTTTGATTCTTATTTTTGTTGCCCTACAGATTTTGATGATTCTCTCAATCTTTGGAAGGCTCCACCTAGTCAGAGCAAATCTTCACATTCTCACTCAACATCTGAAACTATGGTAACTTCCAAAGTAATCTATTCATTTTAAACATAAAGTTGTTTGTGAACTGCTTTCAAAAAAATTAACACTCTTAAAATTGCTAAAAAAATTCCAGCATAACAAAAAAACCTAAAATCAATAAGAAACTAGCTGTGAAATGAAGTTGAAATTTACTCCAATGTACCTTTAATATGCTGAAAAAGCCCTTTTGTGATTCTTAACCTTGAGCAAAAATAAATAAGGCAGCTTGCCTTGACTAGCTAAATGCATAAGGCAGTGCTGAATTCTATAGCTTCCCACAGCAAGACATATTCTCTAGAGATTACTCTGTAATTTGCTTTATTGACAAAATGCGGTCGTCTCCATTTCTGGTTGTCACTTCTGTTGCTTTTATCTAAATTGTCTGTTCAGAGTGAACCTGTATTTACACAACACAGCTACAGAACTGGATCAATCAAAGCCACATAAATACGTTGGGTATTCTGTGCCGTAATAACTCTGGATTCTGAAAATGCTTTTTTAGAATTTAAAAGTGGCACAAGTGTTTGCACATGGAAAACAGAAAGCAGGTGGCTGCTTGAAAAATTTGTTTCTGGCTAGGGTGACTGTGGCAATGAAAAGCTGTACACAAGTGCTGTCTTTCAAGATGGCAAATGGCACAGGAGGAGAAATTGGAAGATTCTTTCAGTTCTAGAGTAGATTTGCAATATCAATTCATCAACATTCATTAGTTACCTGATAAAAATCATGTATTTTTCAAAGACTGCAGTATAAATCAAAGAAAACTCTGACATGTTGCACTGAAATCCATTTTTTAGTTTCATATTCAAAATTTTTTCATTTTTTCATTTATGAATGACCATCTAATTTGTTACTGAAGCCAGAATATCATTGTTTAGAAGTTTCTTTTTCTCTTAATCAGATGCATGTGTTGATATGACAAAGGCTGATAAATCATAAGATTCTATATTTTTTACTGACTAAAATTTCTGTGCTTAATTTTGCTGTGGAACATGGTAAAAATAGAAACAGAAAAAACTATTGAAATTTTGTCTTAAAGCATTGCACAAGTATAATTTCCTTGCTCTTCTGATTCTCTTTTATGAATTTATTATTGTCTAGTACTGATAATGTTACTTGCATGTTTTTAATAATTGAGGAAAAAGTTCACTTGTAAACTGATTTCTCATTTTCAGAAATTTTATTAATTAATTTGATTTTCATTAACCAAGAACAAAAAACCCCCCAGCCCCTTAGGGTTATTTCAAATACAAATTTTCAAATTTGAAGATTAAAACTAAAATAAATGAAAGTGCATGTAAATCAGGAAATACATACGGTCATGATTGCTCCATAAAAAACATTTACGTAAGAATCTCAGATTTTTTAAAAGCAGTTGTTCTCAGATCACTCTTTACTGAATAAATTTAGTCACTTACTTAGAGGAATGAAAGTTGTACAAATTTAATCTTGTTTTGCTGATGTTACTTGAAGACAATTAAATTGCAGCAATTTTTATCAGAGCTGGGCATCTAATCTAAAAATTGTGCTTGAGTTTTTATGAAGAATTGGACAAGTTCATTACATTAGATTTCTTCAGCTTCAGTAATTTTAAATAAAAGCAAAAAGGAAAAAATAATTTAGAATCTACTAGATCAAATTAATGTATCATATTTATATATGTAAACTGGCATCAAAGTTTAACAGACATGGCTCTACTATTCCATTAAATAGATAGACAACTGATTATTAACAGTGGAAAGTACAGTGTAATGCCAAGCTACACCAATTTATATCAGTCTTCCACATATTGTAAACTTCATACTTGCTAAGATTATGCTCTTACAGCTAACCATGGGAGTTTTATTGCTGTTTGTGTTTTGTTTTGTTTTCCTTCTTTTCCTGATATGTGGGAAGATGTGACACTGAGACTTTGATTGCCATTTCTGGAAGTTAGTTTAATTTCCATTTATCCTTCATGGATATTTTTAGCAGCTGTAAATGTTATTTATTTATTTTTTGTTAACTAAGTTTCTTACCTTTAAAAACATGTGAGTTCTGACATATTGGAAATTTCCAAGCTGCAAGATGTAGTGGTCTGATGTTCCAATACCACTGTTAGTTAGGAGAGAAAAGATGGATGAACGTAACTTAAATGGAGGCTGATTGCAAAGAGAAGGCAATTACCTGAAGTGTGTATCTAGTGAAATTAGGAAATACTTCTGAAAATTCAAACTTGTTCTGAAATGTCAGGTGTTTTTAATTTATTCCTATATAACTTCAAATTTTTTGGGTCACGGTTTGGCCCAATTTCTGATGGATGCGTAAAGAAATATATTTATGAAGCCATTACAAAAAGTTGGTAGAAGTTTGTTGCTAAGTGTTGGACATCAGTGGTGCCAGGGAAGATATTGTTATTCCAAGCCCACGAGATGGCGTGCTTTCCCCATCAGAGATGGAAAGGAATCTGCAGGTCTCACTGAAGGGAGAAACGTGCTTTAGGTGCGTGGCACAGATTTGATGAAAACCCCCACAAATACTTAAGAGCGAGCAATCAAACCAAGTAGAATTGTTTCTACTGGGAACTCTTCTCTGATGTTTTAATAACATTTAAAAAAAAATAAATAAAATCTAGGTATGTCCATATCAATTCCTATTCCTAACAACCTATTACTTTTCTCTGCTTCCACATTTCATGTAACCAGTACTTGAGCTGTATGCTATCGTGAGCTGATTTCACTCAGAGTTATATGACCATAACTGAAAGTTGCAACTAAATTACTTTTTGGCTTCATCTTCTTTTCTCCATCCCTAATTATTTTCCCCAAATTTGCAGAAAGAAAAATTGAGAAAAGTAAAAAGAGAGTCAGAAATTTTGCCAAGACCATAAGTAAAATTTTACTCATTTTATAGAATAAGGGATAGTCATGTGGGTATGAAATCAATGATTCAGTGTAATAGGAAAAGACAGCAGAACTGGATTTTCTGTACTGCGTTAACTCACACACTGTATTTTGTGTCTTTAAGGTCCCAGTGGAATACAGATTTTTGTCAAATTTATCTTTATTTTTCTGTGAACTGGAATGTGGATAATGCAAAAGGCCAGTTCTGAGATGATTAATAATCTTGGTCTTTTATAGAATAAATAGCTTAAACGTTAACTCAGGTTCTCATTAGAGAAGACAGATCCTTACTCTTGTTTTAACCAATATGTTTGGTTTGTGTTTAGTACATATGATAAGCGATTGCCAGTCTTCATGGAGATACCAACTTGCTTTACACTGCATAAATATGCTAGGGCTATTCTGTGTCCAGGACATCTTAGCAAAATGAGCATTTATTTTAAAGCTTGGGCTAAAATTTATGTGAGCTAAAGATCCAGAGACATCTCCCAGACAGCTTTAAGTCATGGCCATTCTTTCCTATGAAATCTTCTTGCTATTTTTTATAAAAATATGTGCTTTATTTTCTGGAACCGTGGTTAGCAGGGTGTTATGCAGTTAAGTGATTTAAACCTTTGAAAAGGGAACTGAATAGAATTAATCACTGCAAGCCTATTAAAGCAATGCCAGAGGGATTTTTGTACTAGAGGTTAAGAAAAGACCTTTTATTCCTATCTAGTAGATAAATGGCAAAACCCTCACATTTTTCCCTTATTTCCACTCTGACAATTTTTGTATTCTTTTGAATTAGTTCTAATCTGCAGTTGTCATCTCCCTCTCCACACACACAGAACCTTTTCCCCTTTTACACCCCCTTCCAAAGTTTCACTGTTAAGCAACACAATGCTTCATTGCTCCCAGGAACAATATGGTGGCAGTAGTAAATATCCTTTACTAAATATTCTGTCCCAGACTTCCAGTTCATCCTTATCAAAGGTGATTTATAAAAGTGGTTGTTGTTTAGTTTTGTTTTTTTTTCCTCCAGGGCACAATGGTGTGGAAACAACTTTATTGTGTTACTATATGTTTTCTGTTAGGACAGCAGAAAATTTTGGGGCTTAACCTATTTCCCACTGTGAAGCAATTATCAATAAAAGTTTCATCAGTGCAGGAAGATGACATTTTTCTAACCAGTTAAAGATTTTGTTGATTTTTTTTTTAAATTTATTTTTTTAACATAACTGAGAAATTGTTTTTATTTTCTTTCCCAGAGTATTTAGATAGTTGCAGATGATAAAGAACAGTTGTATGAGGTAGCTGATACTGTTTACTAATATGTGAAAGGTTGTATAATTCATAATAATATCCATAAGATTACTCTTAGTATAGTTGAAGTACTTTTGGGGTCTTACTTGTTTTAGAAGAACCATATGGACTGTTAGAAGTTACCTTTTGAATCTGTACTATGTAAGGAAAAGTGTTATGGGTTTTTCTCACCTATTATAATGCTTGGAATTGAAGTATAGAGCTGAATAAGTGCAGAATTTGCCATGTATCAAGATAGATTTGTTTAATAGAATTAATGGATTTTAGTAATTATTTAAATTAGTAAGCACAGAACTTCAAGTAACTTATTTTAATTGGAAAGTACGCTATTTAGTTCTGCAATCAAAATAGAATTTGAATTTCAATCACTCAGTACAGCTTGGTGCTGCAATTTGCTAATAAGAAAATAATTTAGCCAGGCATTGTCCTAGTGTTTATATGATCCAAGCTCTATATGAATCCTTTGTTTTGGACACACCCCCAGATCTTACTGTATTTGTTTTCTGTGTTATAATCCTCTGACTTTCCTTGAGGAACAACTGAGCAGGCTTAAGAAGAAAGACTCATCATTGCAGGGTGAACAATAGTGGGAGACCAGAGGAGAGTGCAGGAGAAAAGGAAGTTACAAGGAGGAACTTGCAAGGATACAATAGCTAGGAACAAAGTGATCTGTGATTTCCTTCCCTTCAGACTCTTTTTGTCTGTTAAGTCACTTTTAACATTTTCTTGGGTAAAAATACAGTCCAACTGTTATTCTAATAGAGTTTTTAAAAAAACCCAAACCTTTGAGATATTTCAGTCTTCCTTAGAAAGCTCACTGTGAGGAAAATTCTAATAACACCCTTCTTCAAGTTGTAATTCTGCTGGGATTTAGTTGGATTCTCCAACATCCTATATTCTTTGCTTTGTCTAGTGACACTCTTGAGGAAAATTGTCTGATGTGAATTTTCCATCTAGAAAATAAAAACCAGAAGTGAAAGAGTGACTTGACATGGTAGATACTTGTCCTGTGCTCTGAAACAGGTTGCAGGTCTTTTCATGTCACAAAAGCACAACATTTAGCTGGATTCTGAGTCTTCTGATCTCAGACTTGTGGTTTTTAAGCAATAGCAAGAGTATTAGGAAATTTTGAAAACACACAAAATTCATCATGCAAATAATGCAAAATTGTGGAGGAGCATGGTATTATGTCAGTAAAGTTATCTACTGTCATTTAAACATCTCATATCTTCACTATGAAATGAATACATTTAAGGATCACAGGATTAAGGTTAAGAGAAGTACCCAGAGTTCAAAAGACTCAGGGACGTCAGCTTTGACTGATGACAAATTCACTTGTGATATTTTTATCTGAGTATGTTCTGGTACAAAGGGACAAGTGCTCATGTTCTCAGTAGAGCAAATAGTCCATGAAAAATTTGAGTTTAAATGCTTCAGTAATGTCTTTCTATCTTTATCCAAATGTAGGTTGAGTCAATTATATGGATGAAAAAGAAGGATGAAGAGAAGGAATTTCCAGTAACATGGGCATTGATCAGTTTTAAACTGAAATGTTTCAGACTGTTCATATTTCCCCTCTTTTAATAGTTTCAATTATTGATTTTTTTATCATATATATGCACTCATAGTGGACAAAATGTAATCAAATTGATTTTGAACAGTAATATTTACATTGTATTTGATTTTGTTGGTTGTGATGGGTTGTTCCCCCTTCCTAACCAGAATATAAACAAAAGACTAGTCTGTAAAAGCTGGAATCAACTAGTTTCTTTTTTATGGCTTTCTAGATTCTGTCTGCATCACCATCACTGGGGAGTGTTACTGAGCTTCAGGCAACAGTTCCAAGTTCAGCCAGTTTTATTCCGGAAACTGTGGCTGATCGGCTTAAGGCACAAGGTAAGTCAAGCTTGAGACTTGTACCTGATGCTAAATACAGTGTATCCACCTGCCCATATTTCACTCTTTGTCCATGCTGTACACCCTACAGCTTGCATGTTGCTGGAGCAGTTGATGCTTTTAGTGCTTGTTTTAGAGGACAAACATTAAACACTTCCTTTAATTTGACAGAAGGAAGTGCAAATGGTACTGCTTGAAACGTAACTCAAGACTTGAGTTCTCTTCTTGGCATCTACTCGTGCTTTCAACATATCAGTCATGGTAGAGCTGTCATATACATACATGCCCACAGGAGTGTGTATGCACACACATACACATAGATGTATACATGTAGATATATATAAAATTCTCTTTATATGTAGAAAGATAAAGACTAGTAAATATTGAAAATATATTTATAATCATGTATGTAGAGAGAGCTGTTTTTAATAAAATAAATATATGTTAATAAATTATTATTAAATAATTATAATTATTATTAATAATTTTTATTTTTTTTTAAAAGAAAATACTGTGAATCTGTAACTTTCCAAATTTGCTACTTATCTTTATTGAATGTCTGGTAGAAGGAGCATTTTATTTTCAAACTTAATTCCTGTATCTGATTTAATTTTTTTTTCCTTCCCATTCATTCCTGAATATACAGTTTAAACATAGAGAGGACTTGATTGTTTTATGAAAAATACAAATAAACTTTATTTATGTATCTGCTGTAATTTAATCTCTTGGTTGTTTTGGACTTTTGTTTTTATTTAACTCACTCTAGGTCAAAGTGATACAACCATTACAGAATCTCCAAGTCAGCATGATTCTCCCATGTCTGCTGCTCTGTCTAAACAGCGTGCTGTAGTCACACCTGCCCTTTTGTCAGCTGTTTGCAGCCTTCTGCAAAATCTGCTGGTTGTCATGCCAAAAGATACTGGAATTGCTCTTCAACAAACACATTTGCTAACAACTCTCAGCAGGTATGAGATCGATAACTGTTGAACTACAAACAAGGTGTAGCAATAGATGTTTAAAAAATCTTTGAATGAGATCTACCCATGTTTCTTACTAAAACTGTTAAACATATTGATCACTTCTTGCTCTTGAAGTGTTCAATTTTTTTATTTATAAAAAAATGCAATCAATTGAGGAAAATAATCAGAATTTTTTTTTTTTTTCCTCAAAGAATAGGTAATCATATTGGTGATTCCATTTGTGGTGTATGTCTTACACAGGACTACTGTGTTCCTCTCACAATGTTTTAGGGTTTTGTCAGGTACTTGGAACTGTAGATCATTTCAGCTCATTTTATGGTTTTCTTCCTTGAGCTGTATGAAATATTTTAAAGATGAGCCAAGGATTCTTACACTAGAAGAGAGTAAATAAAACTTGCCAAATTTGGGTGATTGATCTTAGTGTTTTACTTCCTTTTAAAAGAAGGAACCACTTCGAAGAAGTCTTCAGATAGTATGCCATGTTTCCATTTCCATTGTAGCCAATTCTTTTGTCTGTAAAAATGTTTGGAAGTCCTGAAGTGCAGCATGAAAAATTAGTTCATTTTTTGGTAAAAGTTTTCAAGAGCATTCGTAGTTGCTCTTCATAGTGCAATTAATGGAAACACAGACAAACAAACATAAGACCCCAGCTACCCTGATGTGAATACAGCTTATATTATTGCAGAACTGTTTATTCTTCTAGAGGAAAGAAAATAAGAAATCAAATAGAAAAAATTGATTTTTGCCAGTGCAGTAGCAGCTATTGGAATTTATATTAGTCTAGCTATTTTGAAACAACATACTTCTACTATAGTTGCATTTGCACTAGACTTTCTTAAAATAGTGGGGTTTCGCAGTAAGTGCATCTTACTTTATTTTTACTCTGTTTACTTATATTATTCTCTTCTATGGAACGTTAAGTTGATAGAATGTTTAATTATTTAACTACATTTCTAACCAATATGTTTTGTTTTAGTCTTATAAGTGCTAATCTGGTTGAAAGATGCATCTTGGAACTGAAAGCTCCATTGGGTCATCGGTGTGATATAGAACATATAAAAGCTCAGGTTAGAGAAGCATTTGTTACTTCCTAATTTTTTTTTTAGCAATTAATTTAATTATGTTAGCATAATTTATATTCATTCATATAGTCCAGACACACTGCTATAGGCTATATTTGTGTGAGTCTTGATGCTTTTGACAAAGCTTAAGTGAAAATAAACCATTTTATTCAACATAGGAGAATTAATTTCTGTGTTAGGACTATAATTAGAATGACCAAACTGAAAATGAATTGTCTTTTAAAAGTATAAGTTAAATTTAGCCATTGAAGAAATTATGTAATAGAATTTTTTGTATGTTACTGAAGTATGAGCTAGATATAGCTACTGACACATTGGATATTTATTGTCTGGAACAAACCTGGCTGCTTTGCTTTGCCTCTGATCCTGCAGACACTTACATAGTTCTCAAGTAATTTTGATTTATGCAAAACATTTAGGGTTACTGCAGATAGAACTACCTTTTAATCAAATTTAACTCTGTATATACAATGTATATACAATGTATAGAACATGATGTTTCATGACACAGAGCTAATTCATAGCTTCTGCTGCTCTGCATTCAGATTTACTTTGAATAAAATTACTTCTCTAATTAAAGAAACATTTTTCTGCAGAAAACCTATGAGAATAAATAAAATATTTCAGCTTCTGTTTTTAGGAAGACGAATGTATTCCTCAGTATTAATGACCATTTTATGTTTCCCTTTGTGACCTCTCTACATTCTCTACATGCAGCAAGAGTCATGACCTTCTCACAAGGAACTTTTGCTTTGGTACTAGAAAATTGCACACCTGTTTCCAGACTAGGCATGATGTTTCATCTTCTACAGTAAAAATTAAGAGAAACATTTTAATGTCCTATCACTTACTTTAAGTGGTGTATATTCATTGAAAATGTTATGAATCAGTTGACATAATGTGATTAAATTTAAAATAATGTGGAAGGAGTAAATATATGGCTTTATTTCATATCTCTTTACAAATATTTTACAGGTCTTGTTACTACTTCAGTACTTGTCATCTGTGTCCAGGCTTCTAAAATCATGTTTATTGGTCGACTCTGATCTTGTAAGTCAGGATGAACTGTTGAAACCTCTTTTGGGGAGTACCTTCAGGATTCTCACCATACGGCCCAAAGATGGCTTAGGTAATGAAGTACTTGTTTCCTTTACAACCAGACAGAGGCAGGTCTTTATTAGGTATCATCTTGATGTAAATGGACAGGTGTGGTCAGGCTCAGCTTTCCAGGTTTGTGCATATTTGTAAACAGTTTGATTTTTTCCTGTGTTATCTTTGCAGATACCGAGTTAACATCTGCACTTCACGAAACATGGGTAGACTCTTTCAGCCTTCTAGCTACATTACTGTGGAAAAGTGGCCAGATATCTTTTCCATCTGTGACAGCAGCCTTTGCAAATCACTGTACAGCAATAATTGGTAAAGACTATTCCTGGATGTTTTTCTCCTAGCAACTAATAAACAAATAGAAAAGAGTGTCATTCCTCTTTAGATGCTATTAAGTAATTACTAATGAGATACCCACAATGAAAACTAATGTGTCCAGAGCTTGACTGACTTGTTTTGTTTTCTTCACATGTGTGGATGAGTGATTTTAGTTGTAAACCTTAACCAAATGTGGCATTTGTGAAATGATCCATTAGCACTTCATTTTGTTTCCCTTCTTTCTTAAATATCTTGCAGAAAAGAAAAGCAAAGTTTTGAGGGGAAATGAGAGACATAGAAATCCAAGGTTATTATACAGGAGTTTATTCATTGTATTTTAATTATTGTTACATTAGTTACTTTGCATAGTTAGGCAAGTTTCTGTGATGTGCTTCAATACTGAAGTATGAACATAGACCAGACAAGCTTGTGCATGTTAAGAGATCTAGTGAATCCAAATCTAATTGCAAATAAAGCAGCTAATGGCTACTGTTGGTTTTATAATGTTAAATGATAAAATTGATAAAATGAGGAGAGTTCAAAAAATTGCTGGACAAATGAGTGATTTGAGTGAAGTGGAGATTGCTTTTTTGTTTTTTAGTCAATGAATGTAGAGCAATTAATTCATTCAACCCTTATAAAACTCAGACTTTTCTTTCTTAGATATTTTTTTTAAAGACTTATAAGATATATAAAATTTGTAGAATTCCCTGGGCAATGCACATTATAACTGCTTCCAGATTCACATGCTTTCTTTGATAAGTCTTTGTGTTCTAAAGTATACTTGAGCTTTTTTCGTAATGAAATATGAAATATTTAATTTTTTTGTTTAACCTTCTAGATACTATTTCCGATTGTATTCATCTGTCTACCACATATCCTGCTTTGTATATGGCTAGTTTACAGTTCCTTTCTGTCCTTTTGAATGAGGAAGGAAGAAAACAGCTCCAGGATAAACAGAGTGTATGTCAGAATCCAACTATTAGCTTTCTTCTGGATCACACTGAAGAATGCCAGGCACCAGTAACTCAACTTACTGCATTAATTATTCAGGTATTTAAAATTCCACAATATGATTGGAAGATATTTTTGCATTTTTGATTATTTTGCTTTCTTTATATTTAATCCTTCCCTCATTTACAGGTTGGTAGTAGTAAGTGAAATTATATGTGAAATTTGTGTCTTATTTGTTTTCCCTCACAACTTAGTTCTTTTATCTATATACTTATTTTCCTTCTTTAATTTATGTGCAGTTTGTCACTGTAACAATCACAGTGATCTATGATTAGAAGTGTAGTGTTTTTTCTGAATGATGCACCTTATATAAAATGTAACTTATGATTTCTATTGTTCTGAAGTCATTGTCTTGTAACTATTTTTTTAATAAGTATCCTAAGATACTATTTTGCTATGTAAAGCATATAATGTTGACATGTATTGGTCATATACTGGATGGTGTGACCAAAAGAATGCTCACTTAATATTCATCTCCTCTCTTTGTATGGATGCTGAATTCTTGTAGAATAAATAACCTTACTACTACAAAGACTCGTCCTGGTATCTGTCACAAACAACTGTATTTCTTTGCTGCTCTGTGCGTCACTGTGGCTCTATCATATCTATTCAGATGTGGTATTTTGTCCACTGAGAACCTGCTGTCCTCCAGGGAGGAAAAAACTTCCCAATAGGATCTTTCTTGGTCACTCTACAGACCACTGAAACCAGAATTGTCTGTCTTTGGCAACTAATTTCAGATAACTCAGAGCACAGCATTTTCGTGTAAGGACGTGATTTTCAGGGACTCAAGCAAAATAGGGGCACTTTGTTAAAATCCCATGGTTTGCTAATATCCTGTTAGGTTTTTGTATTAATGCTTGCATATGTGCCTGAAACGAAACTCCTTGGCTCTGGCACAAAAAGTATGGTTGCATGAGAGTCTGTCTGATAAAGACATGTTGTAACATTCCTCTGTTTTCATACAAGTGTAGCTGCTTATCAGTCTGTGCTTATCAGTTTGCACCAGCAAAAAGGGACAATTCTTACGGAGAGAGCAGAAAAACTGATACCATGAAGAATGAACTACTGCCAGGTCAATTAAAGGACATTAGACATAGTTTGAGTATTGTAAGAGACATCAGCTTTTAACATGCTTTTTAACTGTTCAGAGATGTAGACAGACATTGCATTTTCTTCATAAAAGGGTTCAAAAGATAGCCTGTGCTCTCTGGGTCCTTACTGGGCTGCTGTGATCTCCCCAAAAGGATAACAGAATTAGGAAAGAAAGAGCTTCAGTTTTTTAGATCATGTATTTATTTACACCCCGTCACAGTGGTCATTGACAGGACAGTGGAATGAGTCCATGGGATGGAAAATAACCTATAAATAAAACAAACACCTAAACAAAACCACCATTAAAAATGAAAAATCAACCCAGAAGATTTAGGACTTCCTTCAGGAGAAGCACTCTTAAAGAGAAGCAGTCAAGCAAATAATTGGCTAACATAGAAAAGGATGGGAGACTTTTCAAACAAGCAGTCATCACCATTAATCATCCTAAATACATAAAATCTACATAATACCTGATATATATAGTGGCAAATACTAATTTAGTACCCAGTGTGCAGGTATGAATATTAGTAGACCAGGTCTCAAATTGGAATTCATTATCACATATAAGAAATCTATTAAGTGCACATGCTGACTTTGAAAGGCATTGGATGTTTTGTGTACGTAAATGTTAATCCTTGTGTACACATGCTTAAGATTAGAAATAAAATTAAGAAGGAAATCATCATCTATACATAAACTCTCAAATTTTGGCTCTAAGTTTTTTTATAGATATAAAGCTTACAATATTTTAGAAAGACTGTGAACTCCCCTTCAGCTAACAGTAGGTGCAGACTAACATAGCCAGATCTCCTGTGGATTTATTGGACATCTTAAATTTATTATGCAGCATAATTTCAAAAAAGAATTAAGTATCCATTCTCACTTTAATACTTTTAGAATAGTTTAAAACTATAGAATCTGTTGGCACAAGGCACTATAAATTTCTAGAGTTATTTTTTCCATTCAACTAGTAGTTAATCATTAATTAATTCTTAATTACTTTTGCTCCCTATGCTTGACATAAATTTTCTTTTTTTATTATGAGCTGCAGTTCTTGATGGCAGAGTAAGGAAAAAATGCATAAAAGAGCATGCTTTAAGAAAGACTGGAATTTTGCTAGTGTTCAAGATAAAATTTAGAAAATAGTAAGATAAAATTAAAACTTTTGAAAAAGATACAGGTATAAGACAACTCACCTTAATTATTGGGTCAGTTCGAGTCTGCCACATAATACTTATAGAAAAATACCCAAGGGGTTGATAGGAAAATATGGTTTTTATTGCTAAAATATTCATGAATATTAAGAAAATGTAAAAACATCTAGCAATTTAATAGAGAAAAAGCCTTTGAGTGGATAAGTCACAAAACCTACATCTTAGGCTATGCAGGATTGATGGAACTCAACAATTTTTTCTTTCCTGGCTTGTGTCAATTAGTTTAAGCTTTTAAGTACTTAAACAAACATCTAAATTTTTTAATTTGAAAAGAAACCGTCACCTGTCAGAACAGAAAAAGAGTTAATTTACTTTGAAGATTCCTGTGTTGCTGTTAGATTTAAGATTTCACACCAGATCTAATAAAAACAGTTGTAGTCTAAATGTAAAGTTCTTTTTTGTTGGTTATAAACACAGAACCCAGTCCATGCTTCGATACTTTGATTTGGTGTCAGTTGTCCTTATCAATGAGGTTGTTGGGTTTTTCTAGTTATTAACTTACTATTTATTATTTGACCTCCTCACCCCTGGTTACAGTGAACACTTCAATAAATTATCACTTTAGGGCATGCATTGACATTTTATTGCATAGGAAAATTTGAAAAAAATTAAAAAATTGTTCATTAATACATGGTGTATGTAGAATTAAAATCTATGAGATACCATGGACAGGTACTCATGAGATTTCTGTCTAAAGTATTAAGATTTTCTTAAGATGTTGGATTTTTGGCTAACTTCAAACTTGTTTCTCTTTTTACTATGATCCAGTTTCTCTTTTTACTATGATCCAGTAACTGTTCTTATTTTCCTGTATTTTTCTGATTGTAATGAATGCTGTTTTCTGTTATCTTGGATGTCAGAAGTGGCATGATGTTTTAGGGAAAATTTCTAGATAGACAAAATTCTCTAGTGGATAATATATGAAGCACAGACTGCTCCTTGTCTTTGCACTGTCTTGTTATATGACTCTAAATAAATATTCCTTCAAAAACACACAGATTATACTTAGATTTTTAGAAATGTGGCGATGCTCACAAAGGCCTCACAAAACTAAGACAAGCTACCATTTTTCACTGTTAAGAGTATCTAAAATAATTATCGGTGATTTTTTTAAAAGAATTTCACTGTATTTAATCTCATCATCATTGTGTAAAAGGGAAGTGAGATTGCACTAAAGGCATGTCAATGAGATGTCTGCAATACCAAGCCTATTCCTGAATATTAGGAAAAGTATGGAATGCCAGGATTTGGAATCTAGGCCTTAGAAAAGTAGCATGTTGAGAAAAGAATAAGAGAAGTGGGCTTTAGAGCAAAAGAAGAAAGATTTAATTAAAAAAAAAAATAGTTCCAGAAAAACCTGAAACACTTCAATGCAGACTGACTCTAAACATGAATGTAGAGAGGGAGAATTCTATATAGGAATGCAGTGATAAGTCACCCAAATGAAAACATAGACTCTGACAACCTATTTATGAATATGAATACTACTGTTAATATGGTCACTTTTCCATTTCAGTAATGAAATTGCATTTTTGTAGGTCTGTGAAAGAAAGTCTTCAAAGGATGTGCTGAAAGAAGTTGCTACAAATGCACTGCTGTCTCTGTTAGCTGTCAGTAAAAATGCCCAGAAGTGTGCTTTGGAAGGTGAGCATTTAAAAATATATGTTAAATGATTTAAAAATCAAATGCTTGCAGGTGTTTTGTGTATTACCTCTAAATTGTAACTTTTTTTTTCAAAGCAGAAGACCTAGGTTTCAGTGGCAGGTTTTTTTTTCAGATTTTCACTAAGAAATCTTATTAATAATTAACGTTTTCAGCTGCAAATGAAATATTATGTTGTAGCCAGTTTAAAACCCTGTGGTGAAGTCACAGCTCTGTGTTGGAGTAAGAGGAGACCTGTTACCTTTTTACCAGTAATGGCATATTAATCCATTAGAAACTGGAGATTTTGCACTGGCAATATCTTCATACTTCTGTAGGTGAGAGTATGCCCTGTGTTTCAGTTCTGGCTGTACCTGGACAAGAGGAGACTTTTTCAGCTTTGCTCTTCCCTGACTCTGTTTCTTTGGTACCATTTTACAGTTTAAGTAGGACTTTCTGTCTTTCACAGTAGTAAACTACTAATCAAAGGCTTCTTGTGCCCTCTAGAACACAGGGGAGAATGGTGAATTTGCATTTCTTATGTATCGTGTGTTTTACACCTTTTGATCTGTCCAAGTGCAGTTTGTCTTGGGTGCTTTCCTGTAATTTACATCTCTGTTTTTTCCACTTTGTAAACCTACACTACATTGAAATACATAGTTTAGACAGATCTGCTCAGTGCGTGGTCCTTATAGTGGCAGAAACTGAACTTCAAATTTTATACTTTCTGCTCTTTCCCAGTGTACTGGTTCTGTACTCAGCCCTTACTTCAGTCAGGGTTCTTCTTCTGTTGATGGCTTACTAGGTCATCTAAGTTCCTGCTTCCTGTGAAGGCACTTCCACTGCAGGAAATGCATCATTCTGTGCTAGAGCAGCCTTCAAGTCATCCCTACAACACAAACCTTAGAAAAGAGAAAGAGGACTTCTGGGGTTCAAGGCAGTGTTCTAAAGATACCTGTCGCTCTAGCATCATCTGTTCAGCTCTTCAGGGCTACTTTAAGTTAAAAACACCAAGTTCTGCACCTCAAAAGGGACAAGCCCTTACAGCAGTAGAGGCTGACTGGAGAGCTGAAAAGGGCCTGGTAGGCAGCAAGTGTGAGAAGGCTAACAGCATCCTGGAAACATCCTGAACACAGGAACACAGCCATTAGATCAAGAGGAATCTTCTACTTACCACTTGTTGGACTAAATCTAGAATACTGCATCCAGTTTTGTCCCAGTACAACAAATGTCAACAAACTGGAGCAAGTTCACTAGAGGGCCATCAGGGTGGTTGTGTTCAGTTGTCATTAGAGAAGAAGCTGTGGGAGCTGACTTACATTCATTCAGCTCATTCAGGAAAAAAGAAGGTTTTGGTAGGACCTATGAGATTCTGATGAAGTTGGAGACACATTTGTTACAGCAGTGAATGGTATAGGAGGATGGAAAGAATGGGCATAAATTGAAACATGAGCGTCAAACTGCCTATAAATAAACATTTACCTTTTGAAGGCAGTAAAGCAGTGCTAGACATACAGTGCTGTCTCTGTCTTTGGGCATTTTCAAGATCCAGCAGGATAAAGCTGCAGGTAAACCCTGCCTGCTTAGAGCTTGTTCTGCTTTGAGCAGAAAGTTGGTTATATGACCTCTGGCCATCTCTTCCAACTCAAATGACTCCATTATCATGAAATCATAGAATGTATTGGAAAGGGCTTTTAAAGGCTATCCAGACCAACCCCCCTGCAATAATCAGGGACAACTTCAACTCTGTCAGTTACTCAGAGCCCTATCCAACCTGTTTCCAGTGGCTGGGCATCCACCACCTCTCTGGACAACCTGATCCAGTGTTCCACTGTCCTCATTGTAAAAAATGTCTTGCTCTTATCTAGTCTAAATTTGTCCTCTTTTAGTTTAAAACCATTACCCCTTTTGCAATAGGCCCTGCTAAAAAGTTAGTCCCCAGCTTTCTTAATTTTTTTTAAGTGGAAGGCCGCAACCAGGTCTTCCTGGAGCATTTTCTTCTCCATGCTGAACAATCTCAACTCTCAGCCTCTCCTCACAGATGTATTAGATCCCTCTCAGGATTGTTGTGATCCGTCTCTGCACTCGCCTCAACAGGTCTTTTCTGTGCTTCTTTTCTGCTACCCTCTAGGTGTAACCATCTAACCAATTCCTCATCCACCATCCAGTCCATTTGTTAATTGCATAACTCTCCAATTTTGAAGGAGGTTGTGGAGGACTGCATGAAAATCCTTACAGAAGTCCAGACAGATGATATCTGTAGCTCTTACCTTATTCACTTACATAATCACTCCATCATCTTACAGTGGCTTCAAGACTCTAGATCCAAAGAAAAGAGCCTAACTCAAAATTTTTCTCTTTAAGTCAGCTGAGTGGTTGCTTTGATTTGTCTCACCACAGATGCAGCAAATCTGCTGTAGTTAGGGAAAGCTGGGTAAAATAAATGGATGCCCTAATCTCATGAAGTTTCACGCTTCTAAGCAGAATTGTTGAAGATACCCTGAAGAATTATGAGTTACTATCCTCTCCACACAATTCATCTTCCCCTCTCAATCTTTACAGTCCTTCCTTTGGGCATTCCTCTCATGGGACTTTGTTGCAAGAGGACTCAAATGTATTCTTGCTTCTTGAGAGCATTCAGCTAGATGCAGTTTATCTCAGGAACTGTTTGCTTCTTCCTGATATCAAGAAGATAACAACAAGATCATTGCCAGAAAGATAGTTTGGTTTTTAATAAAGCATTTTTGATTGTGAATGTAATTATAAACGGTACTGTTTTTTTTCTTCCAGCTGACCTGATAGACAGATGTATAGAAAACATGAAGCACATTCATGCGCAGCTGAATTTGGATTCCCTAAAGCCTGGAAAAGCACAGAGAAAAAAGGTACCTATAAAAAACAACACTGATAGCGTAAGGTGATTCCCAGCTTTCTTTTGTTTGTTTTTTTTCTTGAGGCAGATACTGTTTATGTGTCACAGATGGGACAAAGTAAATAGCAGCTTGTAGTGCATCCAGATACTGGAGCTTCTTTAAGATTCAATGATTTTAGAGCTTTTACTAACTTAATTATCTCACATACTCTTCCACCCAGCAGTATCATTATGTTTCAACTACCTTTTCCAACACAGGACTGCTATTTCAGCAATGTCAGGCAGAAAATCACATCTATTCATACTTTGCAGTCATGGGTGTTCACTGGACAAAGCCCCTGGGCATGTCCTGCCATATTTTTCTATGCATCTCTGGTCCTCAGGATCTTCTCCCATTTGCCAGATTGTTCCTTCATCCAGGATATTGGCATTCTTCTTTTTGGGCCCATTTCTTTTTGTCAGGGACTGTCTTTCTGACAGGGATTTCTTTTCAGGAATCCTTCAATCCTTCTTTTTTCTGCTGACTTTTCTTTCCAGAGCTCCAAGCTTCTGTTTGCCTAAGCTCAATAGTCTACATGCAAAGTATAATACATGATCAGCCTCTGAGTTACTGGTTTTGTCTCATTTCTTTTCATTAATTGGAGGATTCAGGACTCCCATTTCTAGTCCAGGCTATTAGCAACTAGTCCATCCTGGCTGAAAGCAGCAAATAGCAGGCTGATTGAGAGTTCAAAGTTCACGTTCAGACATCCACTCACATACAATTCTCATCTTTTTGTAATCTGTCATGCTTGTAATTTATGATATTTCTCTTATAGCAATATCACAGTATTGTTTTCAAACATGGTTGGGCTTTCAGTCTTGATTTTATGGCCCTATCTAATCCAGATAATTTTTTTTCCATCTTGTTTCCACAGTATTTTTTATTTTTCTTAATTTTTTTTTCAGTATCTTTCAACCAGTGCTAGCTTTTTTGTTTTTGTCTATTCTTCTATCAGTCAATCTCCTGTCCCAAAGCTAGTTCCATTCTGCTTGTGCATGTAAATCATAGTTCTCCTGTTATCTGGCTTTCAGTTGTTTTGGTTTTTTTCCTCTTCTCCCTCAAACTTGGTCAGGACATCTCAGTTTCTTGTCATCAGACTCAATTGTCTGTGGGTTTTTTAATTTCTTGTCAGTTTTGTGTTTTTTTAGCCTCATACTTGTGGTCCTTCCACTGCCTGCATTCCCAGTGGCTTCTGTCCATTCACAGTTTATTTATTTAGCCTTTTTTTTTCCAACCTCCCTTCCAGTTCTTCCAGACTCTCATGTCACTCTACTCTTCTTTACCACATTTAGATATCAGTTGTCTTATCATCATACAACAATTTCATAAGATTTTTGTTGCTATCTCCTTGTTCTCCACCACTTTTCATCTAAGAGAATTAATAAAATACATGCAGTAACCTCTGCTGTCAAGTTTGATATCTTTTCTATTCCCACATAAAGCAGAAATTGCAGAAAACACCTTCCTGTAGGGTATTTCTGCATTGCTTCAGCTAAATAGTATTTTTCTCTGAAGTTTTGATAATAACATTGGGCTTGATTTGTGAGAGTATGGGACTGTGTTTTATAACAATGAACTCTTAAAAAAAATTGAGTTTGACCCTGACATTTGAAGGCTATAATATTTCTTCTTGAGATCTCCTAAACACATTAATTTTCCTTTTTCAAGTGTTGGAGACTGAAAGGTGTCCTGCCCTAGTTATGTCCTGAAAGGCTGAAATCAGATGGTCCTTTGTAGTTTTTGGGTTGAGGAGGAATTTAAAACTTGAAAGAAATTGGAGGAAATGAGCCTCTGAGAAAGTTCAGAAAAACTGTTTATGTTTAATTGAAAATTCTTTGAAAGATTTGCAAAATACTTTGTGGCAGATTTCCCTGCTGAGCTGGGACAGTAGATTGCTGCAACATATTAAAGCGTGCTGTGCATCATATGTGGTACATAATGACAGTTTCATGTGAGGGACACTGAGATGTTGCTTTCATTGTAGATTTAGATAGGTATTCACAAAACTGCCCCTTCACCCACTTCAAGGCACAACTCCCAAAGGAAAGTCATGAAAGCTTATTTTCTTTTTTCCTTGTTCTGACTCTTCTAATTATTGGGAAAAATGTGTTTGACCTAATTCATTCTCAGGTGTTTTACTCAATATTCCTTTTCTTTCACAATAATTAGTGTGATGCTAATAAAGAGCATGAGAAGTATTTACAAGTAGCCAGCCTTCCAAATGTCACATCAAAATATTGTCTTAGTAAAAAGCAAGATATCCTAAAATAAATAAATACAAACAGTGTTATCAATGCAATCCATAACTTTTTCAGCCTCCTAGAAGTTCGCATATTGAGTTGAAGCTTGTGGCATTTTAAAGCTATTTTGCTTATTAACTAAATTAATACAAACAGAATTCCTTGAAAGAATTCTTGTCTTAAAGTTATCATTTTATTTGGCTAGAAGTGAGACAAACCATTATAAAATCTATTTGTAATAATGACTTGTATGTTTCTTCTTGATCTACTGCACCTGGCTTTCATTGACCTTTTTGGAGTAGACTGTTACTTCATCTCTAAATGTCATCAGATACATGATTTATGATATATAAAGCACATTATGATCTTTAAGCATGCATTGTTTCTTCACCTTTTCTGAGATTAAGTATGAATCCTATTTTACATTTTTGTTCCTTTATGCTTGATAAGACAGAAATAGTATCCCGTGAACAAGCTTGCTGGAATTTGGTAATCTTTCAGAAGTGGTTTCGTGTGTCACCCTTAGAGGAGTTAGGTCAGCCATCACTGCCCTGTGGTGTCACAGCTCTGTCTTGAAGATAGACTTTTTGTTCACTTGTAACTTGAATCTCTGTGTAGCACCTCAGTGTCCAAAGGTCTGTATTTATTTTTGTAATATTCTTATTGAGTTGGAAGTTATTTATAGCTTCTATATTTATAGTTAAGGATAGGAAATTAAGTTCCTGGGGATATAAGGATGTATTGACCTGCCCAGCTGTAGAGATCACAGAATATTCTGAGTTGAAAGGGACTCCCAAGGATCATCAAATCCAGTTCTTAAGTGAATAGTCCATATAGCGGTCAAGCCTACAACCTTGACATTATTAGCCCCATGCTCCAACTGAGCTTATCTCAGGGTCTAAAAGACAGAGCTAATTTAACCATGTTTTTATCCAAGGAAGAAAAAGAAATGCTTCTAGGGAGTGATTAATTTGACTTGTTTTAGATGCGTGCTTTAGGATGGAACAAATACTCAGAAAGTTCCCACCCATTCTTTATTAGTTGTAAGAGAAATGGAGCTCAACATTACAGATTTCTGCATTTGATCAGATTGCTGTCCCTAGAAATAGTATCTGTGGGTAATAAAGAGAGATAGGGATAATAAGTTACTGGTTATAAATGTCTTTAGTAAACATGCTTGAAGCTAGCTAAGATGAATTCTACCTGAAATCAGAAGAAAACTGCTGAACAAATGTGACCTAAACATTGATACCTTAGATTTACACTTCTTCTTTTGAAATATCTTTCCTCCTTGTAGAAAATTCGTTCTGGTCTTACACTGATGATCTTGAATTGTTTTTCTCTGGATAGGAGGATAACCTTATCAAGGAGTTAAGGTGTTCTATGCAGCTCCTTAGAAACTGCCTCTTTCAAAATGAAGAATGCAAAGTAAGTATTCTTATATTGAAGTAATATGAACACATTTAGTTACTAAATGAAGATAATTTTTTTTTTTTTACTTCAAAGTTACTTTCAAGCTGGCTAAATTTAAGTTTGATATTAATGGCAAGGAATACTTCATATTTCATTATTATTCCCACTTTCTAAGAATATTTCACACATCTATTAGGAACTTAGAATTCTTATTGAAGCATCATCTCCCAGTGGCTGTTATCTTTTATATGTGCTTCTGCTTTGAGTAAGTCAGTAATTCTACATTACTTGTTTTCACGTTTTCCTGTGTTCTTCCTTTCTGATCACTGCTCTTCCTCTTTCTTATTGATGATACCATTCACACATTTATTTCCAGTTTCACAGTTTAATATTTCTTGGCATTGTATTACTTGTGCTGTTTATGTAACTTGGGCCACTTTAAGCAAACACAGTGGTGGAACTACAATATTTCTTGACTTTTCAGGCCTACCTCTTTTCCAGGGCATATATTAACATCCTTTTTGTATGCAGAACACTTGGGGCTGAATAAGACATCTGATTATTCTGGAAGTCCCATAACTTGATTGTGCTGTAATCTCAGCTAAGATTATTGTAGAATGTTTTTCTTTTTTTGATCAGGATCTGCAGAAAGAATTGCTTGGAAGATTGAAGGAGGTTGCTGTTGCTAACTGAAGATTTCTATCATTTATTCTGTATACAACTTGCATTCTTGTATTTCCATGCTTTTTGAGTTCAAATAATTACTTTAGAAGAAGTTGAATAAAACTTTAGAGAGGTCCCAAACAAGAACAGTTGGAATGAATAAGTTTTTAGTTTTGTTTGCATGTGTTTCAGTAATTAAGATATGTGCTATTTTTGACTGGTGTAGAGTTAAATTCACTGATGGTTGAAATGATGGTGTCAGTTCTCCATACAGTCTTTTAAACCATAAGATAAACCATAAGATTAAAAATATGGTTTTCTAATTCTGTATTTCATTTTCAAAGGGTTGATAGCATTTTAAATTCTTCCTCACGTTGTTGTAGATGGCAGCACTCAAAGCTCATCTTGTTCCTGTTGTGCATTCTCTATGGCCATGGTTTTTGGCAGATGATTCCTCAATGCAAATAGCTCTGCATTTGCTCTGTGTCTACACTGCAAACTATCCTGCAGGTATGAAAGTCACTCTGTGGTGGAATACATCAAAATATTTTACCAGAATAATTAAGACAGAAAAACATAATAAAGGGAAAAGAATGTTTATTGCTACCGTAAGAGGAAAGTGTAAAAGCACTGGTCCATCAAAGTCTATCAAGAATTTTGATTTTAATACATTCAAGACTTTTGTTCAGATCTGGTTTCAAGCTGTTGGGATTTAGCAAGAGTGCAATTGTACTAAAGGATTAAATAGCATTTAATTGAAACCATTACGTTTGAAGGTTATGCTAAATGTCCTGCTAAGCTGAGTAGTATATTATAGAAGTACTATTCTAGGAATTCTTTAATAGAGAACAGTGTATCAGTACTTTATATGGGTTGTACTTCAGTCCTGATTGAGAACATTCTGGTTTTGAAATAGTCAATCAAATTCAATTTTGTATTAAATTTCTTCAATTTATTTAGGCTGTGGACTCAGCAGCTTGCATTTGTATATTTTTCATGAGGAATCTCCTTTTCATTTGAGGAAACCTTTTATTTTCATTGATAATTATCCCTACTATTAGAAGCCTGAACTTCTTTCCAGCGTGCATTTTTTTCTTTCCATATCATGGTTATTTAGATTTAGCAAATCATAGATAATGATTTGCAAGTAGCTTGAAGAGACACAAACGTGCCCCTTTCTCCCTGTCAAGATACCATAAAAGAGTTAGCATGGTTAAAACATTACTCTTTTTATAAGTTAATGTCTCCAGACCTTAAATGAGCTTGCAATGGCTTTTTTTCATAAATAATTTTTTTTAATGTGGGCCAAAGAAAGATGTGTATTAGTCAGCTACAGAGTATAATATAAAGTGTCCTGTCCACGTGCAAGAAATCAAGCTGAAGTGACTCTAGGCTGCATTTTTACTTTGCTTGCTGGTAAGAGCAAGTGCTTTCTGATCAATCATGTTTTTTTCTTTCTGTCTTATGAGGTGTCACAAATTTACCTACTCTGAGCTGGTTAACCACTCCTCCTCAGTCTAGTCAGAGAAATGCGTGTAAATATTTGTTTACAGTTGAACATGGTCTTATTTTTGTTTATGTTGTTTACTTTTGCCATAGAAGAAATTAACTATGTCCTCTAGAAAAAAGACATATATCTATATTTGTGCAGAAGGCATTTATCTATATTACGTTGGTAACACAGTTTTTCCCTGCTGCTGTATTAATTCAAACTTGTAGCTCTGTAGCACAGGATTGTGCATTCTTCTGTTGTACAATGTAATGACAGCTGCAGACACTGCTTATATTTCTCAGAAAAAATATTCCAAGGAATTTATATTAATCCTTTCAAATTATACAGAGACCTCTTTTCTGAACCAGTTTCAGAGGATGCCTTCAGATTCAACTGCCAAATAATTGTATAATTAGATATATGTTCTGGTTTTTAAGGAGACTTTCTGAGATGCAGCAATGGCTTCTATTTAACAGCAGAATTGCCTTTTACATTATAGAACAATAGAACAGTAGATGCCTATTCCAGTTAAGTGTCACATTCAGGCACATTTCTGTTCAAAGCATGTCTGAATTGGGGTTCGAAGAAAAGATACCTAACAAATATTTTGAAAAATTCTATCTCAATATTTGAGCAGTTGCACTGCTCTTTCTATAGATTTTTATTTTAAATACTTATCTGCATTTCTAATATGATAAATGTCTCATTGCTTTAAGGTTGTGCTTCACTTTGTTGGGTCAGTGGTGGACAGTCATCACTTCCATCTGCACGAAGTGCAGCTGGCAATTCATTAATGCATTACATCTTGAAGTTGGCTTCCCATGTGTCAAATGATAACAGCCCAGTTCAGCAGGTGGTCTTTTGTCTAATATCTAACCTTGCTCTGTCTCATGACTGTAAAGGCATTATTCAGAAGGTAAGTGAATGGTACCCTGTATTTTAGCAATGGATGCTGTTTCCTTTTTGATTAACCCTCCTATTTTGATATGGAGTGTCTTGTGATTATATAGAAATGCTACTGTGGGAAGCAAATCCATTGTGTCTTCTGTTAGCTGTGTTATTGTTCCCCAATAGCAGAGTGTAATTCAGTTATATTCATAGTCGGGACAACTTTTGCTAGAGCTTTTGTAACCTCTCTGTTTCAGTGGTTTGTAACATTTTTAATACCCATATATATTGATAACAATCACTAGAGGATCATGAAAGGAGTATGTTGTAGAACAAAACTGCATGTGAATGAACAAGAAATTAAACATTGTGTAAATCATTAGGTATACTGTGGCAAACATAACTTTGTGAAAGTTTTAGGAAAAAAAGCAATGATTGGATGTTAGATAAAAATCTAGTCTAATTATACAAATGTATGTAATGTCTTTTTCCTTTTTATATTTTGTATATAGGATGATTCTTAGTCTGTTTCATCAAATATGCTTTGAAAAATCTGTTTCCCTTAAACTTTGACCCTTTAAATAAATTCAGACCTTGAAAGAAGAAGACAGACCATGTAGAAAGTCAACTGTAGTAGTGACATGATAAGCCAACACAACCAAAATGATAAAAAGCGTGTTTCTTTCTAGCATCTTTTATAGTAATTTATTAATTGCAAAAAATTATTTTGATCTCCATTAGCAATGCTCTGTTCTTGGACCTAATTACCTGTTAGTAATGCAGGGGAAAGTAGATCTTTTTTGTGATGGTAATTATGCAAAGCATAGTCATACCATTACAAAGTGGCTAAGACTAAAACTTTGTTAATAGAAACAAAGACTTTGAGATCTCTTCCACAGTAGCTGTTACTTGTTTTTGCTTTTAGAATCTTCACAGTTTCACTCTAGTGTGATAGTACTTCCTTCTCTCTCGGGCTCTGCTTTCATAAGTGTAAGCAATACTGAATAACCAATTCCCTCTGTGAGAATTAAATTACCAATGTTATATTCACATGAAGAAAACCACAATGAGTTTGTGTGCTGGGTTGCTTGCTTTCAACCAGATGCTTGTATATGTTGTCAAGATTCAGTGAGGCTGGGAATATTTAGTCAAGGGCTTTTTCCTTAGAGGAATTTATGTTAGAACACCTCCCTTTTGCAGCAAGGGAATAGATCTTCATGTTCTCAGAATCTCCTTAAAGTGGAAGCAAACCCTGAGATGGTATATGTCATATCAGTGCACAGTTCTTTTTCTTCAAAGCTTACAAAAATAGAGGACATTCCTCTGGCTGTCAGTGAAGGGAGGAGTGGTGCTGTAGGTTCTTAAGAGTCGCTTCCAACTCAAGGCATTCTGTGATACCTTTAACATTTTTTAATAGCATGCAATAATAAGTAAGGAATTGAGAATACATTATCTAAGTAGTGCATTGATTCACTTAAAATGTTGCTAGCTTATTTTTGAGTAGAAACATTGAGTGCAAAGCAAAAAGCTTATGTAGTGGTGGGAATTAGCCTTTAAAGAAATATATTGTGTTGGATCAACTTTTATGTATCTACACTGCATAAATTATTTTGCAAGAGAATGTATGTTATATTAACTTCTTAAACATGCAGTAAATTATTTTTCATATGTAATTTTTTTCAAAAATCGCTGACTAATAATGGGTTGCCTGCAATGTGTAAATTAAGCAATAGTAGTGTTTGGTCAAGTACATAGATTGGAAGGTCAAACAACAGCAAACAAGCCATGGAATACTATAAATTCTAAAACCCTTTTTCTTCCTTCTAACAGAGTAACTTCCTGCAGAACTTTTTATCTTTTTCATTGCCAAAGGGAAATAATAAAAATTCTGGTAATGTGTCTACTCTCTGGCTAAAGCTGCTGCTCAACATATCTTTTGGAGAAGATGGACAACAGATGGTCATGAAGATAAATGGGTTTTTAGACCAGATCATTGAAATGTGTAAATACAAGCACAAGACCAGCCAACATCTAGCACTTCTTATTCTACATAACATGTGTTTTAGTCCAGCTAATAAACCAAAGATATTAGGTAATGGTAAGTATCTGAAGGGTATGCAAACTGTTGTTCTCTGAAAATATCATGGCTTCCAGAAGACTATATCTTCATGGCAGTTTGGGTTACTGACCAAGAAGGCAATGTTGTATTTTAGAAAAGCATTTTTATAAAAGATAATTTTTTAGAAGTAATTACGGAATACATATTTTGGCAGAGAGACAATTACAATAATATATAATAAAAGTAAAAGCAAATAAATAGTTTTAAAAAGAAAATCAAGATTCATAGTTAGGCAGGTCATTTGGATATAATAACACGTTATGCATGAAAGGATTTTTGCAGTTTTCTCAAAGAGCTAGTTTTTCAGTGAGGGTTGAAGGATTCTTTGTGTCAGTCAGTTTAAAATAACTGAAGTTCCTATCTTTCTTTTCTTATCTTGTGTAAATCATGAATGTTGAGACAAACTGTTCTATGTCCTATCATGTACAGAAAATGTTTATGGTAGTGATAAAGTTATGCCATGGCATATCTATTTAATGTAATAATGTGTTCAGAACTTTTTTCTTGGTTGTTTATAGAAGGCATGTTTCTTTCCCTCATTTAATTGCAGAGAGCATGCTCCTGTCTTTGTTTTAGGTTCTCAGCAGGTTTTCTATAGTATCCATGCTTTTTATTTTTCCTAAGATGTGGATTTACTGCCTTAATTAAATATACATTATTCAGTTACATAATCTATGATTTATTTTTTTTTGTGAAGTGAACAAGCAAAGTTGAAGAGAATGGCTTCGGAGCAATGCTAGAAAATTAAGGCACCTACAGTGGGGTGGAAAATATTTCTCATTGGTTGCAAATCATCTGCATAATAAGTATGAAAGAAAATAGAAACATCTTAATATCCATCCTGATGTGGCTCTAATTGTGGCTGCTGGGAGTTATAAAACAGTTTCACAGCTTACTCAGTCCCTAAGCATGGCTGATAGCTATACATAATGTTCATGTTTTATCACTTGTGTCTTAACTTCTTAGAATTACTTGGTTTTGTTTTGCTTTATTGTTTTTAACACTTCTTTCAATGTACTGTGCTGATTTTATGAGCATATTGAAATTTAATCGATAATAAAGGTTCTGTAATTCCTCTGCCTTACGAGTACAGGTCATAAAAATAAGTATTCTCCAAGCATCAATCTACTGAGGCATGTAAATATATTTACGTTGCTCTTGATTATATTTTCTAGATGCATTTGGTTTCATTTTTATCTTTTATTTGTCTCATTAGATGAAGCAATTGCAGTACTGTCTGCCTGTTTGGAAAGTAACAGTCCTGCTGTTCAGAGAATAGGAGCAGCTTCGCTTTGGGCTTTGCTTCACAACTATCAGAAGGTTAGTATTTGAGAATTTTGTAAAAAAACTGCAATGTTATACTTTTGTGCTGTAAACAATACAGTAATCTCTAAGTAAATAATAATAAAGTTTACAATAGTCATTCTGTTTTATTTTAATTGTGTAGCTGATGATGCTGGGAGATTAAACAACATGGTATAGAAGCAGCTTGTCCTTTGTAATTTGTGACTGCTCATATAAATGCAGTCTATGTGATGATACAGTCATGTTAATTCTAAAAGTTTCTGCATCTCACGCTCTGATGAATGATTGTAACTTGTAAGCTTCGTTGTTGTGATCATGTGGACAAGAAAGCTCATAGTGTTTTGTGTGTTTGTGTGTCCTACAGGCAAAAGTGACTTTGAAGAATCCATCCATAAGGAGAAGAATAGATGAGGCTTATTCTTTAGTGAAGAAAAGTAGGTCTTACTTCTACCTAATGCCAATTCTTAATTTTTCCATCATTAAAGCATTTCAATTTATATTACCACAGTAAGTTTTTGTTGTGCTACAAGTTTTTGAAAGGATACTTTTGTCCCTAAAAGCACAATGTGGCTTATGGTTAGTCATCTTATAGAGATGGAGAAAAATATACCTTAGGTAATTGCCAAGTTTAGTTTTGAAGCACAGATCTGATCATGCTTGCATAAAAATCCTATTCACAGTACAGTTCTGTGAATCTTTACACCTTAAATTTAGTGATAAGAAAAATAGTTCTTTAGCATTGACTTTGTCTGTGTTCAGCCTCAGAATGCTGAGCCACATAGAGAAGGGATCAGAACAGAGCATTGTTCCAGCATTAAAATACTGTGCCACAGGTTAGTGATATTCTGAAAGCTTGAGATTTTTGCTCAAGTAACTGAACATAACTAAATGACTTCAATACAATAGCTTAAATTGAAGAACATTCATTATGAAAAGTGTTTGAACACTGATCTGTAGGTGGAGCTTCAGTAACTAATAATGGGTTTATTGGTTGTTAGCTACATCAAGTTAGTCTAATCTTGAAAAGACATGATGATGTCTCATTTTAAGCTAATGAGCTTTCTTACTAATTTAAATTGTTCTATGGATGTACTCAAATAGGTTTATTGATTGAGTGGCTTATAATATCCAGGTTTTCATATGTTTGCATAACAGATTTGCCGCAAACTTTCTGACTGCGTTGACCATTGTTGGTATCCTAATAAGGAGGAGATGTATTTTTGATAGAACATCTCATGATAATTTTTCCTGCACTCAGTCAAATTCATTCATTTTGGGAATGTACTGTAGTTTCAAACTCAGCCTAAGACAATCATTAAACATAATACAATGTTTCACATACTGATAATATACTAATAAATTGATAATATCAATTATCAATTATTGATATCCTTATACCAGAACTACTGCTGATCAGAATATCAGCACTTGTCAAAATAACACGTTGAATCAACAAGGTAGAAATATGTACCTTCTACAGACTAGCACCTCATAACATTAATCCCCATTTATTTGTGTACTGCTATAGAACATGAAGTCCCAGACTGAACTATTGATTTTTTAATACAATAAACATTTGCATATAAAAATCAGGAGTATAAAAGATTTTATGCAACTGTCATTGTTACAGTTTACAGTTGTGTAATGTGTCATCAATATTGATATTAAAATATTCCTGCATTAAGGGTCTCAACTAGTCTGCACTTGTAAAGCTATGATCACTTAACAATGATAATTGGGTTAATATAGTAGATTTTTATTCTGAGTATACATGGGGAAATTTTTCAACGTGGCTGTTGTTATTTTACATTTCCTGCTTTGTCGTACCCAAGGGAAAAACCAGAACAGACTTTGCAACATAAAGTATTAGTATTTGATTTGCTACTCATTAATACAGAGGTTAAGGTCATAAACCAGCATGAATTCTTGCAAGGCATTTAATACAATCTTTGAAAAGGTAATTTTATATTAAGACTCAGCTAGAAATTCAAATCTTTGGGTTTTTTCCCTTTCAGGTTCTCCCCAGCCAGAAGAAAATGAACTACATGCCTACCATGTAAAATGCTTAGAGAATATAGTGCAGCTTCTTGATTGTTAATGGCCATCAGTCGACTTCTCATGTTGAAATTGAACAGCTTGTTCAATGAGAGCTTGAAATTTGAAGAAAGCACTTCTGATTCACACTTCTGTGGCAGCAGCATATCTGCTGTGGAAGAAATTTATGAAATCTTTGAGGAAGGAGTTCATCACTTTGAACCAAAGAAATTGCACTATATCTGGTTCAAACTATTAGTACTGTAATCCCAATGGGAAATTATAATTATGCTACTATGTAAACTATGTACGCAGAAGAAGGAATGTACAGGGGAAAGGATTTGAAAAATGAGTAATTTTCTTAAATTATGCATTGAAGTTGTTACTGTAAAGTATTAGAATTTCTAGTTTGGATTGTTCTTAATAAAGGGGTTTTTTAACTGAGATCAGCATTTGCTTTGAGTGAAGTGGAATTTTTAAGATTGCAGGTATGTGCAGCGTATGCTCAGGTTCAAGAACTGAAAATGTTGGTAATTGTGGTGTCTACATATATTAGATGCAGAACAGCAAGGTGCATGTAGTTTTGAAGACTACAGTCTCAGTTTCAGTTCAAATTTCTACATGTTTTTAAGATGCTAACAATTGAGAAAGAGCTCTCAATTTCTGATATTAGAGGTGACAGTTGTGTTAACGTAGCAGGTTACTCAGGATATGGGGTATGTGCATTCATTTTAGTTACATTGCAATAATGTGGAGAATATTTGAGTCAAAATCTGTTGGTTTCTAAAGACTTTTAGTCTTTTGCTTGGGGCAAACTTCCCCCTCCCCATTCCCCCATTATCTGGGCTTGTGTTGTCTTTAAAGTGCTACTATGTAACTATTGTTATAAGTTTTTCAGTATTCTATGCTGAAGGAGTTTAAGAGAAAAATACATTGGTGTCTGAGCACAACAGTTTTTCTGGGCATGCTTCTGGAGTATCTAATAAAACAGGGTGTTTTAATTTCCCTCAACAAATAAAGCTTTTATGTCAGAGTCAGATAGAAATGAGCTAATTCAAAGCAAAACCTGAATAATATCTCTAAGAATTATATCAAGGCTATGTCTACCTGTAATTAGTCTTTTCTTCTTAACTAGGTGATGAAAGTATTTTCTGCTGACAGAGGGGATTTTGGTTTATTTGTTTAGCAGTGCTTGTACATTATGTGTGACTTGATATAATCCATCTGACCATAAGTGTGATGCCTATGGCTGGGCTAAGTCATTACTAGAAATGTAATTATTGGCTGATCTCTCACCTCTCCACCAAAACAAAGAGCAAGGATGGACCACCAAAACTTGATTCTTTCCAATTACTAAGTTGTGTAATTACTGTATTTTGCAAAGGAGTTGTTAAATGCTGTCTGTGCTCATCCCAGGGGTTGCAGAATACTCAGCTGCAGGGCAGAAGAAAGCTCTGCAAGTCAGCATTTGCTGACTGGGTTTGGGTAGTGTCAGGTCTCTTCCCTCAGACTACCAAGTGCTGAGTCTCTTCAGAGACTTATATTTCAGCATACTCACCCCAATGATCTTTCTCGTAAATCAGTCACTAAATCAAAATGCAGATTGCCATTTTTTCTGTTTCACAAAGACAAAAAATGAGAGCACTCAAATTAATTATAATGGAAATAACCACTCCTGCAAGGATGGCAAGAGCTCATTCAAAGCATAGAAATACACATGAATCTCATGAGGGGAATGAGGGCTGCAGTTGCATGACTTCATGAAGTGCAAGTACAATATAATAGGGCCGTAGAAGATGCTTGTTTTCTACTAAACATTTCTATTTTACTAAGCTGTGCTTGTTCTTGAAGAAACTATGTGTATTGAATAATCTGAGCAAATTGCTAATACATTTGTTGTTGCAGTAAACCTTAGTGCTATGTTTATCCCAAAATGAGCTATTTTCTCAGTATTCTGCAACAATTTACAGTTGTGGGAAGCAATTGTAGCAATGTCATAAGTAAATACTTATGTTTGGTGTTGCTATTCTGAAAAATCAAAACAAATTTTAAACTCTGAGGGCTAAAATCTATATCCACATTGTGAATAAGTTTTCCTCCTTCAAGATTAAGGATAGAGCTTGATGTATTTATTTCAAGGACAGCACTTCCTTCCATCACATTTTCTCTTGAAAACTGGGGACATAGAGTGGCTGCATCCTGCCTTCCTGCCTGTTAACAAAGTGAGTTATAAAACATAAATGATCCTATATTTCCTGTTCACTGGTACTTAGGCTACCATAAATAGCCTCACAATAACCTTTAGTCTTAATAGCTTTCATGAAAAAATATTTACATATTTATAATTTGTTCACAGTTAATTTCCAAATTTTGGAGATCCATCTATCTTGAGGGATGAGGTATTTGTCATGATTGTGTTATCAGAGAAAATTAAACCCTAAAATACCTTCAAATTCTAAGAGCTGTAAAATAATTTTTTACCTTACCGAGGAAGGTGCAATTAAAGTGGAGATGGATTTCCTGAATAAGCTACAGAATTTAAAAGGTAATATTCAACTTTCATCTAGTTTCCCTAATAAAAGGCACGGCCATGCAAGCTAGGAGTCTCTTGAAAATCCTTATCCAGGAGAATTCAATTACCATTTGCACTAACTGCAGATATATCATGCTCTTACTTGGTTGCTTTATCTTTTATGATAAGCTTGTAATCAAGAAAGAAGTTATTAAATTCAAAAGAGGTAAGTGCATAAAATCCACTAAAAATGAGGCTTTCAGATTCTTTTTAAAGATGGATGTGTCATCTAGTGCATGCTCAAAACTTTCACAGAAATAATTTTCACTTAAGTGGGATAAAATTGTAGATTAAGTTTAAATAATCTCATTTTGATTGTGTGTGTTCATGCAAATAGAGACATTTAGTCATGACTTACTGATGAAGTTTTCAAACCTTTGAGTAATAGGTTTTCAAGCCTACTTGAAAATCCTCAGGAAAAATACTTCATTTATGAGAAAGACACTATTTTTTGCTCTTCCAGCAATTTGGACTTAAGGATTCTCCTCGCTCAGCAACTACACATCCCTGGATTATGTTTTTCATTGATTCCCCTCCATACCACATTTGCAAATTACAGCAATTATGGGCTTGTGGCAGCAGTTCTGGCCAGACTGGGGAGGGGAGTTTTCTATACTGAGACTTCAGCCCAGCTTTTCTTACGGATTTCCCTTCACAGTAAAGTAGAAGCCGCTGTGACAGCTTCTCAAATCTGCTTTTCCTTCAGAGAAATGTTTAAATGTCTTACAAGGGAGGAAAAAAATGGTTAGCAGCCACACAATGATTGCTGTCCACTGGGGAGTTTGGGGGCACTCCACTTGAGGTTTCTTCTGGCTGCACAAAAAAAAAAAGTGATTCCTTCAACTCTCTCCAAGATGTCTCCTGGAGTAATGACTTACATCTCCACTGCTGAGATAGCTGTCATGCTGCCATTGCTTCAGGATAGAGAAGGAGTTGTGGTAAATACAATTTCACAACATTGCAGTCTTTGTAGGCTTCTCTCTTGGCTCCTGGAATGCACTGTGGAAGATGTGCATTCTACATTTATCACCTCATCATCATCATCATCCTTTTCTGACTACCTAACCTTATTCAGGAATTCTGTGTGGCCTCTGAGCATTCCTAAGACCTGGTTAGTCTCCCTGTGTTGTAACCCATAAGGGTTTGGCCCCATGATTGAAGGCCTTTGTGTGCCCTCTGGCCTCATTTCCAGTTGTTCCTGGGCCCATGTTATTTTTGTAACTGCTATTTTAGGTGCTGAACATTAGCAGTAGGGATTTTACAATTAAGTTTGGTATTCAGTGTGTGTACCCCTCCAGTCCTCTTCCAATCCTATCTCAAGCCACCACAACCTTTTCCAAAAAAAAAAAAAAGGAAAAACTGGTTGCATTTTCACTAGAAGAGGAGAATTCTTACAGCATCTGTTTTCATGAATCCAAAATAGAGTGTCATTTTGTGTTGAATTTACAACAAACCTATAGCCTTGGGTTCACAAATGTCCTCATTCCTCATAAAACAGATGGACCTGTTTTGAATGGTCAGTCTGGATGTTATGTCATCATTCCAGATTCTTGATTGCTTGCCAACAGGCCTATTATACAAATTTGTATGTTTTTAGATCCCAGTCCTTAACATTTACTATGTACATGTAAGTCTTTGCTGAGCAGAACACAGGATGGCAATTCCCAGTGCTTCACATACAGTAGGTAATACATGATTTAGTTCACATATGTGACTTGTAAATTTCCACTGATGTTGCACATCCTTCTTTAAAAACTCAGCTTTAGTAATGCTTCTTAGTTGAGAATATCTTCAGAATACTGACCTGGAGTTAAAACACAAATGGGAATGCTTTTAAACCCAAATATTCTCCCCCACCAAAATATCCTTCACTAACCCTAAGTGGCAGTGCAGAGCTTCACAGAGACAGAGAAGAGCAGGAGATGGGGGGATGTCCTCAGCCTGTGGCCCTGTATCTTAAACATAATAGGAGTTATAGGATCACCTGTGCCTGCATTTTAGATCCAGAGGGTAATTAAATGCATGTTATTAATAATTTTCTGACCAATCTAGATATGTCTGTTGAGTTTAACAAGAAGATAATAGATCCTCAGTTTATTTTCTGTATTATGCTGCATCACCGGCTGTCACTGACTTCAGACACCAGTTAGTTATCTGAACAAAAAAATCCCAACAAAACAAACAAATGAACCCAAAAATAATTCTTTTGAGAGAATACAGTTGTCATCTGTATTGACACCTAGGTGAGTTGAGAAAAATGCACCTCAACTGGGGCAACACTAATCAACGTGCAAGCGTCAGCATAGTAGTGCTCATCACATAAATGCAAGTTTAAAGTCTTTTAGACAAGCTCAAAGTGATTACACTTCTGAGGTGGATTTCACCAAATCAGGATAGGAAAAATTGTCTTCTTGGTTTCCATTCTAGGACTCTGTAACTGAGGATTTACAGAAGAACTTTCTTGCAGTGCTGTGGCGGCTGGAGAGTGACTCACTCCTCCTCAGAGTTTTTCTTGCCCATTAGGATATTTTTCCAGGAAGATATTTTTCACAGTTGAGTAACAGTACCTGAATAAAAACTTTTAGTCGCTTCCAATTAAAACTACTCTATCTAAACTTCAGAGCCTTCCTGAATCTCAAGTTTGGTGAACAGAAGTTGGACTACATGATCTTCAGAGGTCTCTTCCAACCCTAACAATTTCATGATTCTGTGAGTCCTGTAGATCTACTAACAGGCTTTAGTGCCTATATGATGAAATGCTGTGGAGTTTCAAAGCTTTTCATAGATGGCAAATAACTGTGAAGCTTCAAGGGCTAACACAAGCTGCTCCTGCAGGTAACAGCAGTGTCACTGAAATTCTCATATTTTTCTGAAAGTTTTGGTGTGATTTTTCATCTGTTTATGTAAATTAAGACATCAGATGCTCATTAGTCCACAGCTCAGGAGACTGTTCCTTAGAACCTCTGGTGTAGTTGCTTCATGCCTGCAAGATGTACAGTTTCCAGCATTAAAAATAAGTTTAAAAAAGGAATATTAAATTCACCTGCGTGCTGGTTTCTGACCTAATAACTGCTGCTCTGGAGTGAAAAATCTTGCATTGTCCAAAATTATTCTTCAATAATTAAAGGTTTGCAAAACATCCCTGGAAAAAATGTGTATTAATACAAGAGAAGGAGTGGAGCCATACAGCAGGAGGTTGCCAGCAGCTAGCACAGCCTGTGGGAAGTTTTGGGAGTTCTGTGCAGCCTGTGGCTGCCTCCCTGTCTCAGGAGATTTATAGGAGAAAAATTCTGCTCACTTTGGGTGTTTGTTGACAGTAATTTGCTATGGTATTGTTTCCATTTTTTACATTTATCATGTAATGACAGCAATCCTCCCTCTCCATTTTGAATAAAGCAAACATTTTTACACAGTTTTATAGGGCAATATGATTGAGGAGTCACAAAAATACCTTTAAATGATGTTTTTAGAGCTAACTTGCTTAATAACAGGAAGCTTGCAGCCTGCAAAAATAAAATGAGAAAAAAAATTTAGCACAATGAATTATAAGGATTTGTATTATTTTATGAGTATTAATGAGTCTCTATGTGGCTAAACATGCAGTTTAACATTGTGGGATTTCTGCAAGATGTTTTTCAAAATACAGTATGACAAACAGTGAGCATGGCAATTTTTTATTTTTATTTTTTGGAAGTATAAACAACTGCTTGTAAGAAGCAAATGACCATAAAAATCAATAGAAAAATCTAATTTTAGGTGGTGTTCGACTAGATCCCAGTGGGGGAAACATTATTGTATGGACAAAGTCACTAGGGAATATAGCAGGAATTGAGGTCAAAATGTAATCACCCAGAACACAGCTCTTCGGGGTGGATTATTTTATTCTCTCTCTGAACTGAAATACCTTTTAATGGTAACAAATCTCCTTATCCTGTGCTGGGAGTGTATTTGCCATAATGTATTAGAAGAAAGATTCTTAACAGCCTACGCACTTTTTCATGTGATTCTCTAAAATGTTCTGTGCTTTCTCTCCCAACATGCTGGAATAACTTTATTTTCAGTTAGAGATAAAATGGCCACTTGGAAGGAATGGTAGGTGGTAAGTGCAAAACTAAGGGTTTGAAATCTAAGTAAAACTGAACATATAAAGAAATAGAAAAGAAGAAGTCAGAGAGACAAAGAGATGAAAATAAACATTAAAGCAGGTACAATAGCCTGGTACTGTAGAAAATCAGTTCAAAGAATCATAGATATAAACACCTGTGAAAACAGTAGCTCACTGTGCCATCACTGTTTGTTTGAATTTTAATGATTTAATCTTTATTTCCTTTTTCTGTTTTTTCCTTTTTTTTTTGTTGTGTTTGTTGTGTCTCTCACCTAAGAGATGTTCCATTGCTGCTGTTCTAGAAACTTCTGTTGGCTCTTACTTTAAGAATGGCAATTTTGTGGCAACCACTTGAACATTACATCTTTTTATGCCAATTACAGTAGGTTAAGGGTTTTTGGGGTTTTTTTAATAGTAGTGTAACATTATTAATAGCGACAGTCTTACAAATGTAGCACAAAGGGGTGACTTGTGTGTTCACCTTCTCATACACGAATGAAACAATAAGCCAGGCTGGCCCCTCATGGCCGCTTCTCTCTTGCCATCAGTGCATGTTATTGCTGCATTCCAAAGGAGTTCATTTCTTCACACAGAAATCCCCCCTCCCCAACCAGAAGAAGTATAATCTATGTTTTGGTGAAGTCATTCGAAATTCTTTTAATGTTAAGGATAAGATTTGTTTAGTTTCATTTAATTTCAGTTCCTGGTGTTTTCCTTGCATATATCAGCACACCAAGCATGACAGCTTTTTTCACATGCAGCAGAAGGTCATGTAAGTGTCAGAAATTTCTGTTAGCAGAAGTAATTAATACTGTCAAAATTTTTTCAGATAAGCAAACTGTGAACTATTTAAGTTGCTTTTAATGCTACACATTCTGTACAAAGAATGACTAATATCAGAATGCCAGAAAATTGTATCTTTGTTCTCAGAAGTATTTACTCACCATTTGATGAATTCATTCAGTGGCCATCTTCTTTATTTTATTTTATATGTATATATTTGAAGTGATAGAATTTCTACTTTAATGAAAAGGGTACACATATGTATTTGTATCAGGCTTGGTAAAAAATGTAGTTGATTCAATTGTATAAAAAAAGTCCAGAGAGACTGAGAAATAATGTCCAGGAAATATAATTTACTGTTATCTACAACAAAAACAACAGAAAACAACACACAAAGCTTTCAATCCCAGGAATCCAGGGGCAAAATACAACTATAGCAATACACTGTATCTTTCATTTTATGTTTTGAAAAATAATAAAACAAAATAGTAATTCTATATAACCACATTTTCTATTACAAAATAGATATGGTCTGCAGTGGATACAAACACTGATGCAAGTAAGCCGAAAAATGCAAATTTGACCTTGGACCTCTGGATCCAGGATGTTTGTGTGAATAAACCAAAACTTGAATTTATATATGTGACAGTCCACCTTGTGCATGAAGAGCCTGCTCCCATTAGATCTTTAGGAATTAACTGCCTGCTAAGTCAAGGTCTCTGGTTATTTCTGATCAACCTAAATGCAGAGAATCAGCTCTTTAAGCAAGGTTTACCTCAGATTATCTGTTGAAATTCCTGCCTGCCTAATGCATCAGATTATTCTGGTAAGCCTTTGAACACTCTTACATCATAAATTCTTATCACAACCTTTCCAAAAAATCTCACTTCAACAAAATTAACAAAAAAATCCACTAAAAATAGAAAGACAAAATTGTACAAAAAGAAATATATGCAATTTTTCCACTTTGAGTGATTCAAAATCACAGACAGGATTAGTACCTCCAAACCATCAAGTCCAACCTCTGACCGATCCTGTCAATTAGACCACGGCAGTAAGTGCCATGTCCAGCTAGCTCTTGAACACTTCCAGAGATGGTGACTCCACCACCTCCCTAGGCAGTCTGTTCCAATGCTTAACAAGCTTTTCAATTAAGAAATTATTCCTGATCTCCAACCTGAAACTCCCCCAGTGCCATTTGAGGCCATGTCCTCTCATCCTGTCCCTGGTTGCCTGGAAGAAGGGGCTGACCCCCACTTGGCTGCACCCTCCTTTTGGCAGATGTAGAGAGCAGTGAGTTCTCACCCTGAGCCTTCTTTTCTCCAGGCTAGATATGCCCAGCTCCCTCAGCCACTCCTTGTTTGGCTTAGTCTCTAAAAGTTGTATGTGTTGTATTTAAACTGACAGGGACTTTCGCACATGATTTTGACTAAGGGGAGTTGAATTCAATCATCAAAATAAGAACAAAATGTATTTGACTGATGGCAGCATCAATATGTTAGGACAGTTATGTTGGGATAGTTGCTAAGCATCTTTTGAGCAGATATGCTGCTTCACAGGCATTTTATGATTCCTATGGATCATACATGTAATTAAAAAAAATCTGTCACAGATCAGTCAGTGCCTCTTGTTATGAATATACTAATGAAACAAATGATCTATGCAGGAACAATAATTCAATTTTGAAGTTAAATCTGCCTAAAATAACTTGTGATGATTTTTCAAGGGGTGCTCTAAAGCCATATAGATGTAATTAAACTTTCAGCTTCTTAGAAATCAGTGAGCAAAATATAAGAATATGACTCACCACAGCTTTATGTCAGTATAAATATCATTGATTTCTTTGGAACTCCATTAGCATAAAACAGATGTAATATGTTGGAGTGGATCAGGCAGGAGTTTATGGCACAATTATGCTACTTCTACTAAAACAAATGATTGCAGCAGATATTGTTTGGCTCCATTTATTCACAGTTGACTGTGATACCTTTCTTGTAAAAGCTCTATTGTTTTGTTTGGCTTTGTATAAACACATGAAGTTCTGCAAAGCAATAACGTACCCAAGAAATATCTGTTCTGAATTTTAGTAGGAAAGGGAATTTTACTTGAAGATTGTCATTTAGCAGTGAATTTGGGGTGGAAAGGTAAAAAAAAAAATCCCAAACTAATGCCAAAAATATTCAGTTTAAGTCATTAGAATATAACAAAATTTTATTTATTTCTTTAGATTTTGTCTATTTTTTCATTTCATTCCATATGTAAAGATTTTATAAGACTTAGTTGTTTTTTCATACTTTCTGTGCCATTCTTAAACCCTTTCCAAGGTTTAGAGTGGGCAGCATTTAGTTCATGATTCATTCAAAAGTTTGCAAGCAAATTATTTTTTTGTTCTATTTTGAATCTCTCTAAGCAGGGCAGTTTTAGGGGAAGAGTTCACTTGCTTGTTCTAAGGAATACATCTTTCAAGAGTCAGTTTGAGTGGTTGGTTTTGTACCTCTCCCAACATTCAAAGCCAGTCCAAGATCAAAAATTGGAAAAGAAAGAACTGGCCATGCATTCTGCCAAGGCATTTGTCTGGAAACCAGGATATTTGCTTTTGGAATTTGGAATTTGGGGTGGTCTTATTTGCTTTTAATTTTCTCTTTGTGTGTGTGTGTATAGGGGAGATTTTAGATAGCACTGTCTGCTTGAGTTATCTTGTAGGAGAGGTGTGCACTATCAGAAAATGATTTACTGTCACTTTGCTGTTTACCAAGCTTTTTCCCAGTAAAGGTCTACAAAAAGGGCTTAAAAAAGAAGATGCATGAGATAACTTTGCTAGAAACATAACCCATCAGGTCCTGGATGCATCAACAAAAAAGGTTAAGGAAAGATGCATTGTTTGCCCTCTTTAATTTTCTGCCTGGAATTTGAAGGCCATTTAAAAAGTCATAAGCTTCTTTGCCTTATAAAAGTTAGAGGTCTTTTTGGAGAAATTTCTGAGCTGGCAACATCCTATAATTAAAGGTAGCCTCAACCTTAAGTGAGCTGCCTCTGCAGGAAGTTTTCACATCCAGGCTGTATTTGAGGGCATTGTTTAGGAGACAGCTCTGTAAGCCTATACCAGAAAGAGAAAAAAAATCCAGCACCATTCATTTCCTTAAACAGACTTTTAACATGGTTTATTTAGCAGCATGATGGACGTAAAAAGAAGAGCTGAACTTGGAAAAGGATAATTCAGGAAAAATAATAGGTGTATGAGGATGGCTGTACTCTGAAACAGAAAGTTCCATTTCCTGTCTCAAAAAAAGGTTTTTGTGAGAACCTTGAAGCCTTTCTGCTTCGATTTTTCTTTCATTATAATGAAACTTTCATGTTTCTGCAAAAAACATCACTTTCTGCAAACTAATAAAAATCAGAGTTTTCAGCAGGAATACAAAAATTTAACTGAAAGAAATAATCATAGTCAACTATGCAGGATTAGTACATTACATACTTTGAGAGCCAAATGTACTTTATTACTTTCTTTCATGAATTAGGTTTTTTCATATCTTTCATGTTATTACTAGATAGAAATGCATAGACTATTTGTCAACAGATTTTGAATACAAATCAAGTACTATCTTCCTATTACAAAAATAGAAGAATTCACAACATATTTCTAAGGAAATTTCTGATACCTTATTGACCTAATCAGTAGCAGGCATTTACAGCCAAGATCACTGAACAGAAAAGTCTTAGATTGAAGAAAAATGTGTGGTGATAATTTTTATAACTGAGCAATCATGTAATTAAAAATATAAACCAAATAAATTAAATGGATATTTTATTTGGTTAACTTGTTGGGGGTTTCTCTTACTTTTCTAAGTACATTAACTTGGGTTTTTTAATTGTCTTCACTAGTATCTTTACTTTTCCATCTTATTTTTCACTTCTGTTTTATATAAATGCAGAGGAATAATCTGAATGGCTGCTTTAAGGGTTTCCCCTCCGTACTTTGGCACATGAACTTCCCTCAAGTTCGACAAGTCCTCACAGAAAGACACTCCAGCCATGAACACATCAAAGGAATGTTACTTACACATTGAATTTGAAAATTCCACTAACTTTCTTATCTCCTACCAACACACCTTTCACTTGAGAATCGTAGTCTTTCATGGTGCTCAAAAACTGCTCAGCAGTGGTGCTTCTTCTGCTGCTCAAATTGGGCGTTTATACCTTAGTACACCTCGCTGTTAGCCATCTGTGACCAAATGTGTCTCTCACAGGATCAGATGATCCTTACACACGTGTCACCTCCCTGAAAAAGCTGGGAAAGGGTTAGGGTTTGGAGCCCTCTGACCTTGACTTAAGGTCACTTACGCTACACCCCCTGAATATCCCTCCAGGTGTGTTCAGATATCCGGGGACACCTGGAACTCTGCCTGGGAGTTTCACTGCTGTGACAGGAACTCGAGGTAAGGTAAAGGTGCTGCTGTTGTCTGAGTGCTCCCCCAGACCTAGGGGGAGGTGTACTGGGGAGCATTTGCATGTGAATTGCTCACCTCTCTTGTACACTTTTGCTATTAATATTACTGCTACTGTTTGCTTTCTTACCTCGTTGCTGTTTCCAGTAAACTGTTCTTGCCTCAACCCCTGATCTTTACCTTTTGTGCCTCCAATTCTCCTCTCTAGCCAGGGAAAGGAAGAATGAGAACACTAAATTGGAGAGTACATTCCTAAACCACAACACCGACACATTTAGGTATTCAGTGTTATGTTAGGATGAATAGCCAAAAATATAAGTAATTTTCCAGTTCCAAAAATGCAGAAACATTGAAATTTATTTAAGATTCCTGAATTCATATCCTCTTGCAATTTTTTTTTTGGTTGAAGCACGTTATCATTAAACTATGATTTATATAATATTACCTCTTGCAGGCCAAGATGTTTAAGAATAAAAAATTATTCAGATGTGGAGCAGGTAGACAATATTTACTTTTCTACATTTGGAAGTCTTTTAGATTAAATTTTTTCCCTCTCTGAATCATCTTTATCAAGATATCCTCAAAATGTGACTATATTTAGTTTACAAACATTTTCTTTCTCTTTGTTGGAATGTTTAATGTCCATTTAACTTCTCCGTTGAGGTTAAATAATACATACAGAAGAATCCCATCCCTTATGTTACTGAATAAGGCATGCCTATAGATCAATCCAGTTTGGGATGCTTGGTTGGGCAATTAAATTAGATGCAGAATAGGAAAAAGCAAATTGAATTATTGGGCCTTTATCCATCTGTACCACTCAGCCATCCCACTTAAAGAAACAGAGAATGGTGCATGGAAAAGAGGCATTTTTATTTTGATGGTGAACCCTCATCCATAGAGAAAAAGGGACATGCCTTCTCGGTGAATTTTGTTCAGGATTATTTAACCTGGCTTCTACAGGGTTAGAGCCAAACTACAGGGGTGCTCACAGCAGCTGTGAAATTGTTAAAACCTCCCTCCTCCCAGCCCACTTGCTTCATTACCTTCCCTGAAAAGTCATAGAAACTAGAGAGCCTCTTTGTCCTGGCCATTTTCCAGTTGGTCATATTTGAAGGTAAAGATGTGGTAGCTGGGGTGGTTCCCCTTCTGGCTGTCCCCTGCTTCACTGCACTGCCACACTGGAGGCCCTACTTTCTGGTGGTAACAGCCTTCTGCAAGAATATTTACCATTCTATCTGCATTATTGCTACAGGCCTATCTGTTAAATCTTAAATACTAATGAATCATTAAAAAGGGTATTAACATATTTGCTGGCCCTATATGTGTGTCTTATTCTTCACAGTTTTATAGCAATTTCTATTAAAAACCTCATTACAGAGATTATTGTGACATGCTTTGAAACAGCAGCACTCATTACATGTTATCTATGTATTGGAATTTGGGAAATTAATGCACCAGGAAATGAAATGACTCACCCAGGGTCTCTGAAGATGTATGTTCAACTCATGATTAAAATCCAAGATGTAGATCTGCACTGTGTTTGCTGCACAATCTTTTTTGCTGTTTTTCTTTTTGTCTTTAAACCACATCAGTTTTACATTAAGCTGGAAAATTCCACTATGCTGCTTTTGTTGTCAAACTGTAATTGGCATTTAGCCAATTACTTCAGCTAAATGCAGCTTGTTTGTGAGCGTTCCCTCCCTTTACTTTGGGGTTCAAAGCATAGAGAGAAACTGAGATAACTGGGAAACACGAACCAGGCTGTGGGGAAGGATGGGCAGAGAAATGGAGATGCAAAGACCAAAGAGCTGCTTGTGATGGAGTGACTGTGAGATGTGCTGCTGCTGCTGCTGCTCTGAGTCTTGTATCCACAAATGGTCAGAGTTACATGGATTTTCCAGCCTTTCAGTGTGGGTGGGGTAGGGAGAAAAGAGGGTTAGAGGTAAGGGAGGAATGAGGAGAGGCTGTGAGGGAGCTGCACATTGGGCTTTTCCTTACATTACCTGCTCTGGGATGTTCACTGCCCGGGTGGGTAGTGTGGAGATGGTTACATCTTCTGTAAAAATATGGTGTTTTATGTGTCTGCTTCCAAATTGTATGAGTGGAATCAACCTTCACAGTACCTACAGCTTTTTTGATTTAAGTCTTGCAGATGTGTTGCCCCTGTCTCTAAAGGAATTGTATTGGTGTCCAGAGGAGACTTCAGTTGCAGCCTTTACTGGGGAGACCCAGCAGTTCCCTGGTCACAGGGTATTTTTTTAGCAGGTATGATGAGGGATCCTGTCCTTGGGGCCAGCTTCCCAAGAATTCTTGACATTTGTAGTAAATTTCTCTGTTGTGGAACAAATAAATGTCCTTAGACATCAACGTATCATCCATACTTAGTCATCATAAGGGGTTAGAAATTTATTTCTTAACTCCTGTTTTTCTTTCAGTGCCAGATGGAGGATAAATGAACAAGAAATTCAGAGCAATAAACTTGCAATTTATCTATATAGACAGATAAGTGAAAAATAATTTTCATTTAAGGGAATATGTCTTCATTTTGGAGACATCCTGAATATATCTTAGCTTTAGTTTCAGAAAACAGATGTGTGAAATAATCCATTTGTTATAATAATAGTAAAGAAATTAACATGTGTTTATATTTTTCATTCCACTTTAGATTTTGTGGAACACCACTCATCTGTAACCTACTATATGCACATGTATTATTATATAAAGAAAAGTATTTTAATTTAGAGATGTACTTTCTTTTTTTGCCTCTTCTGCAACTGCGGTCTGAGAACTGCCAGGCAGAAGGTTGAAGATTTAAATATGGGACCCATATAGTTCCAATGTAGAAGATTTAAAGTCTGTAATGCCACAAAGCATTCAGGAATCTGACCAATTTGACTCATAATTCCTTTCAAATACAAAATCTGCAGTATAGTATCTGAATATTCCCATTTCCTGTTTTTTTCTTATCAGTAATGCTTCTGTGCTTCCTGAGACAAGCAAAATGTAAGTCAATCTTTTGATCTGTTTGAAAAGATAACTTTGTCATGCAAACAAAATGAGGCTCAGTCTCCAGTTCAATTCTCTTCCATTTAAATTTTTATACTGAGCATCAGAGGGAATAGTGACTATCCAGGTGTACCTTGTGAATCCAGATTTTGCATTGTCCATGACAGTTTCAACTGCTCAATTAACATGTAAATAAGTAATTCTCTTAGGAAATATGAAGCTGCTTAAAAAACCTGTGTCCTGTTGTAAGACTTTTTTAATCCTCAAAGCCTGCACTTCTGTGAAGTTCCAGTACTAGAGGAAATTTCCAGAATACTGAAGTAACTGGAATCAAAACAATACACAAATGAAGAAACAAAACAATTTTAATGAGGAGACAGTTGTGTTAAAAATAATTTGGAAAACTAAGCTCAGTCTTTTGAGCAAATATTTTGCATAAAATATTTTTCTATATTTTAAGATTTTTTTTTATTTGTAATGTATCTGGTAAATTTGTGAGTGTGTTGAGGCACAAGAGTAATTTTCCCTGAAAAGCTGTGCATATCCCATTCCTGTAAGTGCTCAAAGACAGGTTGGATGGGGCACCTGCTCTAGTGTCCCTGCCATGGCAAGAGGGTTGGAACTAAATGGTCTTTAAGGTCCCTTCCAGCCCAAATCATTGTATGATTCTGTGATTCTATGAATTCAAAGCATACCACTTCCTCACTAAACAAAAGCTCAGTCCCGTTTAGAAGAATAGAGTATCTGCAACAATTTCACTTATCTGTAACTGTGAACATGATTTCCCACACAGGAAAAAATAGGAAATCACTTGTAAAAGCAAAAAAAGTCACAAGGAAAGAAAAAGGCAAAAAAATAGTCAAGGTTCATTGACATCTCTCACTGAAACTCAGGTTTCTCCTTTCCCAAAGAATCATTCTCCATAGGAAAATAAATAAAATACTTGAAATGTCAGTGAAAATTGTTGTAGAAAACAGGAACACAAGAATCACGTCAATTTAAGAGATTGAGAAGAGTAACCTTTATAAGTTTTTTCTAAATTTTTCCAAAAAGACACATTACTAATCACATATGTATAGAAATATTTTAGCTTGTATTGGTTTCTAAAAGTAAGTATATTCAGGTAGTACAGCTTTTTGAGTTAAAAAGCTGTATAGAGTAGAATTTCTTTATTCAATTTGGTGGATTCTCTTTGTTGTTAAGATGAAATAGAAATATGTGTTACTGTAAAAATGTGGAATTACAGAGGCAAAATAGAGAAATTTGAAACATTGAAAATTATAGAATCATTAAAATTGGAAAAAGAACTGTATGTTGTATTATCCTAAAAGATGTCTAGTGCTATACAGATAAATATATGCAGATTCTGATTTCCAGTCAGGTTGTTGCATTGTGGAAGGTGTTTTAAGCAGCTCTGATGCAGAGTCCTTCTCAAGCTTGTGCAGGCTATTACTCACCTGAAATATTAATTTTCATTGTCAGCTTTTGTTCAAATTACACTTATTTATTCATTAGAGAATTTTAATGGATTGATTCAAGCTTACTTTTGACTTTAAATTAGTCATATTGTTCCAATTTCAAGCAGCTCCATAAAAATATGGTTTGCCAAAGTACAAAATTGCTTGCAGTTGTCCCAAGAAAAATCCATTAAAAATGTAAGAGTGAGTCTTGTTTTGACAAATTTCAACATGAGTCATGAATACTCAGGATTCTTACACCTTTGAACAAGAATTTTCAAGCTGCATAATTTTGATCCCAAAATAATACCTCATGATATATTATCACAAATAAATCCTCAGACCTTAAGATGTTACTTTTTATAACTAGTCACCTACTTGTGACCTATAGAAACTGTCTTACCTTCTCTTTAGGTTTTTTAATCCCTGGATGATAGATAAATGTTGAACCATGGTGTCTTAAAAAAACAGCTCATTTTGGATACATAGCATGGAAAAATTCTGTTTTCTCCTTGTGATGAACCCTGAAGATGCCTTGCACATTGATAGAGTTTCATGCACATTGCTAGAGTTTCATTGGTAATGAAAACTTTATTCTGAGGCTGATTTTGCAGGGAATTTAGACAATTTCTGATGCAACTGCACTGAGGCCTCCAATTTGCTGTTTCCCAGAATGTGAAAGTAAAAAGAACATGGTGTTTTTCATATTCCAAAAATGAAAATATCCTGTTGGGGGGCACTAGATGTGCAGAGATTGAATACAATCATGTCACACTGTAGTCACTGATGCCATGTTCTTTGAAAGGAACTACACAGTTCTTTTAATTATTGGCCTCCAGCTTTTTGGAAGCAAGGTTGCTTTCTTATTCCTAGCTAGAATCTTTTGGCTTTTTATCATACCACAGCTGACATAATCACAATTCACTAGTGGGGCTCGGAAAAATTTTAGCAGCTCAGAAACTTTCACAAATTACAAGTAATAATAATTTGGAGGTCTTGGGTTTTTTTTCAGCAAATTATTCTTTGCAGTGTTTTGCTTGTAGTGTGACCGAAGTTTTTTTATGGGTTTCTCTATGAATTTAATTTTCAGTTATGTTAATACTGAAACTGAATTTCTGTGTGTGCTCTAGCCAACATGGAAGCATAGTTTGCAGATTCATCTGCAAAGCTTACTGAGAAAGTGAAACTGCAGTGCATATATGAAAGGAAAAAAAAAAAAGCTGTGATAATCCAGACATCCTGGATGAAACTTAATGTAACTCATAAGGAAAATACAGCTGTCTTGCATCCAATCTGTGGCATACATATCAAAGGCAAATACAATAGAAGGATTTATTTTTGAAGTAAGGACAAGTCCTTATACTTCATCAAAGGCACTTTGGAAGATGAGGGTCTCCATGATAACTAACTTTTTCTCCATTGTAATTAACCCAGATGGAATTTTTAAAAAGGTAATAGAAATTACTCAGGTCATTAAATATTTCATTTTTTAAAAAAATTCAGATATATGCAAGACAGAAATCTATGCAAATTCAGGGAGCAACTTTTTATTTAAAAGAAAACTTTTTTAAAAAAGGAGAAGGGTAGAAGGAGAGCTTTGCCCTTGAACTTTCTGTGTAGCTATCCACGTACTTTCCAAAAACTCTGCAATAACCTGACTACTCATCCCATTTCATTTCCCTTTCAGCCCTATGACTAAGAGGAGAAAGAACTCTTTTCTAGTAATTTTCCATGCATGCTTATTCAACATGGGTCAACTGAAAACTGAAAGTTTAGAAGAATCATTATGTACATATGACAGAATAGCCTCCAAAAGATAAGCAGTTGGTCTTATTGTTTTGTTGATTTGTTAGTCCCAATGTAGAAAGATTATACTCCTCTTCCCCATTCTCCAGAGTGAAAATAGATGCCATTCAACACTTGATTGTATTTCCCAGCTAGAAAATAAAAGATCAAAAGGAAATTTCAGTTCCTAGCATTTGAAAGACAGGCAAAACCTCTCTTATTTGGTTCAATCCCACCTGACTTCCAGTACAAATCCCTTATCCACAATGGGTTCATTTTCTATGTAATTCTGAATGTTAGATGCAGTACAGATCTGGAAGCTCACTCAATCCTTTTTCTGGCCAAGGCAGCACTGATACCAGCTGTTTGTTCCTGGATGTCTCTGCTAGAGTTAATCTGAAATGATGCAAAGAAACAAGGCAGTCACCCTCCTGTGGGACGTTCCTCTTCAGTCCAACACCTGTATTAGGCAATCACAGATTTGAGTACCCTGTAAACCACACAAAAAGTGGATTTGGTACCTGAGGTAAGTTTTTTAAATGATTCTGCAGGGTTCAGTATTCTCAGCATGTGGGATTTCTCTCTTGATTTGAGCACACTAAAAATGAAACCTTAATCAGCAGCAAACCCTTCATGTTTCAAGTATGTCTATTTAAATCAACTACAAAGGTAGATAATAACTTTGAATAGAAATTAATCCTTTTCCATTTAAAGAATCAAGATTTCTGAGAAAATCCTGTTCAACTCCTGGTAGATTTGTATAAGCATGATCTGATCTGAGGAGAATGAATTGTGCCACCAGTAAAGATAAATATTGCAGCTTCAATCTACACTGCAAATTAAATATGTTATTAAAACCAGACTCTAGAGAATGTATTTATTTATGAAGTAGTCATAGTAGAATTGTTGTCAGTCAGGCTTTATCTTACTTTACCTTTGTCACTACCAAGTATTTTAACTCCTGGATGACATGTTGCTGTGATTAAACAAACAGTAAACTTTAAATTCACATCCATGTAGACAGTATTTTAGCTTGCTGCTGACACCAGACACATATTTTTTCTTGTCTTCCAAACTGTAAAATTAGGACATTGATGTACATCTTCAAAGTGTTTGTTTTTTTTTCTACACCAGGGTAAGAGTAATAAGGAAGCTGAGTGTTAGTCTCATATTTTTCTGTATATGGATCTTGTTCTAAAAGATTAACATGAGAAATAATTGGGGTCCTGGTATATTAAATACTTTTTAAGGTATCTTTTTTGATGGAATAAAGAAATCTGGCCAATGATCACTTTATAGGTAATTAAACTTTTTTTCCAATTACAATGTGGGTTTTTTTGTTAGGATTTATAAGTTATTGATTCCGAACAGACATTACTTTACTAAAAGCATTAATTTATCTATAGTCCACCAGACAAATAAACAACTCACTCCAAAATCCATTTCTTCTTCAGTTAATCAACAAAAATTTAATAGACTATTTTTTTCCTTGTGTTTTGCATGGTGTCTAATGCTTTGTAATTCATGCTTTTAGTTTTAAATATTGATTGTCTGAGCTAAAGTTGTGAAGTGTGTGCCTATGAAAGAATGCAACTTTGTGGACACATATATTCAAAATGAAACTTAAGCTTGCTCTGTGAATTGGCACAGTGAAGTTAAGTAGGTATTATTCGGGGTTTTGTGTCAATCAAAATGGAAGCCTGGTTTATAATTTAAATCATGCCACCAATGCACTGAAAATTGTCAGGATTTATCTATAATGACCTGTTACTGTTGGACAGAGACACTCCTGCACCAGCTTTAGCAGGTAACTATGCCATTGAGAAATCTGCAGTGCATATTTCAATGAAAGATGACAGCAGAATATAGATGTAGAATATATGATTGGCTTTCAAAATTTCCATTGAAAGGAAATAGCAGAAATAAATGGAAATAATGCCATATGGCATTATGCTCATGATGGAGATTTCTTAACTAGACTAAATGTGAAATGTTCTTCACATGTCAATCATATCTGCTGGCATTTACATAAATTTGAATAAAGTATCTTGGATTAATTTTAGCTGTCTTGCAAAACAATAAATGTTTCTGCACTCAATCTGTTCAAAGTTGCTCTGATGCTTCATTCCTGGTAATCAACAGAGGTTGTGAGTCTGATTCTGCTTTCCCATATTCTTTGTATAGTTTTTAAAAGTACAAAGAAAAAGTGAGTAAATTTAGTGTGATTCTGATCTGCACAGTTTGAATCCTTGAGTGCTGATGCTTAAATAAGTAAAGGAGTATCTAATGGTGACAGCAGTGTCACTAGATCCAGAAACTCAAGTGGTAACAAAGTCCTGACACTGCAAGATCAAGATGTTAAAAAAGGTTGGAGATCATGGCTTGATTTTAAAAGCAAAATCAGAATGAGAAGAAATAAATCAGGTATTTGAAAGACATTAAGCATGTTTTTCTTAGTATTTGACAATATCTCTTCCTTTCAACTAAAGGTATCTTTATAAAAATAATGTCTATGGTGGCTGTACTCTTTCATATGTGGTAAATATGCTATTGAATGAATAAGAGATCACAACAGATTTATAATGTCTGTGTCAAAATAATACTGGAGAAACTCTATTTAGGAGTCTTCTCATGGCACAGTCTCTGGTCATAGAACAGCAATTCACCCCACTGTGGTCTGGGTGGGGTGAACACAGCACTTTTTCAATCAGGGACTTTCAAATCAATTATTTTTTCCTCAAAAAGTAAAGGAAACAAAAAGATGGCTGAGCTGGCATAAGGAGCTGAGATCCTAGGAGACACAGGAGACTATAATTGTCATTACAGAGAACTTCTCTTGGTGTACTGTCCTCCTTGTTGGTAGATGGACGACCCTAGAATTGGTGTTAAATCATCAGTTATATAAATTTTTGATGCAATCATTCTAGTAATTGCTTTTTCTTTTTTGACTATATGTGGTCTTAACTTAGTCCTGGAGATTAATGAGAATATATAATAAAAACCTTAGACATATATTGCTCCTTTTGCCATGAATTTTGGCTGAAGGTTTCCTACGGAATTTGTGAAACGGGTGAGAGAGAACACTTGAAGACTGACAATGTTATCCATGCTTTCTTTATGGCCAGTGGCTGAAACAGTTACTGAAACTGACAGAAAAGAAATAATATCCAGGATATTATATCAGAAACTTCACATATCATGTAGCTACAGGATATTCTTACATGTGGATGCAGTGCTGAAATCCTACACCATAATTGCAAGGAACTTGAGAGTTTGTGCTGCCTGTTTTACACATGAATGTATGGGTAAGGAACACTCTAGTTATCCCACAGGAAGATATTTGCCAGCTGGGTGAATCTGAGGCTTCTTTTTCTTTTTTCTTCCTGCAGAGTGAGCATATATCCAACAGTTTTCAAAACTGAATTCAAGGGACTTTTTTTTTATCCTCAATGTTCCCACATTATATGAGTCACAAATCCTCCTGCACTAAGCAGACAAAACTCATACTTTCAGAGAAAAAATTCTTTGTGTATTTTCAAAGATACACTGATTATGTAAGAATAGTCAGTGTCTTTATTCCATCATTCTTAATGAACAGTTTAAAAGTAATCTGTAGTTTCATATGTACAATACTTAGGGATGTATGTCTGAAGACTGATTTTAAGTTCAGTATAAAATGTGAGGATCAGAGATTGAAGTCATTATTAATAGAAGAAGCATTAGATTGGAGATGTCACACAGGAATTGCTGATCATTGAAAAGGTGTTAATTCATGCACTTGCTGACTGGAAGAAAAGGTACTTGAAGCTGCAGCTGTTGAAACTTTAATTTCTAAAGGAAGAGTGAGAGAACGTGGTGCACTGGGACAGTCCATTGGACAGGGCTGTATGGAGGTGCATCTTTCACTTTTCATCCAAGGTGACCACTCAAAACATGTTAAACCACTGAGACATTTCACCAATTGCCAGCCATGTATCTAACAGCAGCAAAGCAGCAGCAGGAATTCTTGCAATCATTCTTTCTTTTGTTTTTAACTATTAACTTTTGCAAAGAAATGTATACAGAGAAAGGATTTGTTTATAGTCTTTATCACATCAAAAGGAAAAACTGAATGAGTTTATTTTATAAAGGTGTTAGAAGAGGTATTGGAAAACTCCTTTTTTCTTCATATGATGTGCATTGTGTTTTTCTGGTTTATCTGGGTATTTGTTAACCTTTGGCTGCTTGAGGTATGGATATATTTATTTAATTCATCCTTTTCCAGACCTGTCTTTAGTCCTTTGGTTCTTTTCTGGTCTGTTAGAGCCATCAGTACAAAAGTTACTCATCTGTTGTGGGATTTTTTTAAAGTATTAATAAAATATCAATTTACAGAAAAAGAATTTAAGGAGCTATTCTGGCCAGGAAGTTCAGGTTTTGTCATCTACATACCTGCCATAAAATTCTTAGTCTGTTGTTTTTCAGTCATACTTGACTCCATCAAGCACTATAATGAAGGTGCATAAAACAGAAAAGCTAAGACAAGGTCAACAAATATTGGGTTTAAAATATGATTTCCATTAATATCTGTACATCTACAACTCAAGACTTCTCAAATCTGAAGTGTATTCCTGTCTTGTTCCCAATCTGGCAAAATAAATCACTGATAATTTACATGCAAAATGTCTTCCAGGTCCAGGACTCTGTTGAATTTAACAGATATATTTTAAGCTCCCTGTACAGACACTACACAAAACTTTCTTCCTATGTGATGATACATGATGTACCATTATTACTTGGTTAGAACTTTCTATTGTCATTGTCCATAATGACAGTCTAACCATTTTCTGTCTTGCCCTTATTGAAAGTATGAAGAATTTCTTCGTCAGCTGCTGTTCAGTGCAATAATTTTCCCATTTCCAGACCACCGTATTAAAGCCTCCTACACAACCACAAACTATCCTCTGACTCATGCTGTATTGAGAAGTACTGATAAGTTCATCTGGCTTCAAGTGCTTCACACATCCTTCCAAAACCACTTGGCCTTGTTAATAGTTAGCTCTCCAGGCTGCATTGCTTCAAAATGCAGTAGTCCCTGAGTTAAGAGTTTTAATGTTTTCATTGAAATGGAATAAGAATGTTGATTATTTCAAATTTAACAGAAGCAGAAATGATTGAACAATTTGTGAAGAGCTTTGTGATGCAGAACTCAATCAGCTAAAATTGGACGAGAAATCATAAAATGGATGATGAGCAAATTTACAATGCAAATTTAACTTAAAATATAAAGTACAATAAACATCATTAGAAGGATCATAAACTGATATTGATCTACTATGCACCATGCCTTTGCTACACATCTAGATAGAAAGCTGAAAGTCTTCAGCAGTGAAGAACTATATGATATAAAAACAATTTAATTAAAAACTGGCCTTTATGGCAGAACAGTGTTGTATGTTTATTTACACTAAGAACAAATGAAATTATAATTACCTGGAATATTTTTGTCCTGTGTTTGCCTTTTAAGAACTGTTTTATTAAGAATCTAACAGGAATCTTTAACAAGAATTTCTATATATTTGGAAAACTATTTATTTTCTCAGGAATTTGATTTCAGTTAGGTTTTAAAATAGTGTTAGTTTGACTTTGAAATTTCCATGCTATGCTCTGAGTAGAATGGAAAGAATATTATTTTGATGTAGTGACTTTTATATCCACAATGTGAATTACTCAGATTTACAGAATTCGTTGGGGTTTTTTGTTGGTTTTGGGGACCTGGAGGTGTGGGGTCTCCCTTTATTTTTATTTTTTTTCCTGTTTTTTAATTGGGAATTGTGGGGTTTGGGGTTTTGGCTTTGTATTATAATTTGTGGGTAGATCATTATTTCTTTCAATCAGTGACAGTGGCCCATTTTTTCAGGGGATATGTTTTGCTAGGAAGGCAGAGTAAGAATGGAAGTACTTTAATAGAGTATTTAATTGCCAGATGTACCATGAAGTACTCCTAGTTTTTAAATAGAGTGATCAACCTCTTCTGTGATAGCAGAGACAGTGCTTTTCTATTCCTGGCTAGTGTGATGATATCCATGCCACTCAGCACTTACTTCTATATTAATGCTCTTCTGCCTGCCAAAAGCAGCACATTGCATAGCTTTTTTCAAGTCCCCATTCACCTGAAATAACTTGCTTTCTATTTATCTCTGTCTCAGATTAGAATGTGATTCATAGGTCTACAGTGAAAAATTATCAGACTTTTAAAACACACAGAAGCAAGAACTAATCCTGTGGGACCTTCATTCTTTGGCTCTTAGATGCTGAGCTCCCCAGAGCCAGAATTATCTCTGTATCTTACACGGTGTCAGCCACATTGTCAGCACCTAATTAGAAAGCAAGAAGATGGAGACAAGTGAAGATGCCTTTTTCACACTTCTGCTGTGATTACTGACCTGTTAAATGCTGCTTTTCTTACTTTTTATCTCTTATGATGAACTAAAGATTGGATGCCCCCTCAGTATAAAACACTAAAAGGAAAGAAACTAAACCAGCCCTGTTGGGAGTACAAGTGATATCTTCTCTTCCCTTCTGAAGGTAAATCTTAGATCAAAAGGAGTTATTGAATTGTGGGAAATTCAGGCTGGAAGAGACATTCCAAATTCATCTCACCCACCTCTGCCTTCTGAGGCAGGAGAAGCATGTCCTTAATGCGTTTGAGAAATTCCCATGTTGGAAATGCATGCATAAAACTCTCATCAGGTCATACTACACCACATAACCAGCCTTAAAAGGAGATTTTTTTTCCCCCCATTATATCTAACCTAGATATAACTTGGTTAATATTGACTTTAATAATTGTAGTCCTCTAAATATAAAGAGAAAGAAAATGTCATGTTGCCAGCCTTTATCCTTAATTTTTTTGCCCAGAGAAGTTGTGGATGTTCCATCTCTGAAAACGTTCAACGTCAGGCTGGATGGAACTCTAAGCAACTTGTTTCAGTGGAATTTGTGTCTGCCTACTGCAAGGGGGTTGGAATTAAACCATCTTTAAGGTCCCTTCCTACCCAAGACATTTATGATTCTGTGCTTCTGGGATACCTCTGCGCTAAACAAACACAGTCCTCTTAACTTTTCTTCTCAGTTCTTGATTCTAGATTAAATCAGTTCTTGTTCTCATCTGAATTTTCTCCCATTTGTGTAAAATATTATTTTAGTAAGATAAATAGTATGAAGTCATAATCCACCTTAGATCTTACCATTGCTAAAGGAAGCAGAAAAACACCTCCTTTATCTTGTATATAACTCTCTGTTGACATACCTGAGAAAATTTGTCTTTTGGAAACAGACAATGTGATAACATTTTCAATTTTATTTGGCTAGCAGTCAGAGAATCCAGATCCTTTTATTCATCTCTGGAGAGTTGTTTTTACTTCTTTTTACTCTTTTCTTCCTTTTAATACTTAAAATTTTGAATGTTCAGTTATTTAATAAGAATAATAATGCTATTAGGTACTCTTGGTTACTTTTTTTGCATTGGAATGTACTATGTTAAGGAAAAAATTGTAATATTCAGTACCCATGAGGACTGCTGTGCTTTCACCAAAGTAAGATAAAATTAAAAGGCATGTTTTATATGTTCTGTATGAACACTGCTTTGAGGAACACGTGTCAGATGGCTACTATAGCTATTACCTGACCCCACATGTGAGTGAGGAAAGGGACTGGGCTGACAAGCAAAAGATGTGCAATTATATGGACAGGAAACACCCTGAAAACAAGAAAACAGGGCACAAGGGTGGCCATTCCAATTATGCCTACACACATAGGGAAATGTTAAGGGGGCACAAGTGGAATCTAATATTTTTTTTTGAGGGCAAGTATTCTGCTACTTCTATAAGCCAAAAATACTTCCTCTTCTCAGCTACTCTTCCATAATTTTATGCCATTGTAGCCACCACATAGAAGTTCAATTTCAATAAAGAATGGAATTACCTCTACTATCGAACATAACTGCAGGGACCCCCAGTAGTTAAATCCATATCCAAGAGTTTTGTAACTTTGTTTTTTGTTTCCCACATTGTAAATGTGATGGATGAAATTTTGAGATAATGGAATTTGGAAATCATCACAGGATACAATTGCATAGGAAAATAGAAAGTCGACAGTGACAGCTGTAAATATTCACAATTGAGGAGATAGCTTTGTCTAGGACAGACAGAATAATATTTTGTTTGGGGAAATACAACTTGTGGAATGAACAGAGGCAGATGAAAAACAGGATAAAAAGAATTACAGATTCAGATATTTAAACCTTCAAATGCTCTAAAGGAATTCATCAACAGGTGATTACTATTTAAGGTCTGAAATGTTCCTATCTGCAAAAGCTTCTTCTGCTGCATATATTTCTAATTATGAACTTTTCTTTCAGCTGGCCTATAAGACAGGAATATAATTTATAACTTAATAAGAACAAAAAGAAATGGGAAGAAAATGTTTGGTAAAACATACTGATGATATATTGATTTCTTCTGTTTTCCTACCTGGTACCAAGCTGCATAACAAACTTATTAAGAAACAAATTAGGTATTTACTTCTTCTCCGCTATCTTTTCAGCCCATAAAACAATCCATTCAAAGGACCTGAGAAACAAGAAAGCAAATTCCCCATAGTGAATCCTCGTGCTATACTCCTGGGTGTTATATGACTTGTGGGACTGGGTAGCTTGGTTTGTACCCTATCCATTGCCTTGGCACCCATGGCTTTCACTCTTGAGAAACACTGGTTCCAATAGTCATCCTCAGGATCCAGCCTGATTTTTCACAGCCCTTCCCTTCCCCTGTCCCCTCTTGTTTTCTTCTCTGTGGCTTCAGCTGTGATATCCTCTGCTCTGCCTGTTGTGCACCCCTGAAGAGCCGTGTGGAAGGTGTGAGTAGCTGGGCACAAATGCACACACACACAGGCAAGCTGTGACATGCAGTGTCTCAGCACAGCAACCTTCTCCCTTTTTCCACTGTGAGATGGCACAGGTCATCAACAGCAGGTGAAGGCTGAGCACAGTATCCTGTGTTACTCCTGTCTGCTCATTGAATTCCTATTGCTGGTAAAATTCTCTTCATCCTGAACCAATGAAATTCCTGGACGGGATGAAAGTCTGGAAATCTGATCTCTCAGATCTTCAAGAGTGTTCTGCAGGTAAATCTTAAATCTTGCCTTAGTGCATTATATTATTTTAACTGATGACTTTCCCAGCAACCAAATTCTCCTTGCTGGAAGTTCATGAGTGTTTATAGCTGAAGAGAGAATGATTTTCTCATCCTTATTAGAACTGTACTCTTTCTCTCTTCTTCTCTCTGACTTCTCCCTTTTCTTGCACTCTAAGCAACTAAAGTTCAGCTTACAACAGGAAAAAACCCCAAAGAGTAATAGAATATATACAAACAAACTGGAATTGGTAGGTGAATTACAGTTGAGAGCTAAATGTTTAGTGTATAATGCAGAATTAATAATTTGTACATACACTTACCCAATTTTTCACCATATAATTTATTATATATTTAATGGGATATTTTAAGGGTATAGGAGTATAAATACTTTCATTTTAACTGTCATGGTCTGAAAAGCTGCTATTAGTAAAATGCATTTTTCAAACACAATAGTACTGCTGGTTTCTGGTCCAGATGTAGAACTGGTATCAGTAACTCATTAAAACTGAAAAAAGAGGCAAACCTGTGTTTTTAGAAACTCAACGAGATCATGTGTTATGTGCTAATACAGTTGGAAGACATTAGTTTAGGAACTTATATGTAATGCCTTAATATATTAATTAATTATAAATATAATGCCCTATTTAGTCTATTCAGGAAGGGTGAAGGGGTCACTCAAAATATTTTCTTTTCTGAAAATTGATTTTCTCAGTGAAAAGAAGAGCCCCAGTGAAAGTTTGTCTTCCTAAAACTTTAATCCTCCTTTTCATGTGCAATTATTTATTTATTTATTTATTTTTGTCACTGATTATTACAAGCAGAGGAAGAAAACTCTATTTTGTGTGTGAAGATTCAGTAAACTAAGTGGGACCTGAGAACCTGTCTCTGCTGTAGAGCTGAGTTAGCTTTGCAGTTTTGAAAAGTTTGCTATGGTCATTAGTTATTTCTGATAGAGAGCATTATTTTCTAAGGGAATAAAAACAATCTCTGAAGAAAGAGTATCAACTAAAACTATTGGAAGCCAAAAGAACAAATAAAAACCACACACAAAAAAAACCCCAAAATACCCCAAAACAAAACTCCAAACCAAACTAAAATGAAGTGGACATGAAAAAAAAGGAAGAAGTTTGAAAATCTCTACCAATGAATGTGGACCGACCTTTCACATAAGAGTTATTTTGAATTCTGAGTGCTTGTAGCAAGGGCAGGAGGGGATGGGGGGAAAATGATATCATTATTTTATTATTCCTTCAAAAGATTTTTTCAACTTCAACTATTTCACTGCTTCAGAATTTTACTTTAGTTGCTTGATATTTTAAATCCTGGAGAGTTCATTTACACACTTTTATACCTCTATATTCCTGATACTTGTTTTCCAAGAAAAAATATTGAAAGATTATATATTTTAAAAATATTACAATGAAACCTTGCATTTTTTTCTCTTTTAAATACCTAATATCAGATAGACATAGGTACAGCTGCAAAATGTGATAACATGCAGCCAGAAGAGGCTGGTGGAGGATAACAGGCATATGAGCACTTCCTCACTAAGGAGAAACCTATGGACCTATCCTGAGTGCCGTCACCTCCTCCTCCTTCTGTTCAGGAGGCAAGATGATGTGACCATGGGCAGAGCAGACAGCAGTGGCAGTGTCTGGCATGAGCAGCAGGAAGGCAGAGCCTATTTTGATTAGATGCAAGGATAAATTTTTATTTAGCACTTCTGCCATGTTCACACATGGCGTGTCACCTTGAGCTGTGCGTGTGCAGGGGTGAAGCTGTGTGGGTGTGCTTTTTTTCCCCGTAGAAGGGTTTCTCGGAGAGGGAGGTTTTCATCCCACACGTACCAGGCTGAAAGCAAAGAAACTGTGTTTAGAAAAGTGCTAAATAAAGTAAGTGATTGAACAGAGAAGAAGGAGGATGAAATAACTATGCTGATGCTGCTGTCAAAATAAAATGGGACAATTGCTTAAAACAAAAGCCTGGAATACTTTAGTGTACTTAGAAGATTTAATTAGAACTACGTAGGCCTGATTTGCCACTGTTTGTGCCTTATATAATCATAAATTGTTCAAGGTACCATATTGTAATAAGGGGAGATATTTAAATTATTCATCAAAAGTGAAAATACATTAATGTTGCTGTGGACTTTGAAATAAAATATATATGCAAACAAACAAAGAAACAAATGAAAAGTCATGATGTCTGTGTTTGAAAATGGTTTTGATATAATATACAGAAGCCAAGAATCTCCAAATTGTTTCTATTTTAATTTGGCTGTTTGTACCTTGTTCTCACTATTAACATAACATTTATTATTTGTATACATGCAAATTATACAGTTATATCAAGATTTCTGCATGGAAATTCTTCACTGAATATGCAAGGCAACCTCAGCTTTGTAATGTACCTGTTATAGTATACTACAATGTTGTAATATTATATGTTATCAAGCAACTGGGATGTATTGTTTGGCAAATATAACACAAAAATTAACTAATAAATTTTAAGACAGAAGGCATTTTCATCTGTTTGGTGGAAAACGTTTTATCCCTTTGTTCCCATTTATCCATATGTGTAATGTACAATTTCCTAACAAATACATGGCAAAGCAGCAGGGAAGAAGGCTGGTTGCTATAAGGTCCTGTCATTTGGGTCAGGTGGAAATGCTCTGGAAGGTGGTAGGTAGCATCATCATAGACAAAATTCCCTATCAAGCATGTTTACATAGGAGAAACATTTGGAGTTCAGGGTGGCATTGCAATGAAACAATTAGGACAGCAAAGATGTACCCAGGAGAAGATGGGGAGATAGCAACCCTCTTGCAGGCAATGTGGGTAGCTTATATGGGCTTGCTCATAGTGGAAAACCAGAGCAAAGACTTCACAATGAAGTGCAAAACTTCTTTGGCAAGAATATGTGGTTTACTATAAAGCAGGCTGGAAATGTTGCTGGAAGTTCGTGGTGTGAGGAAAGGATCTGACCTCTAAGAATATGATGTTCCAGAGAGAGGATGGGTTTTGATAACTTTTTAATTTACCTCTCTTTCCTAGCAGATCTGAATGAATCTACAGATCTGTATATGAAAGGTTATATATATAAAAAAATTTACCTGATTTAATGTAGTGAATTTTGAGGGTGTGCACTTCAGAAAACCTGTTTTGTAAGTGTAGAATCCCATCATAGCAGTCATTCAGTCTAATTTGAATAATACTTAGATGTCTATGAGTAAATTCTTGCTGGAATTTGCATGATAACTTAAATGATTATCCAGCCTTGGCACTCAACTTCAGTAGACTTCAGTCAATTTCAGTAGAAATTTAGCTGACTTTGGTGAGCTGTGTAAGGAGTTAATTAGCTTCACTGTGTTGTACGTTCTGTTTGGTTTAGTGAAATTATCTCTCTTCTGTCCTTGCTCGTCATTAACTTTCAGTCTCCTTGATTGCAGTCTACATGGATCTTCAAGTTCTTCATTAATTATTTTAGGTAAACTCATTAGACATTGTTCCTTTTGTCTTTCTAAATTTCAGTGTTTTAATGATATTTCTGTTCTCCAAAGGTAGAGGGAAAGTAATTTTTCTGTGCTGTATTCCATTGATAAAAAAACGCAGGCTAGACTTTTTCACTCTCTGCTTCACAGAGACTGAGAGACTCTCTGAAGTTACAGACTCCCACAATGGAGTCTCCATCCTGTCAACATGAATGGAATCACTTATTCCTAGGTAGCCTACTTGCCTTCCAGTTGTTGCCACAGATAGAGACAAATACATCAAAAATATATTGTAGTGACTTTTTCACTTAAAACCATCTAATTTAAAAAAATCTCATTGAAGAATTTGAAAGATTGATGCTTTTACAGTGTAAGAAAAGCAGTGTGATCGTTAATCTCCACAGTTAAATTTTTCAGCAAGATGACAGTGCTCAACCTAGCTTATGAGATACAGGCGTTAAAAAGCTGACTATAGAAATCAAGTGGCTCTGAATGTCAGAGAAGTTGACAATCTTTCTGTTGCAGACTTTTAAAATTTATTTTCTTAAGCAGTAAATAGTAAATTATATTACAAAAAAAAAAAAACAAAACTCACAGCAGAGGGATTGCAGTCAAAATTATTTAAAATATATCTATGTTTTCTATGTGGTTGAAGACTTGAATTTGTCTGGAACTCTTCTTTCATACCACAGACAGACTATCATACAGATTTTTCCCAAGTAAAGTGTATGAATGGATAAGATTTATTTAAAATTTATGTGGTGTGAGTTTTGTGAATGGGAGAATTGCAGTTCTTAGGCTGGAATCTCTTTAAATATAATTTACTAAAGCATGTCCTGAGGGTCACATCAAACCATTTTCTCATTATAACTAGTGTGAGAGAAGAACAAGATTACGTCAAGTTTAATTAGATTGGTCCCATAATTTATGCTGCTGAGTATTTGCTGAAACTGTTAATAGAACATTCATATACTCAAAGTTTACAGAAATAGACTTCTTGCAATGTCATCACAGATTGACAATTCCATAAAGACTGTTTTGTTAAAGGTGTACAAAAATATAGTCATAGATAGGTATAAACTGTATTTTTCAGTATTTCAAATGATTTCAACATCATTCTGCTGTAAATCAATTTCATTAATATCTGCTGTACTGGAATTGTGAATACCAAACTTCTCTTGAATGAATTTTAAGCAGGTTTTTGCTGGGTTTTGCATTTTTCAGATTTCAGACCAGATGCTTTTGAAGTGCCTGAGAAACAAAATAATCCCATGTTTACAAAGCCAGGAGGAAATGTTGCTTTTACTCATCCTTAGAGAATTGGAGATTCAGTGGAGTGAGCGATGAGGGAGAGGATTAAAGCAGATTTGGTAGGTACGGTCATTCCGTGCAACTCATCAGGAAAGCAAAGCTTTGGTTCAGATTTGAAAGAATGTACACCAGTGGTTTGTTCTGATCAGGAAAGCTCCAGGACTGTCTTTCAAAACATTACAGCCTCTGACTTTGCAATGTACTTCTGTGTAGCTGCTGGGAGAAACAAAACCATATAATGAGTTCTACTGTAGCTGGTAAGTAAAGGAGAAAATGGTAAATGCTTTCAAAATAGAACCTTCTGAGGCACTAGCACTTTTACATAAATAAAATATCTCTTCAGTAATGAGTGAGGACTTATTTAAATACCGCATTCCAATTAGCATCTCGTAAAAGATAGCAAAGTTAACAATAAATCTTGTTTTCTCAAAAATAAACTGGGTTTAAGCTTGTCTGATCTCATTACAGGACTTTAGACCTTCTTTGTGAGAAACTGGTTTGATACTATCACAGAATAGAATAGAATCATGGAGTTATTTATACTGGAAAAGACCTCCAGGATCATAAAGCTCAGCTTTTGTTTGGGCATCACCTTGTCAGCTGTGTCACTGAAGGACACAAAATGATTCACATGACCACTCTCAGTGTCAGAACAAAAACCTGTGACTTTTTTCTCTGACTCCAGTATTTATAGATTCTCAACAATGACCAGGGATTGGATAATTAAGTTACCACCTTCCCAATCACACTGGTCATGAGAAATGTCCATCAAAAGAAGAAATCTTAGAAAGAATGTGATAAACAACTTATGTTTACAGGACTTTCATGGGAAAGTAACTAAAACTATGAAAACATTATCAGAAGGTTTAATTTTCAGGGCAACAAACAGAATCAATCCTGTTGTTTCTTGAACATTTCCAGGGACAGTGGCTTCATTACCTAGCTGGGCAGAGTCATTCAATGCCTGACCACCTTTTCCTGATGTCCAGCCAGAACAATCCCTGGTGAAGCTTGAGGGAGTCTCCTGTCCTGTCACTGGATGCCTGGGAAAAGAGACCAACCCCCACCTGGCTCACACCTTTTCAGGTGGTTATAGAGTGACAAGGTCTTCTCTGATCCTCCTTTTCTCCAGGCTGAACAGCTCCAGCTCTCTCAGCTGTTCCTCATGTGACTTACAAGACAGAGATGCTTTGAAAAGGGGTGATGGCCTGAGATTGCAAGAAGAGGTGGTCATTCTCCCAAAAAAGGAGAATTCCCCATCAGCACATTGTACTTCAAGGGCTTTGGGGATGTCATCCAACAAAGGCAAAGAGCACATTCACTGTAGTATTTGTAACGTGGAAATTCATAAACTGGGCTCCACCTTATTCAGGTGAGGGGTCTCTCATGGAAAGCTGGGAAGATCTCTAGGCTTTGCTGTTACTATTGTCACAGTTTGCTTATAATGGGAGCTACATGTCCCAACACATAGACACTTGAAATCTTTCAAACTGTGGGTTGAGTTCCATCTTTACCTCCATTTTCTGTTATGACTCAGAAAAAAACCAAAAAAACCCAGCTTGGTTTTGCTTCTTCTCTGTGGAATGCATTTTGAAGACCTAATCCTGGCACCACCCCCGACCTTCTTCTGTTGCAGCATTCAGTCCAGCTTTCATTGCTCTGCCCTTGTTCCTGGTGACACATGCTACAATAGTGCTCAGCAGTGTTGTGGAATGGTGTAAAACTCCAGAATATGTTTAAACTGCAATATGGTTAATTGAGAAGTAGAGAATGTGCCTGGGTAAAGAACATGATGACCTGTTTTACCTTGAATACATGGGCACAAAAACCCATGAAAATGAGCAGAATATGATAAAAATACAGGAAACAGGACAAAAAGTCCTCACCTCTGACAATTTTAAACATTCAAATTTCAAAATCCTGACTATATTAATAGAAACAAGCATGTCTTAATTTTGGAGCAATAGAAATATTTCCTTCTTACTCCCAAGTGCAGTGCTTCTAACGCCAAAATAAAAGCATATTAATGCAAAAAATGCAGTAACCTTCAGAATGATCAGTTCTACCTGTACAAAATATTTCTTCTACAAAAGAAGAGAGTTTAGTTTCCGTGCTTCTTTTGCTCCTGAAACAAATTGAATTTATGATTTCTAGTCCTACCAATGGCAGCATAGTCGTGGCTGTTTATTGGAGGAAAAGAAATAAAAGAAAACATTGAAGAATATGAAGTACAGTATGACTCAGAAAAGACTCCATTGTGTCCCTTTTAAGCCCTCTCCCCTTATTATTAAGTGTATTTTTTTGAGTTTTCATTAATTTCAAACAAAGTGAAATATCAAGGATTTCTTGTTATTTCTCTTCAACATTTGTAATTTTTCATAACACACAATTAATATTTCTGGTGTGATATGGAAAAACAGCAGGTAGAGAGAAGCAGCGGGGCAGGCATCAGCTCCCACTTCACCCTGTGGCACAGCCAGTGAAGTCTCTCACAAGCTCATGAGTGACTTTGCTTGATCCAACAGTTGTGGATAGAATAAACAAAACTGCTGCCAGAAACTTGCTGCACTACTTTTTTTTTGGTGTATGTTCTACCAGTTCAGTCATGTCACTTTCTTTGGCTCGGATTTTCTACCAAACTCTTCCAACGCTTTAAGCCTGTTGGTGTGATTCTGCATGGGTGAAGCGATTCTTCTCGCCTTGCCCAGTTCCAGAGTTATTTTGAAATACTGAGCCTAGAAGGTGGGAGGAGAGGAGGAGAACTGCTGTTTAGGTTTTGGGTTGAGAGAGTAAGAGAAAATATAAGAATCCCTCCCCCTTTTTTTTTTTAAGCTGTTGCTGGGAGGACCTCAAGAACTTTTGAAGAGGAGCAATCTTAGGTGACAGGCTGTATTAAGAGCACAGGATTATTTTCAGAAGAGGTTACAATCCAAAAACTGCTCATTCTGAGAGGTGGTGTGGTAGAAAGAAGCAGCTTGCTTCTTGTCTAGAGGTAAATGTATTTTTGTAAAGAAAAATATCATGGAATTCCTGTCAAGAAAAAAGGGAGAGGAAGGAATAGATATTCCTTCATCCAAGCATCATGAAAGCAGTTCTTATAGTTGTACCAGTAAAAGTCAGCATGATGCATTTAATGTTTTTGAATGCTAGTGAAAATTAAACCATGTGATTAAATCAGTATCACTAAGTTTATCCTCTGTATCCCACTACATATTTTGAGTGCTGTTTTCCAAAAAAAAGGAATTTACAGGTTGATATTCCACAAGTATCTTTTGACCTCAAAACCTGGAACATATAAAGCAACGTATTTGTAAAGTAGCATAGTTCTTGTTGGACAACTCTTACAGAAACAGCTGAATATTACATAATTATGTGTATTAAAAAGATTTGGGATTAATTTCTGGTGTGTTCTTCACCATATCTCTCCTTCTAAAAATTCTGTCAATATGGAGATCAGTCATGACACCAGATTCCACAACTCAACCCATTTTCTGTGCTTCTCTTACCATGCTGTTTTCTTTAAGACAGTCTTTGAAGAAAGGAAGCAGACTTGCAATCCACATATTGTTTTGGTGGATAATTGGGGAAGAATGGGACATGTCATATGAAAAAACTGAAAAATAAGCAGATCTGAAAAGAAAGTACTTATTCCCTCTTGAAGATGCAGACATTTTTTAGAGATTTAATATATTTTTTTCTTGCTTTAGCAGAAAGAAGGGTAGCAAGTTCTCTTAGGCAAAGTAAAACACATTTTTGTGTGGTCCCACTAGATCTGAAAAACAGGTTAGTGGTTGTATTTACATGCACATTTAGGGGGTCAGAGCTACATTACAGTTCTACTTGGTCTCTCACCAGCTGTGTTGCCCTCCTCTGGACACATTCAAATACCTCCACCTACTTCTAAATTAGTGGGCCCCAGAAATGCACACGGTGCTCAGGGTGAGGCCATGGCTGGAGACAGCAGGATAATCTTCATTAGCATCCAGATGAAAAGTAGGGAAATACTTGTATAGTCACTGGGGGTTATCATACATTTCCTGAGAGCTGGAAGGAGACAGCAATTCTTCTGGGCCATGGGAAGCAGACAGAAAATAAGAACTGCAGGAAGGGGATGAGGAGAACCAGGATAGGAGTAAAACCATCTTCCTTCTTCCTTTATGAAGTAATTCAGCATGAACACAAGGTATCAAACCATCTCTGGTTCTCTACTCAACTAACCATCATTCCCTGGGCTTGATGGAAATTCATGCTGGATTTCTGCCTTTCAGCTATGGGGTAAATTATTTCAGAGATACCCAGTTAGGACACCATACAAGCCAGTCCAACAAGGCATGTGACAAAATACATGAAGGTCTTGACAGATCAGTTCAAATCTCTTGCTAGGACAACTCTCTGGCTCATTCGTGCTTCCTCCTCAAAACCAAAGTCAGTGCACTGAAGGTTGAAAAGTGTCCCTCAAAAAAACTTTCCCAAACTTGCAGAGAAATACTAATACTTAACAGAAATTGTACTGATGCCAAAAATATACTTAATAACCTCCTGTCAGCATAACACCTTTGTTGAGAACATAAGAACTAAAGAGACATATGACAAGTCTCTGACATGTTTCTGCAAAATCTTGACTGGGATGTTAAAGTCAGTAATTACAAAGGGTTTTGTATAGTTAAAGAAAACAAATGCCTAAGGGAGGTTTTGCTCACTTCAAATGAGAAAAGGCACATGGGCTTTCAGTTGTTGTTAGTTAAAAGAAAAATAATCTAATGATTTTTCTCATCCATATTTAACTGACATCTGATAATCTCAGTTTTCAAACTCATTAACTCAGAGATTATTATCTTGATCTGATAAAATTGTAGGTGAAACTTCAGGAAAAGAAAAATGAAGTCTGGAACAGTTAAACTGAAGGGTGGGGATGCTGTTGAAATCTGCATCTCTGTCCAGATTCACCCATCCTTGATGACAATCAAATAAGAGATTTTAATTTTTTTTCCCTTGTTACTTACAGGTTTTTTTTTTATATTTCTGTTAAGTACTCAGTGACACAGACATTGACTTTCTCTGGTGGGTAGCATAACAGCTGGTAAAAAAAGACATTATAATTTTTCCTGAATTTGGAGGTAAGTATATGCACCATCCTGTCATTTAAAGTACACAGCAGCTGAAAACATTCTGCAGTAGAGTGATTTCATATGAAGTTCTAACACAAAAGGTGTTGGTTTTTGTTATCAGGCAGCCTTCTCTATAGTGTCACACACCTTCACCGGTGTAAACTTCTGAGAGAATTTTCTTTCTTTTTTCTTTCTAGTAAAATAGCTTACTGTAATCAGTATTTTTTTTCTATTATCCTTTCTAATGAACATATTAATGCTAAAGAGGCGTACCTGAGCAAGTCTCATGCGGCATTCAGGACAGCCAGATAAGAAGAAGTGAACCTTTTTGATCCTGGAGAGGAAAGGCACCTGGTGATGGCTCAGCAGCTGGTTAGCTGGGATTGCTTTCATTAGTGACAGTGGTTGCTTTCCTTTGCCTGTGAACTAAGCACATACCTTTCTTGTCTACCCCAATGGAAGCACTTTGGGGCAGCTCTCTTTTCATTGTAGAGTGAGCAGAACATGAAAGAGGGAGTACACCTGAAGACAGATTTTAACTCCCATTCACCAATGAATAGCTGAGAACTTGAGCTGTGGATTACCTGTGTGGCTTTGATATTACCTCTGTTCTTACCTCCAATGCTTTTCACCTAAAAAATAAATATTACCTCACCACAGACTTGAGCACTGTAAGAATTAATTGGCTTATACCTTGAAGCCATTTTCTTGTCTGTCTCTACCTTTAGTTATCACAGGTTGCTCTTTAGTTTCATTTGAAGATATGACTCCATTTCAAAGAAATCAATACATTTCAAACAAGGTTACTATAAATTTAACTTTTCATTACTAGCTTGCAGTTTTCAAGGAAAGCCTTTTTGCTTAGGCTAGAACAAATGGGGCAGGTTTCCTGACATCCATCATGAATGCACATACAATAGTAGGTGATTAAAAAAAGGGAATGATAATGGGAGAATTTTTTTGTGATTTTTTTTTTTTTTGGTTATTAAAAACAGAACAGATTTATTTTTGAATTAGAGTAGAAAATAACTGATACCATTGTGTGGAGTACTGGACAGAAAATCTCTTGAGCATTGAGATGATCTTCCTGGTACTCTGAAAAATAACTTGCTGCCCATGGAAATGTTGAATGATTATTTGGTATCTCCTATGGGACAACCTTTACAACCACAGAACCACAGGGGCAGGTTGGAAGGGACCACAGTGAATTATCTGATTCAACCTCCCTGCTCAAGCAGAGTCATCCTAGAGCACATGGCACAGGATTGTGTCCAGATGGTTCTTGAATATCTCCAGTGAGGGAGACTCCACACCCTCTCTGAGCACTCTGTCCCAGTGCTTGCACCCCCACAATAAAGATGTTCTTCCTCATATTCAGGTGGATCTTCCTGTGCATCAGTTTCTGCCTCTTGTCCTATTGCTTAGCACCACTGAGAAAAGCCTGGGTTCATTAATCTTCTTGGCACCCTGCCTTCAGATGCTTATGGACTTACGGGTTGGACTTGATGATCTCAAAGGTTTTTCCTGACCTAGCTGATTCTGTGATTCCATTACATTGATGGTGTCTCCTCTCAGTCATCTCTTCTCAAGACTGAACAGGCCCAGCTCCCTCAGCCTTTCATGATAAAAGGGACTCTCCAGCCCCTTCATCATCTTTGTTGCCCTGTGCTTGAGCCACCCCAGGAGCTCCATGTCTCTCTTGCACTGAGGAGCCCAGAACTGGACACAGCACTCCAAATCTGGCCTCACCAGGGCTGAGGAGAGGGGCAGGATCACCTCCCCTGACCTCCTGGCAAAGCTCTTCCTAATGCAGCCCAGGATCCCATTGGCCTTTTTGGCCACAAGGTCACTCTGCCAGCTCATGGACAGCTTGGGGGGGACCACCAGGACCCCCATATCCTTCTCTGCAGAGCTGCTTCCCAGCAGATCAGCCCCAGCCTGTGCTGGTGTGTTGTGTTATTTCTCTCCAGGTTCAGGACCCTGCATTTGACCTTGTTGAATTTCAGGCAGTTCTCTGCCCATCTCTCCAACCCATCAAGGTCCTTCAGACAGCCCTCTGAGGTATTGGCCTCTCCTCACAGCTTTGTGTTAGCCAAGAAGATTCATTTAAGTGTACTGAGAACTTTTATTAACCATATATTGAGTCACTTAAGTATGGACTGCTTTCTCACTAGGGGACAGAGGAGATAGAAAAGGATTATATAAAGCACTGTTATTTTTTTTATACTGCTGTGCTGTGTTTACTCACCTTTGGTCATCCCAGTCACAGCTTAGTTAAGAGCTGGTTCAGCATAATAAAGGCTTTTTAGAAATGAGGGAATTGCTGTAAAGTCTGAATATCAAGCATGAGCTGTCATGGAATAATGTCTTTATATAATCATTGATCTTGCAGCTTAGTTTGTCATAAAAAGTTCATGCTGATTTATTTTTTTACAGAATATCAATTGTATTTATTGCAATCATATTTTAGCAACTTGGGACCACAAGTGGTTTATTACCTACATAGCTGAAGGGATTTCAGCTGCTCTTTTGGTATTAGATTTCCTACTGATCTTCTGCATTACCACTGCTTATCACAAAAAAGTGAGTAACAAATCAATTTGCATAATATACTGAAGCAGGTAAGGATGGGTGTGTTAACAGCTCATCTACTATCCCCCTCAGAAGGGAAGAAAAAAAAGAAGTATATGTAAAAAATGGAATTTTCTTACTAAATTTTAAACTTGGAAAAACCTATCAGTTCTACAGCCTATGAAAAAGTGACATTTTCTGTGTATTTTCCCTTTTTTTCACATAGGGAAAACAAATTGCTTAAGTTCATTTTGTCAGCTAAATGCTTACAGTGGTATTAGCTGAAACAACATATTAAGGGTTATTTGTCAGCAGCAACATCAAGCTAGGCACTGCTATTCCTTTTTTGTGCACAGAGGACAGGTGATATCTTGAAGTTTTCTACATCTGCTAGCATTTTTTGTCCTCTGTTTTTATGTTCCATATTTACAGCTGGATCCAAAGTAATAGCTTAAGCCATTATCTAAGTTTGCTGTATTCCCTGACAAAAATCTTTAGTGGTCTAATTGAGAATCTCTCTTCTTCCAAAGAAAGAAATAGTGAGCAGAAAATGTATTCCTTCCCCTACCACAATATATGAGGCTGTTGGGATTTTGGGCAGCATATCAGTATTTCCCCAAATCAAAGGGCCTTTTCAGGCTTTCATGACACAGTGTTAATCTCATGCATGTTGCAGTTGGCAAATCTACCTGGATTTTTATTGTATTTATTGGTTTCAGTGGGAAAGCAAGCAATATCAATATTATATTTGAATTAGGTATTTTAGACTATGCTATCATGTATGCTGCAGTTTTCTCCACTATGTTTCTGACTAAATAAATGTCTTCAGAAAGAAGAGGATTACAGAGGTGTTATCAAAAGCTTTGTACTCTACTCAGATCTGGGTAAGATCGCCTGTTGAGATGAAGCTTACTCATGGTTTGTACTGTATATTTATTAAGACCTTTCTCTTCTGTGTCTGCTCTTTATATCCCCTGAATCTTACAGTCTACCTTAAACTGCCAGGAAAAAATGAAGATTTAAAAATATAATTATTACCATTCATTAGTTTTTTTATGAATATCCTTTAATGCTTTACAGCTACATTTAGAGACTCTACTCTGTTCCATGTTATTAACAAATTACATCTTTCAGTTTGATAGCCTTTTTATTATTTGTATCTTTGTTAATGTCTTTTTTCCTGAAGTCATCACTTGTAAAACTGAGACAAAAATTTACATTCTATACTATTATTATATTCTATTCATATTCTTTATCTTATTTGTTTTTTCCAGATCAACTTTACTACAATTCTTTAGGACAGGTGTTTCAGTGCATCTCCTATTTTTTTTTTATTTTTTTTTTTTTTGGTATTGTAATAGTTCATGTTTTGGAACACTGAGGGTTACTTTTTCCCTTCTTAATAATCCTATTCAAGCCCTAAAGTTTAGAAGTGGAAAGACAGGAGCCAATTTCACTGCTACTGTCTTGTCTCTTCACACCATTAATTGGAGGTATGTTTAGGGAAATATGTGCTTCACAGTGGATGTGAGACTCTGGCTTTCCACCTATCACCTCTCAGATCTCACTCCTTATGATCCAGTGATAAGCTCCACTGTCAATATGTCTTTATAGAGCTGATTTCTCACTTTCTGACTGTTGGGTCATTGTTTGCACCAGGATGAAGCTCTTTTTATAGACTGGCCATTGGCTAGGGACCACCCTTTTGCTTCAGAAACCACCTTTCCTCCATACCAGTTCACCCAGGTACTGTAACATTAAATTGTCTGAATGAAATGACTAATTCTTAGCATAGTCAATAGATTCAGAATAATTAATGTTTTAAGATGGGTGTAGGAGGGACTGCACCAGTTATCTGAAGACTGTGTGTGAGGGGAAGGGGGCATTTCACTGGTGTTTTACCAGGGGCCAGATGTGAGACTGCTGGGAATCACACTCAAGCTGCAACTTCTTTTTTTCATATGACTTGAATCTGAAATGTATTCACAGAAAACAAGAAGACAAACCCCCATTTTATTGATGGTTTCATACTTCCCCAATAATAAATCAGCATCTGAAGAAAAAATTTTCTGCTTTTGCAAAGTGGTAGCTGCTTCGAGAAAAGTCCTTCAACTTTTTCTTTTCTTATTATTTTTTTTTTTTCCTTTTAATGTTCTTCTAGCCTCCTTCTAACGGTTATGGAAGATCCAATTTTCATGGCTTGCACAGCAGAGAAAGAAGAGAAGAAGAATCACCACTCTAGCAGACAGAGGAGATTTATGTCAGCTGCAAAAACATCTCACACAAACATAAGAAAAGACCATTAGGTTCTTTCTTAAGAATGAAGTAATCAAAGCACAAACCTTTTCTTTGCAGCACAGACTTTATTTTCTCTGTGCTGGCAAGGTCGAACTGGCTGTGCTGGGCATGGCCTGGGCTGCTTTGGCAGGACAATGACATGACCTCGGCTGTGTTGGTGCAACCTTCAGAGCTACCCTATCCCTTAATTCATATGTAGAATTCAATTGTCTTTCTGCAATTGAAACACTTTTACCTAGTAGGTGGACTCCTAAGTATCAGTTTTAGAACAACTCTAATATGCAGAATGGAGCCACATATGTTTACAGAAAGTAAATTTGGTCTGAGAAATCTATGTGTATGGGAAGTCTGTGTGACAGGGTGAGAAAGAAAATGTGTTTGATGTTGTCTATGTTCATGATTCTTGCATGTCAAATTGAGAGCTCTATAGAATAATAAATACCCATGATTTTCCACACAGGAGGTGTTATTTTGCTGCTGGGCAAACAGTGCTATTCAGCTGACAAAAGCAAATGTATCAGGGCTTCTTGAACCTAGATTTAAAAGTATGAACAGCAGCTTGGTATCTGACAGCTTTGTGGTTTTACAGGCTTCTTGCCACTCGCCACAGTAATTTCAGTGTTCTCTTTTTGGAGATGCAAAAAGACCCTGCTCTCCTCCCCCACTCCTTCACCCTCTTCACTCCCCCCCATTCCCAGAAGAAAACAAAACAGGAAGACTCTGTCACTGTCAGGTTATATTTAATAATTTATTATAAGGTTTAATCGCACAAAAAATAAATGAGAACATGGAAGGTATATGAGTAAATGATGCAAAGCAGAAGAAAGCATGACTGAGAACATTTACAAAACAATACACATACATATGTAGTTGTATGTGTGCATATGTATATATTCTGCTGAAACCTACAGAAGAAATCACACAGAAATTGAACAAACAGACAAAAAAAATAAATCCTTAAACAAACAGAACTAGAAGGCAGACCTGAGAATTAGGATCTATGCATCTTTTGGCCTTTTACAAATCTGCTGAATTACTGAGGACAGAATCCCAGTGAGCGAAGGTGTTACCATGACAGCTGATAATCATCTACGTCTGCTTACTGCAAACTGTGTGCCTGGCCCACCTATGCCTGATTCCACTTCTCTCTTGAAGCACACATAAAAATGTTGCTGGAGACAGTGTTTGGGGGGGGGTTGTTTGGGTTTTTTTTGAAAGGGGTGAGTGGTGGAGGCATCATGAGTCTGCCTACAAGTCAGGTACTGGTTCTGCTTGGCTGGCTAGGAAGAGCATCACAGCCTGACAGTGAAAAGCACATTTTGCGCAGCCTTCTCCAGTGGAAAGCTTTCTTTGCGTGCACAGGAAAATAGGAGCCTAGGTTCTTCTGAGAATAACATGGACACAAGGCTTCTCTTCACTATTTGAGCAATAATAGCATCATGTGGTTACTCTACACTTCAGCTAAAAATCTAAAATCCTAAACGAAAGTGTCCTTTCAACTTATACTGAAGATTTGTTTACAACGTCATATACCATTAAAAACATCTTGTTTTGGTTTTCTGTACTCCTGAACAAGGACACGTTGAGATGGATGTTTGGTTTATTTTTAAATTTCACTTGCCGAAGGTTTTCAGATATACAAATGCTTGAATGTGAAATTAGGTGATGAGGATACACAGAACCATACTACTAACATTGGTTGTTTATTTCCTGAGTTATCAAATGTCATAGCAGGTAATTCTAAGTTGTGCACAGCCTTACAAATGAAACCTTGTAGCACTGGGTCATTTCACACATGATCCCCCGATAGAAAAATGCCAAAATGACAATGTAACAGATTTGATTACACAGAAAGTCTCAACTGGAGTCCAGATACACAAACATCCATAAGCTGAGAAGATGGTATTGTTTTACTGCTTTTAGAGACAGTCAAAATACATCCCTGCTTTACTGAGGGTAAAAAAGGGGAGAGGTTGAGGTTTAATATCTGGAATACCAGATTGTTTTGATTATTTGTGGTACTGCCCTTATTTCTTTTCTCTCCTGGCACTTTCAGTTTGTCTTTTCAAAACAATTGCTTATTTTTGAGATTAGAAGAGAAACAAAAATCTGTAGTGCACTCCTTTGCAGGTATGTAATCTGTTTTAATTCAAATACCGTAAACATTAGTTCTACCAGGATAATCCACAGGGAAAATCACATCACACATAGCATAATAAGAACAATGTGTTATTTTTTTTCAAAAAACAGTCCCAAAACAACAGCTTAATTTTTGTGCCCACAGTAATATCAGTGAACAGCAGCTGAACTAGTGACAAGTTAAAACCAAGAACACCTCCAAACTTATCAGTATTCTCATTGGTCTGAAAACTAGAAAGCTACACACAAGAGAAACTTCCAAAAGCTCGATTTGAAATGCAATATTAGAACTCTTTAAATATTTTATGAGTCTGGTAGGTTGGGACCCAGTAAGAGTTTGTTTGCTGTTTGGATTACGTAAATAGATTTTCCAGTGTAAACAAACCATTGTTTATTGCTGCTTAGTTTCAGTATTTCCCACAGATTTGTCCTTTCCTTTTGGAAATGTCTTCATTTTTTTTTGAATAAACTCCATCAACTGTAATTTGGAAATTTTATGTTCAACAATTACTGTGCTATTTCATGCTGTACCACTCGCTCAAATAGTTAAGAGGAAGGAAAAAAGAATCAATGAAGCAAAATGACACAACCATGGATAGCATGGGTATCATCTCAGCATACCATCTAAACTGTAAAATAGTTCTATAGGTTTTTTAAGGTCTTAGAAACTTTGCTGAAAGGAAATAAATATAATAAAATGTGTTGTCATTAAAAAAACCAGTGTTGAATACCTTGAAGGGTATTCTAGGGTAACTACTGTCTGTGAGATTTGAAAATGAATATATGAGATTAAAAAAAGATTAAAACCTTTTCCGTAATACTAAAATTAATGTTTTCATTGGGTCAAAAAGGGAAATGTTTAAGTTGATGTTCAAAGGAATATTCAATGCTTAATAGTACAACTAAATCTTTAAAGGGTGTAAACTCACATCTCTTTGAAAAAGACTTCTGAACATAGGAAAGGCAGTCAGCAGAGTTTGGATCAACAGGACAAGAAAGAAACTCACAGTCTACGAAAGAAGGTGAAAGTTAGAACCTGTTATTTTCTTTATTAATTTCAGTCACATTCCTTTACCTTAAGGAACTTCTGGGACTGTAATACCTTCATGATACTGCTCCTTCTGCTAGTCTTCTGCTCTCCCTTGGCTGTGTGTCTTGGGCTAAGACAATGTTTCTGTGAGGAGACACGCTGTTTTAAGGGCTGGACCCACCAAGGAACACAAGAAGCTGGACTCCTCCACACCCCCACTTTTGGCAGAGTAGTTCAGCAATGACCTCTTTCAGCAATAGCTCTTTACGACCTCCACCTGACCTAAATTCCCAGCCACTTTCTCTTTTAGGCATCTACATGTTTTCAAGAATGCTCAGAAATAGCTTGTTCTAGCTATACTGTGCAGCTTAATCACCTGCCTCCTCTCCAGGTCTTATCCCAGGACGAGGGGACAGGAGAAGAGGACCAAGGAAACACAGCAGGCAGAGCAGTTGAAGTATAGCTGCTACCAGCATTTGTTAGTTTACTCCTGAGAGTTCCAAGTAAGAAACCTTACTTCAGAAAAAGGGAAGATTTCAGCTTCAGAGGATTGTTCAGAGGATTGATCTCACTAGCAGTTTCATTTCTAGAGGGGTGTCTTTTTGGTTTTCTTTGTTTGTGTGCTTTTTTGTGTGTGTGTTTTTTTTAAGGATGATGATGATGATGATGATTTTTGTAATTATAAAGATGTCAGGGCACCAGGACTCTGATTTTTGAATTTTATTTTTAAGTCTTATGTGCATCATGCTCCTTTAAATATACTCTGTTATGGAGCTCTTTGAAAGCCCAAATCAATGGTATTTATTTACAGTAGCTGAAACTCTGCCTCAGTGAGTACACCCTATTGCAATTTCCTTCAAAGCTGCGATGCTCAATAGGAGTTAATCCTCTGAATAGCTCTGTAAGTCTGACACTAAGGATTGTTTCCAAAACCAGCCCATCTGTCTGCAAGGTAGCTGCTAAAATGTTCTTTTAGGCTACAGAGTAGAAGCTGTCCACCAAGTTCTCAGACTGTATTGTTCAAGATGTAAGCAAGGCAACATAAAAGACATTTCCAAAACACAGACATTCCTGGAGCACCATTTTGGACTAGAACACAAGACATACCTTCACAGCTGTGCCTGGGGTGTGGTGTCAGGGTATCTGTGGGCTCAGGGTGGCCACTGCTCCTTTGAGATCTCAGGCAAAAAGTTCCACCCCAAGGCTAGAGACCCACAGCAGTCTTCCAAACACTAAACTGGACCAGGCTTTTCACTGCCACACGAAATTCTGGTTCATCCAGCATCATACCTGCCAAATCACTCAGGAAAAGGGAGACCCTCCCCAGTTCTCTCACAGCCTGCATCAGACAAGTAAGCATGCTGTCTCCCCTGCCCTCTGAAGCTGGGCTCCTGCACAGAAACAAGTCATATTTTTAGGATGAAGAAGAAGCTGCAGGGCTTGGTAGGACACTCCCCCACCAAGAGGCTCCTTGTCTTTGCCTTTGTTCCTGCCTTTCTTTTTTTTTTTTTTTTTTTTTTTTTTTTTTTTTTTTTTTTTTTGTTGTTGTTGTTGCTGTTGTTCTTTTCTANTGTCCCTGCCTTTTTTTTTTTTTTTTTTTTTTTTTTTTTTTTTTTTTTTTTTTTTTTTTTTTTTTTTTTTTTTTTTTTTTTTTTTTTTTTTTTTTTTTGTTGTTGTTGTTGTTGTTGTTGTTGTTGTTGCTGTTGTTCTTTTCTAATAGTGCAATGCATTGAGAGTTAAGAGGAAGAGCACCTGGGTGGGATAAACAAGTGATGAGTTTGCCAAAACTTCCTTTAAAGCAGGGGAGCCTCAGGAAAATTGAGATAGCCTCAGCTATCTCTATCTATCTCTAGACACTACTGGGGCAGTCAGCCACCACGCCACAGGACTGACTAATGCCACTGCTCTGACTAATTTCCTGGCCCTGATTAGGCTCGATTTATAAAGCTGGAGATTTCCCTTACTATCTGTGCTTTAGTCTTAAAGTTATATATCCCTACATATAATTTAGGATATATAATGTTTGAGCTACAAATACCAAAGAAAGTGTACAAATCTATCTAACACAAGTTTCCAAAGATTATTTCTACACTATCCATATTGTTAGCCTGTATAGTTAGATAAAATAACTAATATGAATTACTAGCCATGGCTGACGTATTTCTTCTAACCTTATGCTTACTTAAAAAGACAACTTTGTAGTTTAAGAAAAAAAGCATCTCAGTGGTTCTAAAGGGTATTTAACAGCTCTCAACAGTTTATTCAATTTGATTGTTATACTAAATAATTCATTTGTAGCATTAACCACTAAACTTTATAAAATTATTTAAGTGATCAATAGCTTATCATAGAAATATATAAGAAAAACACAATATCTTTTTTTTTTTTTCAATTTCTTTCTTCAATACTTTTCTCTGTTTGTTTTGATGTCTATATGTGTATTTGAAAAGAGGAATATATGTTAGAAATATTTACGTGAATGAAAATTAATCTCTTTTAATACCGTTTTTATTTCCTCTGAAATAAAACTGTCTTAAGCAGACATTTATTATTTTCTTTGAAACGTCTATAATTTACCCATCAATGGTAGAATGGAAGGAACTTTCCTACAGAACCCTGTCAGAACATTTTGTAATTAGAAGAATAAAAGGTTGAGCACCTCTGTATGTATTTTTATGGATCATAAAGGAAGATATCACCCAGAATTCAATCAGCTGTGAAATATTCTAAATCATATTTTTGGCAATATCTGGCTGCAGTGAGTTTCACGAAGTTGTGCAATAACAATGGTGGTGCACTGTGCAAAATACTGTTTTTTCTATAGTGCATAATGCAGGTTAGGCAGACTGGTGTTGGAGCTTCCAGCCAGGTTAGGGAAAACGAGCCCGTCAGGCTTCAGTCCACTAGTCCAGAGTAACCTGGAGCTGTGAATTAGACTGAACACACAACTTTGCTTCCAGCTCCTGATAAAGGAAGAGAAGAAGAATTTGAATGCTATGGGAAACTGTTTTGTACTCAACATGGCCCACTGCTGTGTGCTGAAGTGTTTGCCAATTTCTCCTGATCTTTTTAAAGATTACAGAATCTGTTTTTATTTCTGTTGATATCTTACCCCATTTTTAACTTCCTTTCATAAATTTCTCTACCTTTCTGTAATGATGATTTTCAACGAAATAAAAGGTTAGGTTATATCATTCTTTGGTAAGAAGTCATAACACTTTTTTTAAATGTGTTTTTTCCTTGTAACCATCTCAAATCAAAACAATTTCAAAAAAACTTTTTTGGGTATCTCCTGTCACAGCCCACCATCTATGGAAACTCAGGAAATGCAACAATTAACATCCCCAAGGATAATTTTATTTATGTAATTTATTCTGTTTTAAGTATAGGAGCCATGATGAAAATAAATGTTTAACTGAAAACCTTATTTTGGTTGTTGGTATGGAATTGCCAAACCAGCCAATTAATTTTGTGCTATTTTCTATGCCCACTCTGTCTTGCTAGCATACAATTTTTAAAAAGACTGAAAACAATGTGTCAGCTGATTAAAAATTAACTTCATTCATGTCAAATATTCTCACAGGAAAAGATCTGCTGTAAAATATATTAATGCACTTGACAATCTCAGGATTGTAAGAGAACATAGTAAATCTGTTGAACCTCATGAGGATTTCTGTATCAAAGCAACAAAAAACCCCAATGAATTTCATTCTTTGGGACTTTAAATGTGATATTTAAAATGATTAACTTCTTCATATTAAAGAGCCTATTATTTTTTGAGCTTACATTCAGTTAAAAAGGAAATATTGTCTCCATTGCAGCTTGCAATATTCATAACAATATGGACATTGTAAAATGGTTTAATTATATTTAATCATACTTAAACCTTAGTTACTTTCATATCTGTTTTAATTGTGTCTGTAAAAATCTGTTGAGCTGCATAAGCATGTAAAGATCTTTGCAAAGTGAAACCTCCATTTTCTTCAATAGCATCTGTTCACCAGCAGATTCTAATACTTAGGTTTCTAAGCAGAATGCAATTTAAATAATTGCTGAATACAAAGCACCTACATCCATCACCTTTTACAGACCTGGAGATGGAGACAAACTTTTGGTTACAAGGGAGTCAGCATTCTTTACGGTTTCTTTCATTCTACCATAAACCTGTCCTTGCTTTCAATACACCTCACCTTTTTATCTAAAATAAAAAATGAGCATTTATTTATAATATCAAGAATAAACACAGCACCCTTCATGTAGTGCAAGACCTTATAACTGCAGAATTCATACATCCAGCCCTTTCATTTTAAAGTTATGTCACTACAGTGGTGTCGCACAGTCATTATCTTCTACTTACAAAACATAGGCAGGCATTCTGACCAGTTCTCTGAGGTGAAAAATGTAAAATTCTAATATATCCTGTTGTGTAATAAGTGTGTTTGGAAAAAGTCACAAGTATTTGGATGATGTATGGAAAAATTAAATTTTCTAGTGCTGTTGGATCTATTCTTGTAATCAAAGAGCAGCTTCTCACACTTTTTCCACTGTTCACTCCATTCTGTGTGTGGATAAAAGCCACACTATTCCTTTGCAGCAGATATAAAAAGGAGCCAAAACACACTGATATTAAACACTAAAGCAGAGATTAATTGGAACTCATTACTCCTTCCTTTTTAGTATTTTGTAAATAATTCTATATTTCATGCTAAAATACACAGCTGTTCAAGACAGTTATATTTTCTAATGGAAAACCACCCTGCAGTTTCTAGGTTACCAGCTGAAAACTAGCACATGTGGCTGGTGAGCTAAGTCTGAGTAGAGGTTTATATGCTACAGGCTGATGAGCTTTGTCAGTTCCTAGAGATCAAATATCTCAAAAAACCCTCCTCTCATAGCATTGCCTGTTAGACTGGGTAGCTGAACAAACATGAAATATTTTTTTTTTCTGATAAATGCAATACACAGATATGATTAATGATTGACCTTTTTTTCTCTTTGCCGTAAGCAGGTAAGGGTCGTCACAGATTGCCTGCACTTGGCAACTTCTAAATAAATGGGTGCCTGAAGGCTGTATTTTATACTTAAATTATTGCTATAGAGAGCACTTTAAAACACTTTTGCCCTCAGATACTCAATTTCAACCCCTCTTCCAGCAAAGTCTTATTAACTTAGAACAAAACTTGATTATAGTTTTCTGCATCCCAACAGGATTTCTATATATGTGTTGTGGAATGAAGTATTTTCCTGAAATGTCATGGTAGACTTTTGACAAAACAGAAGAGAGCAGCTATTGTCAACGTGTCAACAAACTTCTTTGGTTTGTCAATACATTTTCAAGCTTTACTTGTATCTTTTGTAGAACAAAAAAAGAAGGAAGCAAACCCAGCAAAACCTCCCAAGGACAGAACTTGATACATGTGACCATGTGCCTGCCACAAAAAATAATTTCTAAATATTTACTCAGTAAAACAGCAAACTCCCTGCTACAAGAGATTTTCCTTTCTTTTTTTTTACATAGGCAGATGAAATTGTTTGAAATGAGTACACTCAAAGACAATTTAAACTATAAATAATGACATATAGCTATTTAAAAAATGGGATTATTCAAGTTCCTTAGCACCATTTGATGATTTATTAGCAGTCTCTTTCAATTTCACTTTTTCTGCACCAAGTGACTTCAAAATCAAAAGTACCAGCATGCATCAATCTATAACATTCACAGTTAAGATATATTAGCAACTATATTTAGTGATGCCATGTGTTATTGGTTCATAAGGGTGAATATATTGTTATCAGAGGGCGATTTAAAAAAAATGTAAATCATGGTTACAGTTATATATTCATAACACATCCTCAGAACCAAAATAAAAGCGAAGGCTTTATTTTATTTCTTCTACTTTATCATGTACTAATGCTAAGTTCCATTTGTACCAGCTGCACCTGGCTGCCACTGAAGACATTTTGTTGCCCTCCATCCCTTCACAGCTCATTAGCTGAAAACAGAGAGCAACTCTTGGGTCAGGAGTAGACGTCTTATCTGTGTGCCTTGCACAGGAAGAAAGCCGAGACTGGAACAGGGTCCCATGGGGTCCCTGGGTCTATTTAAAGGCCGTTATAGTCTCTAGGCAAGCAGCTCTACCGTGTGCTTCAAAAGAGAGTTTTCCTTCTGGTGGAAGCACTAGGAGCTGTACAAAGTAGTCTCAGTGGCCATCACTTAGGTAATCAACAGGCATATGCCAGGAATTAAAGCAATTCCATGAAAACAGGATTTTCTATCAAACTGTTATCACAGTGTCTGCCTGGTTCTCGTGGAGTTTTTCTGAGGAACATTTGTGGAAGCTATGTGAATACACCAATGTAACAGTGATATCATCTGCTCTTCTGGAGTGTGGCAGCATCCACTGGATCCTGAATATTTTTGTGCTTCAGGTTACCAGTTGTTTTAGACAACTTAGTATATTGTAAAGCTGCACCTTCATTTTCAAATTCTAGTGTGCTTATGTTCGGTCTCTACAAGAAACAGGTTCCAAACAGGTCAGATTTGCTGTAGATTGGTTGTGTTCTGCAGCTTTGTTCAATTTTCTGGGTATTGTATGAGACCTCACATTTTATAAATGTATGAGTTGAGAAGATGGCTGCATTACGCAATAAAAGCAAAAATGATTAGTAAAACTACTATATATGGCCATATATTTAGCCAAAACTGCTATAATGCCCCCTTTCCTCCCTTTTTTGGTGTGCTTTCTTTGAAAATAGCATCTATATTTTCATTAACTTGATGATACTCATTTACTGCATAGGAAGACAAAGCCACAGACAGCAATTGTTCCCCAGGAAATGAAAAGAGAACTTTATAGAGACCTCACGCTTTTTATCGGAATACAGTTGAAGTACTAGGCTGAGGATTTAGATAGGTTCTTAAAGTAAACGGACACTGGAGCTATAAAGTAGTTATGATATTCTTCTGTTTTACCTTTTCCCCACTTTTTGACTATGTAGAATATTAATTATTAAATGACTAGTATTTAAGTCACAGAAGAAAAAAGTTACTTGGACACAGCATTGAAACCTGTAGGACATATTGCAAACTTAATCTAAGGAGTTTCAAAGAAAATATATATATTCTTAGGGCACGTGAAAGAATCCCAGTTGCAAAGGAATAAAAATAACTGACCATTTCCCCAAAAGGCAAGTATTTGGCAAAGCTGTGCTGAGTAACAGAATTACACCAGCAGAATATATATCCTTTTGTATCACATTTGGATTTTAATGTTTGCAAATTGGAAATTTTCCCTAAGCAAAATGTCAGCTGAATCTTTTTCTTAAATAAAAGTGTGAATGAAGCTTCCTTGGTGGGTACAGCTTTGAGAGAACCATAGGTACAGCGTCCTGACAGCGTGGGAGAGCAGTTTTTCATTTTACCTCATCAAAATACTCTCTGTAGGGAGCCATTCTATTCCTGAGTATGGCAGCACTGTGAGAAGGAAAAGAGGTAGTGAATGAGACAAGGAAAAACGGGAAAAATAAATAAAGGTGATTGTGGTTGGGTAGAATTGTTTCATTCAAGTGGATCACAAAGCTTTTTTATTCAGCAGCCGTTCACTGAGGTGTAGAAAGCTGTAAGTCTGCGAGGTCTCTTAGCCAGGAAAATGGTTGGAGGAAAGCTGACCATACCATATCAGTAAATGTTTAATCAAAAGCAGAAGTTTCTTCCATACCTTTTAATACATATATATATATATATATAATGTGCATATATAAAACAACCCAACAGCACTTTTTCAGTTAAATTATAGTACATAAAACCGATTGTTTAATTGGAAAAGAGTCTATGTGTCTCCTCCTTGATACATTTCCTCAACCTGTCCTGAGAAACAACCAATGAGCTGAATCCCTCTGGTAATCATGGCAATAGTTTCACACTGGGAACAGAATACAAGGCTCCTCAGATTTTTCTCCTCACACTTTCAAACATTTCAGGGCATCACAAGGAGTACATAAATATTTCATAACAGTTACAAAAGTCTAAATGTTCAGGATAGATAAAATTCATTCCCCACCTACAGGTATGCCTTCCAACTTATTCCCTCATTACTGATTACAAACACCTACTACAGTTCATTTTTTAAAGACGTCTTCCAAAGACAGAAAATTTCCATTGAGAGGTACTCATCCTCCTTTTGAAAGTAAACAGATGATTGACACGTGATCATACAAGATACAATGTGCATCTAGAACAGAAATCTGAGAAGGAAACACAGAAAATCAAAGTAACGCTGACCAGAAGGACAAGACCACAGCTCGGCTCTACCACGTCTGGCCCAGCTGTGGGTGGTTGCCAGCTGGGCAAGTGGCCCACTTTTTTTTGTTTGAAGAACAATTTCCCGCTTTTTAAGTTAGGCTTGCAGGCATGGTTACCTAAATAGTTTGCGAACAAGAAGACTTTGCAGCAGTTCTGAGGACAAGACTGTGCTGCTTGTAGGGATGTTCACAGATCTTAGGGGCATCATGAGAATTGCATGTGAAAGGGATGAATTTGTGCCCCAGGAATTTAAGATTAGAGCTGGACCAGGCAATAACCTTACCTTAATGCATCAAACCCTATTCCTGACAAAACATATCAGCCTGCTACCCCAGTACTTGTTGGTGTCTGGCTCAAAAAACACCCAACCAACCTCTAGGGCAGTGAGTGAACCCACTCGGATCCGAAGGTGACCCCTGCAGCTCTGACACTGCATCTTGAGCTAGCGACATTTCAGCGACGCCAGTGGGAGTTGTAGGCTGTGGCAAGGACCTACAGAAGTTGTGGATGAAGACAGGCTGGCCTGCTGAAGGGAGGGCGGGAAGGAAGGCCCCAGTGTCAAATGCGCCACTGCAATGAAGCCCCAGAAGGGACCTTCTCTGGTCATGCAGAAACCTTCACACCAACCAATACAGTTTCATTTGTTTCCACCACTTTCTTACAACACAGACGTGTCCCCCTTCCTCCCTCCCCCCAACCCCCCAACCCCCTCCTTTCTGAACATATCGACAAAAGGAACGGCAAAATAAATAAAGAAAGACTTAGCCTCTGCTTCGGGGAAGCCGCCTCTCCGGGTTTCCGCATTGGCGGTGCCCCGGCTGGAGCTGGTAGGCATCAGTTTTCACGGCAAATGGTGGGTGCAGAGGGGGCCAGCGGCTCCCCGGCCCTGGCGGGAGGCTCCAGGCTCATCTGTCCATCTCGGCCGGCAGCCCCCGGCTGTCATTGCACCAGCCCCGAGCCGTAGCTGAAGGCGTAGCTGCTGGCCAGCGACAGCGACTGCTGGTGCTCCTCGCCCTGCTCCGACGGGTAGCTGGGAAATGTCTGCGCCCGGGACACCTTCGCTGAGCCGAGGCTGTGACCTGGAGCGGGGAGGCACAAACACAAAAGATGTAACCGGGCTGTGAAGCCTTTCAGCACGGACACAGACTCCAGTGGATTAACTTCATACTGCCCCACGCTGCCAGGGGGCCTGGAGAACAGACGTACTTCATTGGTTCCTCCTGGAGCTGCAGAAGAGGGTATTTCCTGTGGCTGAGGCCACAAGTGGCTGGCATATTCCTAGCCAAGGCAAAAGGTCCCAGACCCAACTCGGGCATAATTTAGGGTCAGAATTCTTTTTCAAAATTTAAGAGTGTCATATATGTGTATTTTCTACTTAATAAGTCTTAGTTATGTCAGTTAGGACTGACAAATAACTAGTGCACATCTTTTTTACCTGAAGCACTGCCTGTGAAAGTAATGCCAGGGGTTTCAAAGGGATTAGTCCCACAAATGCCACTTCATTTACTTACTGTCCTTTGAACACGATGCCCGTTTGTCAGGTAAGCACAGCACTACTGTCATTCCAAAATGTCCTGGAGGTGGGATATGGTGCACATGGCAGGATATTGCTTGGGAAGAGGATGTGCCAGATGCATTTTCAGATGGGCTTGCAAATCTCATACAACCATCGCTTTAATCAGCAAGATGGGAAACCACATGTGAAAAGCCAGTGATGAAACTCAGAAAACCCTGATGACCCAATTCTATAACCTGATACTTTGCCTACTTCCTTTTTCCTATTTCCTTTTGAAATTGAGATTTAATTAGTAACAAAAAATAAACTTCCAAAGTACATCTCTTCATGCAATGAACTCTTTTTTTTTTTTTTAAATGTATATTGAATCTTGAATCCAAAATGGTTTTACACAATGCTTTTAAAAATGTCTTAATATTCTTATTAACTGTAGGAATGCAAAATCATATTTTTATGTCAACCACATAGATATTAAAGAATAGCTGCAATTCTATAGACTCAAATTCTAAAGAATTCAGCTCATGCTGATGTGTTTTAGAACAGTTAGCAGCTGGCCCAGTAGTGCTGGAACCAAGGATGATGTTCATTAGATTTGGTAAAACTTTTCCTAAACTTGCATTTGGAAAAGTTCGATCATAACATGTTACTGACTTCCTCATTAAAAAAACTCCCATGATTCCCCCTGAACATGAGACTATCAGAGCAGTGCTGGGACCAAGACAGAAAAACACCCAACTAAATGAAAAATAAAATAAAAGGTACATCTTAGTGACACTGAAGTCAATAAAACCAGAATCTGAATTCCCAGTGGCATGTTAGTGATCACAGAATCCTTTCCACAGCACAAGCAAGCAGGGTGAGCTTTCTATGTGTATTTTTACTATTTGTTCATTCAGTTAAGTTGGCATTGTCCACCAAAACTTGACTGAGATGAAAGGTTTAAATGTTTTCTGCTTCAAGAAGCTTTGCATCAAACTGAATTAAAGTTTATGGTGACTGTGAGCTCTAAGTTACACAGCAGATGATAATGTTTGTGAATAGTCAGTGTTAAAGGTTTTACCGCTTTGACCAGCTTTTAACCATGATATTAAACAAGGCCTTTATTAATTTTTTACTTTTACTTCAGATTACATCACAATTACTGTCAGTTTATTTCTTACTCTAATGCAAACCTAAACATGAGAAGATGAATGATTCTAGATTTTAATTTTGTGTTCCAAATCTGACACATTTCCTTCTCAGGACGTAAGCTCTTGCTTTCCTTTTACCCAGACGTTAAGATCACATGTCTTTTAAATGCCATAAGGAGCTGCTAAACCAGGCACATGATTTCTTATGTAAAATTTGTCTCTTTCCTATTAATAAAGATAAATAAAGTATGTCAAGGTGTAACCTGCCTTCATTCTCTTCGTTTATTTTATCCAAAGAGTATAAAAGAATCCCTGTGACAACAGGCAGGAGTATAAAGACTTACCATCCACAGAGCTCCCTAAACTCAGACCTATTTGTGTCATGTGCTGTATCTTGTAAAACTAGTTATAAATCCACTTTTGTAGAATAGTGTAGCTTTAATGGAGGGATGAAGAGTGTCCCTAATACACTAATTTCTAGCCACTAATTTCTAGCTAAGGAATTCAGGCAGTGTCTTAGAATGTGGGTGAATTTGAACCTATTAGAGTTAAAAAGGAAATGAAAGGCAGGTCTTTCATTTCCTGTTTATATACCTCACAAGCCAGCATGTCCCTTGCTGTTCTTTAAAAGAAAATTTTTAGATCTTATATGTCACAATAGGGCTGATTTTTGCCATTCTGCAACCAAAGAGGTTAATGAGGAGAAGTGACTTCTCTCCTAACTGCCAGGATATGTTGTGAAAGAGAAGAGAGACAGACAGATCAAAAAGATTAAGGCACACTTAACAGAGCCAAGATGTCTAAGACTTCTGGTTGAGGCTCAAGCTGAACAGCATGACATCAATTTATGAAAATAATAACAAAAAGAATAGAGGATATTGGTTCAAATGAAATGAGAAAGCTATGGCTAATAGAAAAGTTGTGAGTTTGAAAATAATGGACATAGGCAATATATTTACTTTCAACTTATATTTAAAAAACCCAATTAATTATATTAATGTACTTCAATAAATTAATAAGAAAATGATGATGGAAAAATAATAAAATAGACCAAAGGTTCCAAGTTGACTTAAGAGTTCTAAGTAGTAAATCTCCAAAATTTAGGGCATTTTTCATCTTTTTTGTTAAAATTTGGCGTATCATATACTGGAAATTATGTATTATAATAGTTTCTTTTATTTTCATTCCTAAATATAATTTTAATATTAATACAGCTGGTCAGACTTATGGAGCCCTAGGTACTAGGGCAGTGTCTCCAAAGTTACACTTTATGTCAGCAGTAAGGATTTTGAAACTAAAGATACAGGTAAAGTTTTTGCAGTAAAGGATTAAAGTTCCACAGCTTCCTAAATTTCCTGCTTCAGTCATATTTGGGCCTTAAAAGATTAAGAGAGAAGAAGAAGAACACTGTTTGTGGATTTTGCAGCTCTTTGGTACCACAGCTGCTTTTAAGAACACAAAACTAACTCTTCCCTCCAATTCTTCTGAAGTCAGCATAAGATTAATTTGATTCACGCAGACTTCATGACCTGAAGATACCAACAGAGCTGGGGGAGATTTTTTTTCCCCATGTCTTACAGAGAAACAGTTGCTTTTTTTTCTGTTCCAGGACAAGACCTCAGAAACAGAAGTATTATTCAGCCTGCTTCATCCTTTATTCAAATTTACTCTCAGGATTATAGAATGCAATGAAGCTGCAGTCCAAAGCAATTAGGTATGAATGATCCATCAAGAAAATGTAATGTAACGCAGCAAATTACATTAAATTAGATTTTTCCTGATCTTAATTATGTTGGAAGCAGAGGCAGTATAGGCAAGGATCTTATTTCATGGCATGGTGCTTATTTATAACAATCCTTTAGAGGAAAAACCCAATGGTTTCCTAGTAACAGCAGTGACTGATGTACATATAAGTAGATCGATCACAACTTCTGAGAGAAAACTTGCAGTACTAAGCTAAATGAAAAGAAAAAAAAAAAGGAGAAGAGATCCAGGGATAAGCTTTAAAAGCTCGCTTACTGCTGCTTATTGGGATATGTTTCTGCTTTAGATTCAGAATTCAAATTCTTAACCAGAAGGCAGGTGCCAACCCTTTTTCTTTTCTAAATGAAATAAAGGTCACTTTATATTCCAATACAAGAATTCAAGGGACTCTCATCTGACGTTCTTTTGTTAGAGCACTCATCTCTGATGTACAAGTCCTGTGTTAAAATTCCCCTCTGCCTGTGGGTAAGGTTCAACATTACACTTCCCGTGGAAAATCAGCTGAAAATGTTCCTTCTGCTCTGTACTGACACTGCTGTTCACTGTCCCTCAGTGGAGCCACTAAGACTGAAAAGCTGCTTTGTAGACTGAAGCACTTTGGTCGTCTGGTTTGCAAGAGCCCCACAAATCTCTGTGCCGGCAAAGCTGAGGAGCAGGAACAAGCAGCCAAGGGGAAGAGATGGCAGGTTTTTCCTCAGGTTGGTTTCCCTGCCAGATGGTTTGTTAGGCAGATGATGACCTGTGAGCAATGTGCCACCAAATGCAGGTGAATGCCATCACCACCAGACTGCTCACAGCTCTGATGCAGGAGCACTTTTGAAACCCCGTGACTAAGCTTTTCCCATACAAGATCTAATATAAGTTTATGTTTCTGCAATACAATGATTAAAAATTAATAGAATCAGAGACTCCTGTGTTTTGGCGTCTGTTGCAGGCCTTTAATTACTTTATATGAGATAGCCATTAGCTAAAAATAAAGACATTTGCAGATGCACAGCAAGCTTTCATCTGGGATTTCTTAACCTCTGAACAGATGACTTTACAAACAAAAGGATGTACTTCTAACGCATTTATATTTTACTAGGTAAGAATAATAAATTTAGTTTTGAAAATAAAATTTTATATTTCCATTTCCGAGATTATGAGCACAAAATTGAAGTCATCAAATTAAAGCCAATTGCGTATCTTTATTAGTACTGTGTTTTGAATTTGAGAGTCTCTGAGACTTTTAAGATTGCAAGAGCTCTGCAATTGCTATAGATGTTTCTATAAATTCTGTAGAAAAACATATCTGGTCAAAAGAAATTTCTGTGAATCAATCACTGCAAGCTAAGAATAAACAAAGTGAATCAATCATTCCATTGTAAAGCAGTTGTTTCTTTTTAGAAATATTAATTGGAAAATTCTGTTGTTCACAATAAACACAACAGTCTGGGAAGCAGGGAAACAGAGATGATGATATTTTATCATTGCACAAAGGATAGTGCAAGAAGGTGGAAAAAACCCAATTAACTAACAGATGTTTCAGGAATGAAGCGTTAGTAAGAAGAAGTTAGCTCTATGTTGTTTCCTCACACAATTCTCACTGGACAACATAAATGTAACTCATAAGCCAGATAAGTTCCCAAAACTAGTACCAGTCTTTAATCTAGACTTGTGTTCTCTGAGGACTTTCCCAATAGCAGTGAAAGTTCCTATTTATACCAGAGGAGGCCCAGAGATTGCATTGAGGATATCTTTTGAATGGGGAAGTTTGTCTCAAAGTGCTTCAACCTCTGATATTCTTTGCAGCATTTTTGTTAAGACACGAGACAGAGTGCAAAAGGCACTGTAGCTATGCATTGAACATTTTTCCTCTAGGGAAAATTAAACTCTTACTGAAAAGAACTAAATTTTTATGACTGCTTATTTCAGATGGAAGCCTTTATCCTCTAAGAGCTTTTGTTGCAAAGAAAGAGACTCCATATTTTATACTGGATAAAGAAAAAACATTCCTCCAAAAAAACCCCCTACTTTGGTCTCAAATCAGTTAAGTGGCTATTATTGCATCAAAAAGGATACTTTCATTTAAGGCAGAAAATAAATGATTGCTGCTATCCTATTTATAAATTGATACTGGTTAAAATTCTGCCAACTCTCTGTATTGCATATACAGTGTCTTCTATTGAGCAACTGATGACAAAGCAGCTTTTCCCTTTCTGCTGTTAGATGATTGGAATAACTAAAGCAAAGTTTCATAGCAGGACAAACTGCTACAAAGCAAAACATTTATTTTGCAGTAATGATGCAGTTGGATTGGAAGGGCATTAATTGGTACAGCAATTATTATGCTGTCACTCACAAAAAGACGCAATGGAAGGCAGCAGATGGAAACTGAAAAATAGCATAAACTACATTACAGCATATTGATTTCCATATACTTATTGAAAGTGAAACTGTGGGCCTGTTGCAGTTCCAAATAAAGAAATACAAATTTTCCTTTGAATTTAACTGCAGTTGGAATAAAAACTCCAGGGAGCACAGCTGGGCTCCAACTTTCATATATTCTAAAATAATTTTGGATTTAATTTCATCAGATACATATATCTTTCTGAAGGGAGAAAGAATATCAAGACACCTAATTTTCACAACAGATTTTTAAGAAAACAGTTTAGTTTGTTTATTATAAATACTTTTCAATAAAATTAATTTAAATTGAGAATAGAATACATTCACTCTCTATTAAGAGAGTGAATGACAAACTCTTACTCCACCTTTTGAAATATTTATTTTCCATTCTTAATTGAAAGATATTTTCATTTTCCTCAGAATTTGAAATAAAAACAGTAACTTTTTTCTTGTGCAGCATCAAGATTAGTAAGTAGCTGAGTAGGTACATATTTGTAACAGAGCCATAACACTTTCCAAAACTGGGAAATTATTATTTAACTTAAAAGTCTTTGGCATTGTCATCAAGTCCTCCTCTAGAAAAGAAGGAACTTCATATATGCATGCAGAAGAGACTGCAGGATTGCCAGTTTAAGACCAGTAAATTTGCAATATGTTGATTTTCAACATTCCAATTTTGGCACAAGAATGCTGAAGTTTAATGAAGAGCATGTCTACATGTCAATATTTTGAAACACAGAAAAATTGTTTCAATACCTACAGTGTGAATTGCTTGTAAATATTATACACAGGAAAAACAGGCATTATTTCATCTGTACCCCTACCTAAAGTAGACTATTTAAAAGCAGTATCTTGAAACATGTAATTAAAGACAATGTATTGACTGAAGGCCAGGCCAGCTTAATTGCTGCTGTGTTTTTCTGGGAAGTGTTTTTAAATACTTGCTCTCTTGCTGCACTTAACCTGTGAATCACCTACTTAGACCATCACAAGTTGATAAAGCTCCTGCAGTAGAAATATTAGAACATCAACTACATCTTTCTCAAGGATGAGTAGGTTTATCTTGTTCTCTACGTTTAATTGGTTTCCACTAGGATTTTTTCCTAATAAGGCATTTACATGTGTTTACAAAGGGAGGAGACACATATAAATCCCTGCTACCTAACATCTCCACCCAGGGCAGGGAAAAGTAAGTTATTTACACATCCCACATTACCTAATGGTCCTTTCCCTTTCTGCTCATGTTTCTGCAGCCAAAATCTGACACATATTCAGAAAAACTGATCTATTTTACATATTATAGCTCTTTGACTTGTGCTCTTCTATTTATTATCTGTATCTGTAGGCCTGTGTGCCTGAACTTCATGGATTTTAACTAAAAGAAAGTGGAGCATCAATTTCTATAGCTTAGTGCTCTGAGCTAATGTGCATGTAAGCATAATAAACTTGTAGTTAGCTTTCTTATGTTGTCTCCCATATAGAAACCACACCAGTCCTTGCAGAGATTAATTCATTTTGTCATTGCAGCTTATTACACTAGTGTTAATGTTGTAGTACTAAACCAGCCTCCTCTCACCCTCTGTCCTGAGTGCAGCTAACTATGCCAGCACAGTTGAAGGAGGTTCAATCATGTTCCCACTTGACACAGAATTAGGCTAAGGTCCAAATTTGCTACAAAACAAATATAATTTTCCACATGAAGACTCTCAGAAAGAAGGATTTCTGAGTTTGGTCTCACAGATTCTATGGAAGTGAAATTTTCTGCAGTGATACTTTGAATTTTTAGTTTCTTGATTTAAAAGTATTTTTCAGGGAAACATGATAGCCTGGAATTGAGCAGCCTAATCTTGCAACACAAACTATTCTGTAGTACAATGAAATACTTTCTTTTCAGCCATTTTTCTTGTGAGAGAAAAATATTCTCTATTTTTTTTTTTTTTAATCGGCTAAAGAAAGTATTGAGCCGCTCTTCCTGACTTGCACTAAGTTAGGAGAGTTGCAGGTTTCTCTGAACCATTACACAGATGATCCAAAATTGATGTGTATGGAGAAGTGACTGTGGTCAAGGATTTTGTTTTGTACTGAAAGATACAGGCACCACGACCTTGAAGAAAAGCTTTCTAGAGGAAATGTGGGCAGTTTAATACTGAAATGTATCAAAATGCCAGCAAGTTAATTAACAGCAAATAAAATCTTGAATGAGTGCCCTTAAAAAGCTACCTGAAGAGGCTGAGTACGTTGTCCAAGGTGGCTAGCATCCCTGGCCTAATTTATCCTTTAAACCACAGGCTCAGTCAACCAGAAACCAATATAAAACCTAATATAAAACATCTCCACATAAGTTGTAAAATCGAGGTTTGTAATGAGTATACTAGCTGTTTCTGAACTTGTGCCTGTGCCAAGTAAATTTATTTCATTCACCACAAAAGTAAACAAAGACTAAGCATTTTTATACATAATGCATATAGTTTCACTTTCGTATTCAAGCTCAAAACTCCATGAACTTTTTAAACAGAAACTTCACAAAGCAGACATTCCATGTTGGTAATATTAAGGAAAAAACCAAAAAGGCAGAGGAGAAATTTCTTCAAGTGACAATTTCCTTCACTTCAAGGAACATTTGAATGAGATCCTATTGCAAAATGCTAGAAATAAGAAGAAAAGAAAGCTGTGATCCTAGGTGCATATGGGAGAGGCTACAGTGGGAGGAAGGGACAACATCTAGGGAAAACCCCAACAGGAAAATTTTTTTAGTGTTTATTTTGTGTCATAGAGACATAACAAACCAACAAAAGAAAATACTCAGAAAAATTAGCTTGCTCCTGGGAGAATTGAAAAGCAGGAAGAATATAAAGCTAGTGAAAAAAAAGAAACAAATGTGAAGGACAGATAAAATTGTGTGGATTGAGTTACTTTTTCTTAAATAATTTTCTGCCATGTTTAAGTAGGTTGAGCTCCACACTTTGCTATCTGCTTTTGACTCCTGGGTAGAGCATGAAGTCATTATGACAGCCAACTGATGGTAGATCTCTGGGCAGAAATTGATTTGGAGTATACTTTTCTTTTACATCCTTGCAACGTACATGTACCAGAATAATTTAAAGCAGGTAGCTATGTATTGTGGTGTTATCATCTCGTTTTACCAATCTGTTAGCTTAGTGCTCACTTTTTTCGTCTTCAAAATGTTTAAGTTGTGTTTTTATTACAGCCAAACTAAATGCCCACTCAAAAGAGAGATTTTATCAGATAGATTGTTAAAAAATCAATGCCTAAACCTATTACTGATGTAACAGAAAGCATCTTACTGAAAAATTTAATGTAAAAATGCAAATTTATACATTGCATATCACTTTGATGATATGGAATATGTCACTGTTAAATATTTATTGCATTTCAAATCATGTTGACATTTTCCCTTGGATACACTATTCCAGAAAACACTATACAGGCCTGATAAAATTCAACTAATAATACAGAGCTGGAGTGAAACAGTGAATTTCTAATTTAATATTAGAATACCTAAAGTGAAATGAAGGAAAAAACTACTTACATCCATACAAAGTGTCTTGTGTGGAGTATACTGCCTTTGAAAAGGGGTACTATTGGAAGCTGATTGACCAGCACTGTTTAATCTTGTGGCTGTTATAATTCTGCTGATCTTTAGTGTGGCCAATATTTCCTGGCCTGGTAGTATTTTCATTATAAACACCCCATTCACAAAGATTTATCACTAGCCTATAAAAAAATTGCCATAAAATGAAACTCAGCACATGAGGTCTGAGAACAAAGTCAGAGAGCAAATTTGGTCCGACAGGATGGAGGGAGTATGTTTTTCACCACATTTTATGTAAGTAAAATACAGCCTTGATTGGAAAAAAAAAAAAAGAAAGAAAAAAATAGAGAAAAAATTGGCAGACATTGCTTAACACAGGGAAAAATGGAGAAAAAGGATTTATGCCAGCCCAAACAGATATCTTTTCTACAAAAACTATATTTAAAAGACAATTTTATTATGTGAGTAGAACCTGAGAATTACACACATATAAAACAGTAAGTCTAAGACATTCAGGTGGTACTTCTGAGCCCTTCCTTTTGCACTCCCAGCCAGTTTCTCTGCACACCCGAAGAGCCAGGGAAATAGGGAGATTAATGTTAGCAAAAGTAGCCCTTATCAAAAACAAACACACAAAAAAGGCAAATCAAATTGCAAAGCATGTTTTATGTATGTTGGGTTTGCACTGTGGAGTCAGATATGCTCCACTTCTGGGTCGTTCAAAGAGGTGGGAATGCCTGCCTGTCGGGAATGGCTCTGAGGTGTAACAGGACCATCATTTTAGCATCAGCTGTGCCTGAGATTACCTCAGCAAATGGTTGCACTGCATTCAGTCCTGTTTGAGCCATGCTACAGCTTCTCACTGCACAAAAGCAGCAAAATTCATCATCTGTTTCTGATCATTTTCTTCTGTCTCTGTTACAAAACTCAGAGTCATCCCATTACTGCACTTCCCTAGAAGTATCTGAGGACAAAGTGCTGCTCAAGCTGCAGACAATGTCGACCAAGAACAGGAAAAAGTCTTGGACTCTGGTAAAATGCCTTTCCTTCATGGCACTTTGTATTTATGCTGTAACACAGGGAATTAATCTTGCTTGTGTGTATTTTGCTGGGAAGAGGAGGAGGGTGGATTGTGGGAGATAAAAACGCCTTTCCCAGTTTGATAAAATGAGTAATTTAAACTGACTAAAGATTTTCTTTTTTTTTTTTTTTTTCTGCCACCAATGAGAAAAATTCAGAGAAGATCTCACATTAACATATGCAGGGATACAGCTTTCAGAAACACAGCTTTCAGAAGTTCTACCTTTCAAAATCGACTTTTTTACCCATATATTAAAGGCATTTATTAAATTATTTGTTGTTCAGATTTAGGGTCTCTGTGAAATAACTTTCTATGAAATTAGCCTTAGAAATATTCTTTAGAAGACCTTAATGTTATTTCAAGCTGCAACTATATAGTAACAGTAGATGCCATGTAAAAGTGAAATATTGTATTAGCTGACAATTAGCTCTCTGGCAATGTTAAAAATTTTCCTGAAACACTAGAAGGCAGAAAGACATACCTCTCCACCAATTTTAAAGGAGAAATGATTTTTTTTAAATTTTGAGGTGCAATTTAAAATTATGGACTGTCCTTAATAAGACTTGAGACAGCAGGCACAGTACACAAAAAATACAGAAATGGATTTTATGACATGTATTTGAGGTATATTTTGAGGTGTTTGGTAGAAGCCAGTGCAAATGGCTGAACAGTTTAAGAAATAGATGGAATAAAGGGAAGGTTTCTGTCTGTACTGAGTGTAACAGCACTCTGAGTTCTTTTGTTCCTTGCAGAGATTGCATATATAAAATATGTGGCAATAAGGCAGTTCACAGAGACTAAACAAATTATTTTCCTCTATAATTTATTCTCTAAAATAAAGAAGTTTATTGATTTTTAGATTATAGAAGTTTAATTGGAATAAAGTAGATGTCTAAAACATCAATGAAGCACTTGGGAAAGTTAATCCATTTTTCATGACTCTATAAATAATTTCTTCTAGCTGTAAAAGCCTTCAATTACCCACCAGGAAATCAAAAACAATGGCTCTAATTCACTGAGGGATGCAAGTGATGTTCTTTTGCTTTTTTTTTCCCTGAAAGGGAATTCACTGTGATTCAGTGTGAACAAACTGTGCCATTTTTTTATCCGACTTGTGCAACAATGGAGGAAATGAGTGGAGGTAAATCTGGTAAGGGGTGTCAAAGAGCTCAATCTGCTCGTTTCTGCAGATGGGAGGAGTCCCTTCTTTTTCAGACAACAGAAGAAACAACTTAAGCCATGGCACTTCCTTCCACACCCATCTCCTCCAGCAATAAGCAAATAAACATAATATGAAAACCAATGGTAATAGTAAAAAACACTGAAATTACCACCCACATGCCTTCCCTGGAAATTCATTATTAAACTTGTAAATATTCTGTCCTGTGTTTTGCTTTTTTCCATTCCTTAGCTGAGGATGGTTTCTCGTTAGCATTCCTTTTGTGGCCTCTCAAATCACAGAAGTTGTTTGAGCAGCGCAGCAGCAGTCCCTTCAAAAAATTTCCTTAATTCCAGCTGCTGGGAAGAGAGTTGTGACAAACCCAATTGCTGATCTGCTGAAGCAGGAAGGGGTAGAGAACTATCACCTCTCAAATGACATTCATCCTGTCCTATCTCACTGCCTGTTAGTTAAGTGTTACTAAAGCAAGCCAGGAAATGACAAAAAAAAAGTGCCCACAGCACAAGACAATAAGCAGCAGTCATATCAGAACATGACATGTACAAAGTAATTACACTTCATACAGGCATTTAGAGAAGAGTGCTACATTAAAGCAAGGCACTTTACTGACGGCGCTTTTGCCATTGGCTTTAACTGGAAAGAACTGTAACACAGATTTTAAATTCATTATGAATGTCTGCAGTTGTAGCACGCAGGTAAGAGATGCTGAGGGGAACAAAGATGAATTAATCTCCCTGAAGGGTTGAATGCTACAGATATTGGTGGTTGGTTGCAGTTTACCTAATAGCAAGATGGATAGCACGGGGCCATCAGCAGTAGAAGGGAGAGAAAAGTAATACAAAGGACCCACTTCACAGTTCCTCAATGAAATCTCTGGAATTTCTTACATATGGCTTGACCATCCAGTGCTCCAGTCATTTACAGCTCTTGGCAGTCACACAGTGGCATCCAGTGAAATCCAGAAAATGCAGCCCAGACACAAAAGAGATTCAAACCAGCTTCCGCCGCTATGGCTTGCTGCCTTTTGTCCTATTATTTTTCCTTTCAGTGCCTATTATAGCAGAGCAGCATATAATGTGGAAGCATACGAGACACTATTCCTGAGTTATGGTGCTACTTCTCCATGAACACTGCAAAAATTATTACCTTGCATGTAAATTTTTAGGTTTACTAGTACAGCTCTAAAAGGAGGGAAGTAAATAACAGAATGCAAGTAGCTTTCTGGCTGAAAAAAAAAAAAAAAAGGGCAATTTAGAGAGCTGAAAATCAGCTGTGATTTAAAAGGAAGTTAAAATATGAATTCAGCAGAAATGACAGCTCCACAGGTACCATATCTGGTGAAACATGATATCATACTTTAACACTAAGGGAAAATGGCAGCTTGCAAAACTGTGCTGTATGAGGTACTGGCTACAGGTTGCAAGAGTAAAGCCAAACTAAAATTAAACATATATATTCTCTATTTCAAGAGAACAGTGAGGTCAATTTAAAGGGGAACAACTAATAAAAAAACCAAAAAACCAAAACCCCCCCAAAAAAACGATTTCATAAAGCAAATTATTTTACCAGTTTTCCTAATCTATGTCTTTATAGCCTACTCCTCCCTGGAGCAATAATAATTAAAAATTAGAAATTGAGGACTTTTACTCATCACTATTTAAACAGAACAAAGCAGTAATGTGTATTCCTTAGCTGAGTCCTCAGGTTGAGGTGTGAGCTAACTATTACAGAACAGGTATGCTATTAACATAGCATATTATTATTGTATAATAATATTATATATATATATATTCTACAACCAGAAAAAGAACTAAAATCTTTTATGTTATAGTTCATAGCACTGATGACTGCACTATTCTGATTATTCAGGACACAGATTCTGCATCACAAAATCACCATATTTACATCCCATTGCTAGAACTTGCAGTTAAAATAATTTTCTTTATATAGTGTTGCAGCTGCAGACATGAGCACTACTAAGGCACAGAAGAGGGAACATTCCATGATTCTTGGAGAGCTTTGTTTCTCACATGATCTTTGCATTCTTTTAAGATTTTATATTTTCCTTCATAAGTGGGAGAATGGGATCCAGTTAGTTACTTCCACTTATGCCTCTTTGCAATGAATATTTAATGAAACACAGCAATAGCTACAGAAGCCTCTAAAGCAGCTCAGAAATTGAGGTACTACCTCAAAATGTCTGCCAGTCAGTAACCAACAATAAATTCATAAATTCACTTTGAAAAAACAAAATGAAACAAGCATTTTTGCCTTTTGAGAACAACCATGTACTAAAAAAGGAAATTTTCTGTCATGTGAAATCTGTCTGTCCATTTACCTTAGAGGATAATCTGGAACTGAATTTAAAATGTGACTGGGGAGCTATCTAAATTTTAGAAGGTATTCAGACCTGCTGCTGAGGGCTGTGAACCATATGCTTTGTGCCTATAAATGTGTTTCTCAGACAATACCTAGGGATTTCAGTAGAAGAAATGAGCAAGGGGAAATCCAATTTTTATGTCTTTGGTAGAATGACTAAACAGCAATGACTCAGGGAACTGGACAGTCATGATCCATTACAGACCCATCCTATCCCTACTAAATTGTTACTTTAAGAGCAAAAATAAGGAAGCATTAGCAGCAAGGAACACACTGAAAAATGCAGTGTTGCTGTTTCTACTAACCAGATATTATTTGTCTTCATTTAAAGAAGTAACTGCCTTGAAAAAGCAGGAGAGATGTATTACAATATCTTTAATTTTCTTGCCCCTGAAAGAAAAGAAAAAGCAAAAAGCAAAGAAAACCAAAAGGAAAGCAAAAAAGAGAAGAGAAGAGAAGAGAAGAGAAGAGAAGAGAAGAGAAGAGAAGAGAAGAGAAGAGAAGAGAAGAGAAG
>NC_031769.1:95586313-95832971 GCF_001522545.3 Parus major
AAAGAAAACAGGAGGAAAACATCAACAGGACATGCTGTTTTATGCGACAGCACCTTTGCAAGAAGTGGATTGGAGGAAAAAGAAGCATTCTGTTAGTATTTTAACTTTGAACTGAGTAAAGCAGGCAAATAGCCTTCTTTGCTAAGTTTAAGAACAGTGGCACCATCTGACAGAAAGCTTTTCCTCCTTTCCTCAAAGTAGAACGCGGTTTTTGATTTACTGAGTATCACCTTTTGATCAAAGACTTTATATCGACTGTAGTCACTTCTGTCACTTCACACAAAATCCTTTCCACTTCTTTTGATGCCCTACTTTTGCCTAACAAGAGCCTAATATGCACTTATCTTTAACTTACCAACTAGAAGCTATGAAATCAGTGAGAATATTTTCAAATTATGATCAATATCAAATCACTAAGATGATCTGTCCCTTTCTCAATCCACCTGTGATGTAGTAGGAATAGGGCTGGGAGGATTCCAGCTTTCTAATCTTTCTGCCTGGAATGTCATGCAGAGGGTAAAACACTCTTTTCATTATTCTGTAATAACAGCAATCACTGTACTACCTGCTTTACTCCTTGATGCACAAAGGTAAAAGCACATGGATGGAGTACAGTCCTTTTTAGTGACAAAAGCGAGCACTTCTTCAAACAGAGCCTGCTTTATTTTCCTCCCATTAGCATCATCTTGTAATGGCTCTAACTCCTGCCTAACTAAAATCAACTAGAAAGCACAGTTATTACAGTAGGACCTGTCTGTAAATTAAATTATAGTAAAATGTGCATTTCCAAAGATAGGTGGACTTTGTGATGATTTTTGTCAAATCCTGATGGTTGATATAAAGTATTTATTTGAATTTTTTCTTTCCTGTGTCTCTCTAAAGTCTGCTGTTTAATTTATTTTTGTCACTATATACAACATTTAATATTATATATTAAATTAGGCTGTTTTTTCAGAAAAAACAAAACAGCAAATAACAAAACAACCCAACCAACCCCCCCAATATTATTTGCAGGTGAGAATCATTTTAAAAATAATTAGAATTTGATAAATGATAAAAAAGAGATGTAGTTGACATTTTAAAATTTTGAGAAATATGAATATTTCATTAAAATATTATTTGAATTTAACAATTTAAATATTGTCAAGCAATAGATGGTGGAAAACTTTTTGATAAGAAGATCAGATATAATGTCTCTAAGGATTCACACAACCCCTATTTCCATATTTCCATATCATGTTTTGTAAGTTCATTAGCAATATCTGGCATAAATGTTTTTCACTAACCATTAAAGAGTCATTTGCAGAAAATGTAACATTTAATGTCACAAATCTTAAAAATATTGTAGTAGATTTTGAATGTTTTTGAAGTTTACCATTTCATTATTTTTTACCATAGAAGGTAGGATTTATTTCTTTGCTGGATTTATTTCATAGACCTAGACTGTCTCAGGTAAAAAACCCCTCTTTCTCTACTATGTGTTCCTCAAAAGCCCATACATTTAAAAGGAGACTTGATAAAAAAGAATGCTTTATAGAGCATATACTAAATATTATTGAGGGAAATGCAGAGAAATATATTGAAGTATAGTAAGCTGTGACACACCGTTAACCATTTTATCACCTGTAATGTGTCTTGCTGAACTCCTTTGGCTGTTTACCTGTCTTAGAAACTCTAAAAAAATCCATTTTTTAAAACTGTGCTTTATCAGCTGGAATACCATTGCTGCTTAAAAGATTTTAATATCTCGGCTCCATTTATCACAGCTGCTGTCATGTCACAGCACTTAGCAGAACGTCCCACTGTCATATGAGAAGTTAGCACACCTGCTGAAAATTCTGAATATTAATTGACTGTATCACAATGCAATTTTTTTTCATGCACCAGAAAAGTGTATAATTTGGATACAAAGCATCTGGATGAGAATGACCTGGTCCGACCTAAAAACTGGAATTTTTTTCCCCCAAAAGATTTAATTTCCTGATAAAACAATAGTCTATTATATTTCACATTCAGCTGTACTTTTTGCCAGACTGAGTTGTGCTGAGAAATAGTCAAAATCCCTTTCTTATTTAAAAATTCTTGATGTGCTGAATTACATTTTTTCCTCCCACCACCAAAACAACACTGAAGCAGAGCACAGCTTTTTGTGCACCCAGGCATCACTCCAAGCTCCATCACTGTCCAGATATCAGCTGCAGACAGGCAATTTCACTTCCTTCAGGGGGAATGGTCCTGAATGCCACCAAAATGACCTTGTGGTATGAAAGCAAAGGCTGATTTAGGGCCGAATGCCTTGGTCCATCCCCACGGAAGGCTGAGAGCCTCATCCTGCTGCAGCCACACCTCGTGACCCTGTGTGCGCTGGGGTCTGCTGTGTGCAGCGTGACAGCCGAGCACAGGGCCAGCAGCAAAAAAAAACCCACCTCCTCAGCCTCATTCAGTAATTGGGGCTCTGGCTGCAGCTTCACAGAGCTGCAGCCAGTTTTCCTTACACTGTCCACTGCCCAGATAATTGGTGTGACATTTCATTTCTCCCTTCGCCAGGAGAAGACACTCGGGCAGAAAGTTCTCTCTTCCATCCCGTGCCTCCGGCCCTGAGTAAAAAGGGCAATTATGTTTCATGGTTCAGAAGCTGACACCTTTTCCAGGCTGGCCAAGAGCAACCTTCCCCTTCTCTATCACCCTGCTGACAACGAGACACGATGGAAAGAGAGACTGAATGTGTGTCCTGCAAATTCATGCTGTTAGGTAGTTATATGCAGAAAAAAACCTGCCAGTTGGATAATTAGGGATGATGCCTGTGGTGCCTTTCCTTCCTGCCCATTTTGATGCCTAAGCAGAATTTCTTGCCAAATACATGGATCGTAAGTTTAACTATTTCAGGTAAACCAATGGATTAATATTGACCTTCTAAATTAGAAATCGTAGCTCTGTTTGCTCTTTCTCTCTTTGTCACTTTTTCTCTTTGTTAGTTTCCCATTTGGGGAATGGGACAACTTATATCACTGCATTTCAGTTTCATATATTGGTTTCTATCTTGAATTTCGGAGAATTTTTCACATCTCTTTCACTTTAGGAGAATCTCTATATTCCAATAGAAATGTAAAGGACTACAGAAATTCTGAAAACAGAGTTAAAATATGAAACACAAAAAGTTATTTTAACCTTATTAAATATTAGATTTCAGTCACAAGAAGATTTGTTGGGTGTGAAACTGCCATAGTGTTCCTTTTTTTAGCATTCACTGGCTGCAACAGAATAAAAAGATTGTATCTTCAACAAGACAACAACTTCAACCCAAGTAAGAAACTGTGGAATATTGTTCCAACTGAGCATTTTTACAATCGAGACATCATATGAGTGATGTGATGAAATTAAATAAATAAGTAGCAGTTAAGGAGTATCAACTTTGTGGGAGCTGCCGCAGTATTGTCTTTCAACAGATCACACACAACTTCCCTCAAATAAAGAAAGAAGAAATAAGGGGAAAGGCTTTACCCTGTAAGCTACTAAAAAATGTACAAAGACAAGCTACCTTCACCAGAGGGCAACCTGGCACTTTCCACCATGGTAAATGTTCTGTTTTATAAATATTTATATATATATATAAGCCAGCTATAGTCTGATTCTCCAAAGCTCATAAACAGAACAGCAACAAACATGGCAGCTAAGCTATTTCCAAGTGAAACAAATTGAGAGCATCTCAGAATAAAAAGGAAGACCAATAGGAAATGCCTCTAAGGTTTAAAACAGCATAGCAGCATTTAAAGCCTTTATTTTCTTTATTGTTGCAGATATCTGTAAGAACAGATGGTTTCAAAGAGACGTGCTTCCATTTAGGCTTCTGCTGTACTGTATTTATGAGAATGCATAGTCACAAGACATATGCCACCTGGCTTTGAGCTGTGATTCGTTCAGCTGCAGAACTGTATTAGGTGAAAATCTTTTGCAACACTGAAGAGGTTGCCGGAATTTTGTAGGAATAACAGTCCTGCAGTTTGAAGCATTCTACCCTGTTGCAAAAGGAATAACTATACTGATTCTGTGTTCAGAAGAAAAAGTAAGGAAGAAGAAAGAGTAAGTGGTTCTTGTGGATTGAGGAAGTAACTTGGTTACTTGGTTCTCATTGACAAAGACCAAGGGAAAAAAAATAAAATCTCATAATCCATATAAGCGGTGAGAAGAAATGAGCTCATGAAATCTAGTCCTGAAGTCTCATTTCTAACTACAGATCTAATGCACAATCCATAAAAGTTACTTCTTTCCTTCTGAAAAAATACACTTTGAATACAAATGTAAGTGACTGCAGAAGCTCTGAAAACAAAATTTAATTATTGGCCACACGAAGATATTTTAACCTTATACATTAGGGTAGAAATTCAGTCACAAGAAGATTTGTTGGATGGGAAACTGCCACAGTACTCCTTTACAACATGTGGCTCAGCACCTGCTCAGTTGCTTACTGTTATTCTTTATATCTTATGGTTATCTTCTTTATGTGCAGAAAAGCCGTAAGTGCATTTTAAAGCCATGCTGTGTTTTCTCCTTTCAGCTGTAGATTTTGAATGATGTTTTGTGGAGCCTATTAGTTCTGTTTGAGTCCTGGAAAAGAGTGGAAGGTGACAGAGAATTAATCAAAGACTTCTCTTTGCATTAATCCACTCAGGGGCTGATACACAATTTCTAAGGGCTGAAGCACAGACAGCTATATGAAGTAGCTGCAAGATAAATTCTGGATGGATACAACCATAGTACTGACAGAAAGAAGCAAAAAGAGGAACGTGACCTGTTATTTGAGTCTCAAAACAAGCTGCCAACAAGGCTATCTCCCCTCTCCTGCCCAATCTTTCTTGCTGGGAATCCTGCGATCACATCCAATTTATGGTTTTAGAAATATGTAACGTAGGAGAAAAAAAATTATATATCTGTATTCTAATGAAAGTTTAAATTTGATGACACATTTAGACAAGCACAGGATTTCATCTCTGTCTATCCCACATACTTAGTGCTGTGGCTTACAGAGTCAAGGAAAGCAAACTGTTGGGGAAAACAGTTCCTGTTTCCCCAACAGTTTTGGGGAAGGTTAAATGCAAAAGAAATTATCCTTTGCTTATCAGAGGGTGAAGAGTCATCCTTCTGTCTGAAACAGCTAGATATGATTTTTTTTTCTTTTATATCTGGGTTATTTGTTCTGGCTAATTTCCTCAGTCTTGCAAAAGATTTCTCCTAAAATGACTGTGAAACTTGGTGAATCACTGCTCAAAAGGGGGAAGATGTACTGACATTTTTTGTCATTGTTAAATGTACTTGACCACATTCAGAAGTGGAGAATGTTTTCACTTTGGAAATACTTGAAGACATACTTCTTTAGAAGCTTAGCTTGCAGGAAAAGTGTAAACACTGCTTTGAGATTGAGCAAAGATATTTATAGCCATTCTAAAATAAACAAACAAACAAAAAAGGCCAAACCCCAGCTGGTTTCTATTTTGCTACCAAATAAATGCACAGACAACCTACAAGAAGTTCAGTGGATAAGAGATTGACAAGGTGATTTGCTTTGACTGATCAATCATATAGGCAGGTCTTGGCAGCCTCTGGACTTTGGATTCCTTTCTAGATATAACATACAGGTCATATGCACTCAAGAAATTAGAAAATATCTTCCCAAGAGAGGTATACATACTATCAAACAGCTATTATATAGAAATTACCTTATTTTTTTCCTCAATATTCTCCCTATGAGTGCGGAAAAGCTCAAAAATATGTTAGTAAAGAACGCAGAATAAATCTACTATTGAAGGGCATCTCTCTTTAAATGCAGGAAGGCTTTTAAAAATAAATTGAGCTATATCTTTAAACTCTTTTCAAAATGTTCATTTATTAGCTTAGACTTCCAGCATATACAACAACTATTGCAAATATATCTCACATTGGTGTATTTTGTGGGAATCTTCACTTCATAAATTGAGGTGAGCAGCCTCCTGTATTTCACACAACCCAGTGAATGCAAAGGAACACCTTTCATTCACTCAGCTACTACATGCTTAGACTACTAGTGTCGGTGCAGAAGTTTGTGTTTATAACAACAGCATCATCTGGACTCCTTACTAGCCTTCCATCAGGAATAGGCTAGGGAGAATGGTATATTTGAGATAACTCTGGGAATTTCACCAGGGTAAAAAAGTACAATCTGAAAAAATTATACATCTGTGTGCTAAATCTATGCCATTGCTACATTGGTGCAGCTGGCAGCTGCCCAGGGATCCAGCTTAATGAAGATTCCCTTGACACAGAAAAGTAACAAAACAGGGAAGCTTTTGCTCTTTCCTGGCTCTGCTGGTTTGGGAAAGAGACAGTGCAACAATTCAAGCTGCCATTTTCCTAACAGTGAGCATGCTCCAAGACTTGCAACCATGCAGAAAGAATATTTGCTATTACTCCTGTGGTAATTCCCAAGATGCTGGTCACTGCCTCAACAAGAAGACAAAGGGTGTGGGCATCCTTTATTTCTGTGTTCTCCCATTCTAAATCACCAGTCTGGGTGGAATTACATTTACCAAACCTAACTCACACAAACAGAAATTGCATGAGAGTAGTTTCTTGCTGTAGGATTGTTTTTAAAGACAACAGATGCTGTGCTCCAACTTCTGCTTATGTCAAGGATACCTTCAGATCCTCCCATTATGTACTGTACTGAATAGAAAATCTTAATTGCATGGGTCTGAAGCCACACCATATTTACTTAAATCAGTTAAAAAAAAAGGGGAAAAAAGATCTAGAAAGTGCTTTTTTTTTTTTTTTTTTTTTTTCACATGACAGAGAATTCCAATTTTAAATGTGTTTATGTTTCTCAGACACACTCTCTCATCCAGGCATATGTAGATTCCTCCGTCATGCATACTCCCAGAAAGATGTTAAAAAGTCTTAAAGTGTATTTGATAAGGAGGACATTTAAACCCACCATTTTCTAGTATTAATAATGAGTAGCAATTTGGCCATACGATATCAAATGTTGCATAAAAGTACAGACTGACAGCATAACAATATTTATTTTTTACTCTACCATTAGACAAGCAAGAAGAACAATTAGAATGAGTTGTGGAAATGGAAAGTAATGAATGTTTTCCCCCATACATACTTTGCCTTAGAATAACTCTGGAGCTGGAGCACCGCATGGCTACACGTACAAACAAAATGCAACAAATGACACTGTCTCCTAACAGTGTGGGAATAAAGCAAAGCCTCCATTTAACAACTCATGTGAGAACTTCACAACAACTAAAAGAAAGAATATTATGCTAAGAAATTAAAATGATCATGTTTGTGATCTGTTTTTCTGAATTTAAATGAAAACATACATTTGGAAATAGACTTAGAAACTGTAGAAGAAAGAAATTTTTAAGCTTCTGAAGGTTTCACTATCAAATTAATGTCTCCACCCTGCTGTTATGCTAAAATTATGGAAAAGGAACTCAGTGCTGTAGGTTTAATTTTGCTAAGGAAATAGCAGTTCTGCCACTGTCAGGACTACATGCAGAACTATGATAAGCTTGCTCTAAGAAATGCTTATTTTCATGTAAAAATGCACAGTAAATAATTTCTTCAGGAAAAAGGAATTTGTGCTGCACTTTAGACCATCACAGTGTCAAGGAAGAAGAGTATACAGATGCACATTAGAAAGTTCTTGTGAATACTAAAAACGCATATAGACACGAGACGCAGCCCATCTCAACAGATACTCTTGTTTCAATTAACTGAACTGTCTGGATGGAAGTTTGTTAGACCAGCAAACACTAAAAACTCTGCTCCTCTGCCACAACATTTTAGCTTGAACAACCTAACTCCTCTTATACAGTATCCTTGTGCTCAAGCATTCATTTGAAGTTTCCTCTTGTCTGGGAAGGGGCAGACAGAAAAATTATTTGTATGCAGTTATCAGTACGTTTTTTTTTTTTCCGCATCCTGGACAGACCAATCCAATCAAGTTCATGAATTAGTCTGATTAATAATGATTAATTTGGAATCAAATTAGAAGTCGCAGAAGTTTCTGCACTGCAGTATTTCTACTGCTATGTAATAGAGCTAATTTGTGGTTTGTAAATGTATTTATGTACACTTACACACACAAAAATCTGATATCTTCCCCCTGGCTTAGCCAATCCTGTTTTCATTTAAAAACTTGGTGGCTAGTGGCAGTAATATATGTCTGGAAGAGTATTTATGTCACCTACCTTTTTCTTTAACTGTGTCTATGGATGCACCTAAGTAGTCTTGTAACTGTTGTTCTTTCTGACCATAGAATGACATTTTCTCTACAAGCCAACTAGTTTTACCAAGTTAGGCTTTAGAAGCTGTCTCATACATTGTTCTGGTGACTAAGATATTTGACACTATTTAGAACCCTGCCTTACTCATGAGCAGTTGAGAGCAAAGGAAACAGCTAACACTTGTTAAATAAAGTCATCTTTAATGAAAAGCTCTAGTAGACGACTGAGACCAGCCGAGCTGGTGAGAAGGAAAATAAAATCTCTGAGAAAAAAATAACCCCCTTAAATATGAAAACGAATAGTCTACCTCATTACTAGCAAAAGTAATATGATAAACCATAGACTAAGAAGTTATACTCATCCTGCATGTTCATTTCACTTCTACAGCCTCTGACAGAAGTTATTCCTTCTTATTCCCATCAAAAATCACAGATTTCCACCCAAAGTAAGCAAATTTCAGGTCTGACCCAATATTGGCCTTTTTCCATTCACACAAAATCTGAAATGTCCTGAAGGAAAGAAACATTTTCTTGCAGTGACACATATTTCTTTGCAACTCAATGGCAATAGTGACAGTAAATACAGCTCTTAGAGACCTTTAATTGTAGTCCATAGCTTCATACTGTGCATGGGACAGTGAAACTAGAATGCCATCTGAAGGTGTTCAACTAATTTCAGCTAAAATGTTCCTTTTTCTAGAAATAACTCGTATCTACTGGTATAATGGTGAGTGGAGAAGGTCTCTGTCCTTTAGATAAAATCTATGAGCCACTTGTTTCAGCCAATTCAGCATTATAGCAAGACTTACTGATAAAGACGGATGTTCTCATCATCATCTCTCTACATTTTTGTCTGAAACCACAGAGATGTTAATGACAAGTTATGACCTTATGTCATTTAGGAATATATTTTACCATCTCATTGTAAGCTTATATTTAGAATGACAGAAATGTGAATAAAGTAAAATAATGATCTGTTTCTTTCATGGCTATTTATTGTGAACAACAAAAAAAAAGGTTAACATGAAGAAAAGGCTAAATGTTAAGATAACATTTGCACATAAATGAGCATGACTATTCCCACATTCATGCACCCTTTTACCTGAGTACTTTTTAAACCTCTTTAAAAAGGTTGAATGTGGTGTGACAGTTCTAAGGTTTGTCTCTTTCATGCCAGCGTCTTTGCCTGAATATTCCTGTACACAGCAATGGCATTTGCTAACATAGTGAACAGAATTATAATTCTACAATGTATTATATTTATACTACCAGGAAATTACAGAATAGATTGGTGGACCACATATCTCAATTGATAGTGAGGACATATGTTGGAGGTCAGTATGACTTTTTCTCCTTTTTGTTTGGAAATTTCAAGTGGAAAGTAAAATAATGAAAGTATTTAAACCAGAGCTGATTAATGATCCAGATGTTCACTAAAATCTATGCATGTGATCTAATCCTTTAAGAATGATTACAGATAAGGCAATTTGTTCACAGACACAGTTAGTTGCTCTTGTCTGATAATAGTGCTTAATCTCCTTGGCATGTTAAATGCAATCCTGAAAATAACAAAGTGGTTAACACCGGAAAATATACTAACAAAAGATTAAGTATATCCATCTGTACAGAGGGCCAAAATGAGTTTTGATTGTTTTTGCTAGAAGAAATGCAAGATAAAAAATGTGAATGAAATCAAAGCAAAATTATAAGGCGCCACTCATATGTGTACTCTCTTATTTCAGCAAACAAGAAAATGACGTGATATAACATAAGTCTAGTCAAAAACAGATGCAGAATTGAATTATTTTATGCACTATGAGAAAATAAGGCTATGAGCAGATATATATTACACAAAGTCCAAGTTAAAAAGCAGTTTTGAGTAAACTTTCCTATAATTTATTAAATCAATTTTATTTTTAAAATTAATAAATGAAATTTGACTCAACAAATCAAATTACATTAATAAAAAATATTTGTCTAGGTTTTTTTCTCTAAAATAAAACATTTTAGAAAAGCAATATAATCTTCAAATTTTAACAGTGTGTTAAATTGGATTTCAGTAATTGTACTTCTCAAAATATTTGAAAAGATGATATTACCTGGGGCCACTATCTTATAAGGCAATAAGGTAAGGTCTCCCAAACAATTCAGAAAATTTTTATGTAAAATTCTAATTTACTGGAATAGATTCCATAGTATTTCTTAATATGTAAAACCTTCCATCAAAATTGATTCATTTAATAGTGTCTTAAAAAAGCCAATTTCTTCTTTGGACACCTATATTATATACACACATCAAAAAACTACTTAATATTTAGATAATGGATGTAATATGAACATCTCTGAAGTTCTCTTTTTTAAAAATCTACACATATACACACATTCTGGAATATGTTTTCTGGTTTTGTCATTTTTGGTTTGTAGGGCTGTTAGATTAAATTTCACATATTTCAGCAGACAAATACCATGTTTCTAGAAGCATTGCACATTCAGATAGATTTGACAGATAAAATGCCTCACCATTGTTCTCGCCAGAAGGCAGAACATACGTTTCTGTTCCTTCCATCCTGGAAAAGGCTATATTATTGTCACTACAGTGCTTTTATTAACATTCCAGGGCAGAGAACATGATGCTTCATTTTTTTTTGAGCTACCATGAAACAGAACCTCATCTTCTTCCCTCTTTATTTTCCATAGTATTGCAAGAGTCTATGATATTAAACACATCTCCTCCTCTAGGTCAAATAAATAAGAGATTATACAGCCCTGCTACAGTGTGATCAAAAAGTAAAGTTGCTCATTATTAGTACCTATAAGATAAGCTCTAGGTACAATGTACTGTTTTTAAGTGATTGATAAGCAGAAGAAGGAAGAGTTTAATCATTTTCTCTTTCTCCTAAGATGATCAAGCTCAAGACCAAACTGAAACTCTCCAGCCATGAAAATGCAGCAGTTATTTAAAACAAGCTTAAATCCTGGCACACAGCTTTAGTGGGGGGGACACACTACAATACTGATTATTCACTTTTTGAGAAGTGACCTTTCCTGGTAAGAATCTCAGATAACATCCTTTCTTTCCCACCCTCCCCCACTAAGGTATCTGGTTTTTTCTGTCTATTTCTGTCTTGAAAGGAAAGAGATTTTCAAGTAAAGTGCTGAAACAGATTTCACATTAGTAAAAGAAGTGTTAGTAGTAAAAATGAAACAGAAAAACAATTAATATTAACCATTTTCTGAGGAATTATGATAAGAAATTAAATAATAATTATTTGCTTGATTTCAGAATCAGACATTAGTAATGTTTAATGAAAAACACCCTTTATCTCAGTCATGTACAAAAAAAATACAGCAGTGGTTATGGATAATATTTTTCCTGTTCCTCAGTGAGGAAAAGGACTAATTTCAGAGATAAAAAAGCTATTCCAAAGAATTTCTGTGAGACCATATATACCACTCTCTTCCATAATACAGGAAAGTGTTTTATGTCTGCACCAGTTCCGTGATCCTTATTCACAACATAAGCTTTGACAACTGAGAAGGAAAGGTTATCACAGAAACCCCTAATTAAAAAAAAAAAAAAAAAACTCACAAAATTTTTAAAATGCTCAGATTTTCATGGACATGATCTGTAAAAAACACCCCATAGATATGGGTATCTGGAACTACCCACGTTGTTTTATGAAGCCTTTGCTGAGACACACAGTCTCGAGAAGGACTGACAGCTTTGTAGCAATATTTAAAGTATTCCTGTACCAACGCTATTCTCATAGCTGGTGCGAATTCAGGGCACTTATCTGCTTTCCCAGGAGTCACACCTTCAGCTTCCATGAACTGCTATAATCATATCAGTATCAGTGCTGACTTCTATTTAAGGACTTAAAGCTTCCAGAGCCCCAAGGAAGCATACCCCCTGCAATACTGAGGAAGCAGTAATCTGCATCTGGAAGGCAGACTGACTGATTTAGGCCAATTTCAGTGTTAGATTGGTTCAGAGCCAGGATCCAATTACATTTTTATTCCAAAACTTGTGTGTCGGCTCTTGCATCCCTGCTGGAGGTCTCGTTGTTGAACACTGACCCGAGCCCCACAGCTGCCACAGCAAGGAGAAAAATTCAAAATGGAGATTTGGGTCATGGTGCCATTGAGGCTCAGATGCATCAGTTGATCACACAGACTGAATCTAGATCAGGCCTCAGATTATGGGCTTGTTTACAGGGAGCAGGTGAAAACACACAGCAGGGTGTTCATGCTAGCCTTGAACTTGGCATTATGCCAGCAACTGGAGGCCAGACAATGCCCGATTTGCTGTAATATTCAAAAGATACCTAACTTTGCATAAAGTGTTCCTTCACAAACCTATCTATCAAAATATTTTGAACAAATGTGAACTATTTTAATGAGTATGTCTCACCTCAGCATTCTGAATCACAGAGCCATGGCATTTCTTTTTAAGCAATGGCACTTTCAGACTGGACTTAATGTTTTGTCAAATCACAGTTGCCCTATTCCATGCATCAAGATGGTGCATAAGGAAATAAGGAAACAAGGCAACATTTTAATCAGGACTGCTACTACTTATAATAAATTATATGTCTTAGCTGTGCATCAAAATCCATGCAGAGATTTTTCTCCTTTTACAAATGAGGAAGCAAAAAATCCCAGACACAAATATCTTTCATTGAATTAGAACTTGAAGATATGAAGGCTTTCAACTTAAAAAACACTCATTAACACCACACAATGTGGACTGCTAGGCAGACTTTCTTCTTGCCTTTTACTTCACTTTGCAATGTACTGATGGTCATAGCGAATATGAAAGACCTGAATTGATTATCCACTTTGTGGAAAACTTATCAAAGGCAACTACATTTTGGTATAATGGTGAAATAGTGAGGTAATCATAATTCTTCCATTGTGACCATCCAGGTCAGAAACAGTTCCATTATGTTTTTGAGCTCAAGGTGCCTATCCTCAGGAAAGAAGCTTCCAGTCATCATGTGGCAGCAAATGTATTTATTGCACTTTCCAGACACTAGATTTAGTGCACAGCACACACTAGTGATACTGTTTTGTACATAGATGTAATGCCTACATAAAAAAATGAAGTCATAGCTTGGGATAAAAAACAAAACATCTGCTAAGCAAAGGAAATTTTAAGAAAGAATTTTAAGAATTTAAGAAATTTTAATTTTAATTTTTTAAGAATGGCAAGAACAAGCTTCAAATGAAAACCACTTCTAGCACATTAAAATGGTAACTATGAACCTCTGAATTTATGGTATCAGATCTTAAAAGTACAGAATAATAACTGTGGTGAAATAAACACTTTTGATATATTATGTAGGGTAGGCATAAAAATATATATCTCTTCAGCAAAAACACTTGGAGGTCTCTTTGGTAAAGCTATGCTGACCAATCTAGAACAGATTGGGATCTGGCACTCATTTTGTTCTGACACATGATCAGGAATACTGGACCTAATTGTCAACAACTATTTGTATATCAGAGACATCTGAATAATGGGGAATAATAATCCTGTATGATCTATGAGAAAATAAAACAATGTTAGACAAGAATCAAGAAAAGATTTTAACAGAAATATAAAGTTCATTGGGCAGCTCAAAAAAGACAAATGTATCACACAGACAGTGTAAGGAGATTTACAAGATGCTATACATGGTCATACGCTTTACAAAAATAAACATATGTGATAATTTGACAGGTAGCATGGCTTTCTGTTGAAGTCTAATTTTGACTGAATATTTTTGATCTAATGCACACTTCTGTGAGGAAAAAAGTCCTGGATTGAAGACATTTGGAACTGAATATATAAGTTACATGACATATAATGAACACATGCAGGGTTTAGCACATCTAGAGGTATTTCAGCTATATAGTCTAGAAGAGATTTCACATTGAAATAACATTTCTGTTACAATAATTTCTCCAAAAGTAATGTGCAATAATATATGAAACTCAAATCTTATCTATGACAATATATTTAATTTTGATCTATGTAATATTTTAAAATAATAAATAAATAATAATAAATAAATAATAAATAAAGGTTTTCAAGGTTTAAAAAAATCCCGTTAACATTTTTGTATGACATTTTTTTATAAGATGTTTGGGAATATCTGTAATGACCGGTACACTTATACCTATGAGCTTTTTATTTAGTTTCTGTTAGTAAGACTCCAGACAACCTCCCCACCGCTGACTGTAACTATCTAGAAAAATAAAAAGTCCTCTAAGTATATATGTGTCAGCAAAATGCATGTAAGTATCTCCATTTCAGACAAAATGCTATGAACTAATTCTGAATAATTTTGTCCCAGAAAAAAAAAATCTCCAGAAAAGTAACTCTCGGTTGATGACTTTAGTGGTCACTTAAGGAAGCAACAAATTTCAAAGAGTAGGTACATGAACTGCAGCATCTTTGTTGAAGACCAGGGCTTGGTTGTCAGATGAGAGTTGCCAAAATAATTGCCAGATTTCAATGATTCTTCCTCAGGTAGGTGAAACCGGCAAATGCTGTGCAAACAGTCAGACGGTGAGTCATGCTGCCTCAATGTGTAAGGTAATTTACTCCTCTGAGGTCAGCAAAAACAGGGTTCAAAGCTGATTCTATCTATCACTTCAGGATGAAAAACAGCTTTAAGCAGCAACTCACAGAGTTTGGCGTTAGAGCTCCTACTGACTAGGGGCTGTTTTCAGGGAGATAAGGGCATCATGACTCCCCTACTGTTGAGGCTAAATATTGCTTTACTGACAGTCTAAACGTATAGACCCAACCTATACTGCAGTGCTATATGTTGAGACAATTTCATGCTCTCTGATGGTACTAAGAAGGGCTTATTAAACCATTTAACCATTTCCACAGCTGCAATGATAATTTTTTTCTTTTTTTTTTTCCTAACCTCACTGGTGTAAAAAAAAAAAAAAAGAAAAAGAAATGTCTTTCATAAAAGATAATTTTTAAGGCCAAAACAAGTGTGCAGATATTGTATGCATTGAGATCCATAACTATTAGGATAAATATGAACTTCCATCAAAAAGGCTCTACATAATTATGTGAGCCACTGAAGAAAAGCTCAGAAGTGGGTGTTCTGTTTATGCTACAGTGCTTGTGGATGTGAGTTATAGAGAAAGGTTTTCATCTTGTAAGGTCTGTAGAATTTGGCTGGTTTTTTTCATGAGCAAGGATGACTTGCAACAGCAGAACACCAATGCCTTAACAACAAATTAACTTACTTTTCTTGTCTAGTTAGGAAGGCTTTCTTTTACATTTTGCATCGCTTTGAATATTTAAATAAACAAAATTAGTAAGAATCTTATATTCATAGCAATGATGCTATTCAACTTCTCTGTACCTTCTCCCATTTGTTAGTAGTTATGCATTAGCATGTCATTCATGTCCCTGTCAAGATTCCTATTTACTGAAACATAAGCAAAAAACGAGTCACACTATGAAGACAGGAGCTTAAATTGTCCCCCTCTTTGGTGTTCTATTGCATGAGAAACACCATTGAAAAACATATGACTGATTCCTAAAGTTCTATACAAGATTTTATGTACAATTAAGGTAATAAGAATATGTTAAGAGGGATGTTGAGCTGCTCTCTACATTTCTTCAATTATATGACACCTTGGTGCTGGTCCAGTCCATGAACATAAGATGAGAAGTTCTCTGCTTTGAAATTCTGGCCAGGAAATCAGGTACAAAATGATAAAAAGCTCAAGAAAAATTCCTTTTTCTCATTCTTACACTAGATGAAGAGAAGATCAATGGCTTAGAAGTTACAGGAATTTTGCAGCCACAGGCATTGAGAAGAGATCTCATTGGTATCCTGGAGAGTCAAAATGACTACTGCATGAAAACCAGTATATATTAGGAGTGAAGAATCACACACTGGTACAGATAATGTCTGGCATTTGCTGTCCATGACCCTGTTCCCAGCCCTTCCCCATATTTATTTGTTAAAATTAGCTGTGTTAGTTGATATATGGTGACAGGAGAAAAACAAGACTCTCCAGAAACAGATTGATATTTAAACCAAAACACACATGTTTGGTCAGAGGCAAGTGTTTTTATAAGAGGCATGAAAGGCATGAAAAAACTGCTGAGCTATGCCTCAGAATTAAATACCTGCTCTGATGAATGGGGAATAATGAGACAGTTGACAAGACTGAATGAAACACATTTCCATTTCCTAACTCAGAACAGGTTATCTTTTCCATCATAAAATGACTGTGACATCAAATGTTTGGCGATGACAGGGCTTTCATCTCACAGACAGAAGCCCTGCAACTCTGATGAGATGTCCTGGAACAGTATAACAATAACAGATTAAAAAAAAATATGGCCATAATCTGTCAACAAACAATCATTTAAATTGATGCTGCATTTATAACAATTACCATGGGAATAGGATTTTTAAAATTAAAAGGTTCAACACATGTAAACTGACTCTGAAACAAGTTTTCAGCAACAAATTATTTGTGAATATTCCCAGAACCTGGGATGTCCACATATTAAAAGAGGAGATAGAAAGCACATTTGGGTACCTGCGTTCCTGGTTTGATACCATCAGTCTGCAATCAAGAATCTGGAAATCTGACAACCTCCAATTAGAAACCATTACATAGCATGCAGAAATCTTACTAAAAAACCAAAACTCATTCCTATTTTAGCAAAAAGGCAGGCAAGTCTATGGAGACACGTGTGCTACTCTGGCATGTGTGTATCACTATTGAGGAAGAAAAGATTTTGTTATCTATTTATACAGATGTGTGGAAAAGTGGTGAAATGAGGTGAAAATGAAAACTTGCTTCATGCAGCTTTCACTAACTTCCATGGAGAAGATCCATATCCAGTAATGACAACTTTACAGAATTTCAGTATGGAAAAGAATAAGGCTGTTAGTTTAAACGCTTAATTAGTGAAATGCAAAAACAATGAGCAGTGTTGCAAGCCAAGAGAAGAGTATTTTTCTTGGAAGCTGAAACCAAACAGCTGATAAAAATCCTATTTTAATTACATTTAATTCAGAAAAGCTAAAATGTGGTATAGCTGTAACTAACTAGCCATGTGTCTTTTTCAGGTTGAAAACACAGCTTTGCACAATTCTCAGCTAAATATTCAAGTGATAAAGTAGATGCTTTACCCTGAGTACATCAGAATAGTGACTATAAGCAAGTGGCAGCAATTCAGCTCATATCAATCAGCTTTGGAACACCCTGCAGTGGCTGTATCGGGCTAAACAGAGTTTGGAGAGAGAAAAAGAAACTTAGTACCTACAGTGGCAGTCCCCACCAAGGGCTGCCTATCCCCAAGGATGGTGATGGGTTGGACAAGACCTTGCTTTCTGTCCTGAGTGAGGATGAAAGTACAAGGAGGACAAGTGACAGATAGAAAATGCCTCCTTAGTCTCTTAATCAACACACCTAGGGCAGAACATCCTCTCAGGCACAGGGCAAAAAGCTGTGCCTCATCACCACAGCCTGCTGGTTCCCTTCACTTCCTTGTGCTGGGCTGAGGGGTGGAATTACTGCACACAGGAGGAGATGGGACAGTGCTGGGAACACAACCACCTATGCCATGTTATGTTACACACACTAAAACCAGGCCAGAGAAAGCAACCATGGCACTATCCCTTTGCGTGTAAACTTGGCCCACCAACAATAACATAAATAATTCAGTTATTAAAGAGATTAATGGGAATCTTAAAATTCTATCCTCACTCTGTTTTGTTATTTATCAAATAAATTGCAGAGCATACAACTCTGGTTTCCACCAAGACCCTTCTCTGTTTCCTCACTCCAAATCTGGTATTGTATTTTCTTTTTCTTCCATGTAGCTTTTGAATAGAAATTTCATTTGTTCTTAAACTCAGGGAAATGATCCTTCCACTAAAATCATTCCATAAAAGGAATCTTCAAAGAATTTTGAAGGATGAACAAGTATCCAGCAGCTGAATAGCCAACTTGCTTCTAGTATTCTAACATAGAACTGCAAGGAGCTGCAGACTTCAGTTTTTGAAAAGATTAACTTTGGTAGAATCTTGCTAACCCTGCATTGGAAGGACATTTCCTTTCTTATTCATAGTTCTTACTTCTGTGAAATTTATCTTAAGTTTCTTACAATGTATCATTTTGATCAAATAAAAAGTTGGCAGGATATAAAAATTCACAAAGATGAAAAGGCTTTTTATAACAAATAGAGAATAAAAGACATTCTAAGATTTTTGAACACTTTTTTTGTCTCTACTGAATAATACTATGATTTTTAAATCAGTTCTGCACACAGCTGAAATGCACTATGGAGTTATAAGAAACATATTCTTATGGCTTGATTAAACTGAACATACTGAGTAGGGCGTTCATTGGGTTTAAAACAGCCTTACCATGAAAATAAATTGGTCTGTACTAGCAACAGACCATATGCCATGTGCCACAAACATTGTCACCACAAATTTTTTGTTTGTTAGCAAAATGAGATACATGTAAGAGAAAATTTTAAAGAAACTTAAGGTATGTATTTGAGATCTTCTGATGCCCCTTCTGTAAAAATATATATTTTAAACTTTATAATAACCAAACAAGAGTCAGTTAGGTCAACGTTATGTCAATTTAAACCAGCCCTTAATTATACACTTATATGATTCTGTTTTATGCCATGAAGTTTAGAACGTGAAGGGAGGATTTTTTTTCCACTGAAAGTAGAACACAATCAATTGCACATGACGTCCTTGGGCTTGGATTCTTTCCTTGTTGCAGCTGACAGAGTGGTATTATTAACATTCCCCCATTCTTCCCGTTACACAGCCTATTTTCAAGTTTACATTGTTTCTGGTTTATAAAACATTTCATGAACATGGTTCCATTAAAATGTCAATTTAATTTTTTTTTAATTTTACTTTATATAAGAATATTTAATGAAAGAAAAAGAAATATAAACTGCTCCTGCAAAGAAATACTAAAGAAAATACATCTTTTACTCAAGGTATTTTTTTCACAAGTGTGCAGGTTTCCCCTCACCCCAAGTTGTCTTAAAAGGGGTTTAATCATCTATGATTCTGAGTAATAATTTGAGTGATTTGTTAGCATAAAAGTATTTCAATTTGTTTGAAATTACAAAAATGAACTGACAATCTTTTTGATTCTAACCATGATAACATACTTAACACCAAATCATACAGTCATAGCTAAAGCAGTCCAGATTTATTGGTGAAACAATTTAACAGAAAAAAGCAATTTTCACAAAATTGATCTTTGACAAGTATTTCAATTTTCTCTTTGATACCACGGTGCAAACCTTTCTTCTTCAGACAACCCAGTACCAGTTGAAAGCTGGTTATGCCAATTCTCCCAGTACACACATCCTTTCATTGCGCTGCAGCTCTTATGACACGCTGCAGGTCCTTGAATTTTACAATACAGCAGAGAGATCAAATGACTGTAGCATAACTGTAGAGAGTCTCAGGCAAAGTCAGAGTAAAGATTCCTGGTGCCACTTTCATTAAGCTGGGAGTAAAGCTTCTCATGCTAATAGTGAGTGAGAAGCTATTATCACCACATATTTATGAAGTCATTAAGCTAAGACATAAGAAGAGATTTATAGTTAAGAATCTGTGTAGTTTGCACTGAATAACTTACATTTGTTGGGTTTTGGAGGGGAGAGGAGGCAATCAGCCAATATTTAATTGCTCTCCATGCACCATTTGGGCTTTCAGTTTTAAGTAAAGAGTACAGTGACTTCTGTGCTTTCTGGTCTGGCACAGAACAACCCCCATTGACATCTCACTGAAGGACCATCTTCCCAGAGAAAGGTCACCAAAATATTGGGCTTAAATGAAATCAGGAAGTCTGAATTTGACAATGAAATATGCTTTATTAATCGTTTTTGGCTTCCCACATTCCCCTATTTTTCATGGCTCATAATTGCAACAACCTCTTAACTCAGAAATGATTTATCAGAATGAATGGGAATATGTCAAGAGACTCTTTAGAGCTTGTCAGTAATGCTCTTGGTTAGAGGCAGCAATCACTGCTGAACAAAATGAAGTTCTTTACTGGTTTCTGAGTGAGACACATCCCAGTTCCAATATGCCATTTTAAAATCAATCTAGTGATGCACTTCTTAGCGCAGAAATTCAAAGCTCAAAAGGAAAGGATCAAATCTACTGCATGAGACTTGAGAAGCCACATAATATGGTCATTTTAAATAATGTAGCTCTTATGCAGTTTCTACTCAGTATATATCTTGTTTCAGGTGTCCTTTATTCGTATCTCAAATTTTATAGCCTTCATTTACTAATGTGAAGGTCCTGATGAGATTCAGCAAAGGAAATGGGAATGTGGAAGGTTATAAAGCATTTCAGCTTTAGCCGTTGGTAGACACTTAGTGAAAAATTACAGAGCGATCAGGTTTATATAACAGATATATTTTAACATTTTATGTTATTCACATTGTTCAGGCACCAAGATTAGATGGGGAAATGGATTACGTACTCTATTGCTGGGCATATGAACAAACAATGGAAATGCCAAAATGACGAATGCTCTCCCATTCATTTTACATACTTTAATTTGCAGAAAACTGCAGAAGCCCACATCAGAATTTCCTGCAGTACTAGCTTAGAGAGAGCTGAACAGGATGATTCAAACCCCTCTAAATATTTAGCAACTTGAATATTCTCTGATTATTTTAGTGACATATCAGAGTTTCTACTTTGAAAAGGCTGGAAAACTATATGGGTGGGCGAAATGTTTTGTATGTGACTTAGTCTCCCTTTATGCACAACACCTTTTAGCTGACCAGATTAACACTACATATTGCCCTGCTTAAATATACTAAAAAGCCCCAAAACAACAAAAGGGTGAATTATCACCTAACAAGGCCAAAAGACAATGTGCAATGCAGGCTTGCTTACCAAGGCCAAAGAGGGACCACAGCTTCCTTCCATTTTGGTTTGCAAAACCAGCCTTATGTTTCTTGCATCTTTATTAGGAAATACAAAATGTGTCTGTATATTAACAGCAAAATTCCTACATACTTAATTGGGGCCATTTTAAATTTCTTTGGTATGTGCTTACAGATTGAAGTCCTATTTCATCGAAGATGATAATTTTTTATCTCAAAATTCCTCACTAAGTTTAAAAATATGATTCTTAGTAGGCTTCTTAGTATTTTTCCATGTAATTTAATTACTTTGATATGGGTTTACAACAAACTGTGGTAATAATCTGTGATAGAGAAAATAAAATTAATTACAAGCAAATTGTGATAATCAATACTGTGGAAAAAAACTCCAAACCCTCTAGTTTCTTCTTTATGGAAGAAACATGTAAGGTGTATTTCTTATACAAATGTATGCTCCTTCACATGAGTACTCTCATAGAATGAACAGCATTGCTTTTGTGGGTAGAGTGCATTATTTTGAGTAAGGATAGCAAAACTCAAGTCCAAAAATTGAGGACAAACCAGATCAAACACAACAGGAGTGAATGAAAGCGTTTCTTAATTTTGAATTTCTTGGAGAAAGGCCAGGCTGTAATTAGATTTTCTGAACATAATTTCCTTAGGGATTTCAATAACTGCATACAAAAAGCTAATTAATGTTTCAATACCAAAATTCTATTTGGCCTTATTTATATAATCATACACAAACTGACTGTGTTTAACATTCGTATCATCCAAATTCTAAAGGGCAAGAACTAGAGTTCTTTAGATAGCTGAAAATTCAGTCTGCAATCTTTTTCTTTTCATTTTTAAGCAAATTTAAAGCCCTAAATGCAAAATTAAAAAAAAACAACAAACAAAACAAACCAAAAAGGATGAATTCTCCTTAGTATCTTTAGTTTTATAATTTTGTTTGTAAATTTTTAATATCTTGTGTTAAAGCTCTAAATCATATGGTAGGTATAAACAACAAATATTGAGTTACAAGGAAACATACAGGGTATTTGTTTACATGCTTATATGCTTCTTTTATTTTTTCCTTCTTAACCATGATTTCAGTTAATAAGGTTACTCTTGGCTTCTCATTTTTATAATTTTCTAAATCTTGATGTATGATAGCATAACATGTCAATGAATGATTATTTACTGTTGGGCTCAAATTTTTTGTAGAGCTGTCTATTATTTATGAAAACATACAATTTATATATGTCATATTCATGTATGCACAAGAATGGTGTAGAGCTCTTTTTCCTCTGTTAAATTATTCTTTGATAAAAAATATTTAAAGATACTATTTAATTTCTGAACTGTAATTAAGGCAATATTTGAATCATTAATAGAAACTAACCCAATTCATTTTAAGGTATTTTGTGCAACCTGTGTTCCTTTATCTCTATTATTCTGTATATTAATCTCTACAGGTCTTTACATGTAAGTATTTTCACGCACTAATGGAGCATATTAGACCCAACACTCATTTATTGAAGTGCCTTTTTTCATCTGAAATGTAGTCTTTAAAAAACAAAAAAATCACAAAACCCACTCCCTTCTTACTCCATAGCATATTCATTAACAGATCAACACACACTACTAATTAAGTTAAATTTGATTGCTAAATAACTCCCAAAGATCCAATTTATCTAAGGTAGTATGAGCACATATTAATTTCTCCTTATACATCACCAGCTGTTATTAATTAAATTCTAGTCACTTAAGGCTGCAAGTTTGGAATAATTGCCACTGTGGAAAGACTTGTACGTAGCAATGAGCTCGGCTACTACTTTACTGATTGTGATAGTCACCTGGATACAGGTAGACACCACTCAGTTTATTTCACTGTAGAATTTGTGAGACATTCAGAAGTATGAGGAGAATTTTCAAATTTGCTTTTTGAACGTTCAAAGCTTTGTCATAAATACCATGAAGTGCAGAACTAAGACTGATGGACTGCTCTCTGAAGAAAACATCTCCTCTCTGAAGGAGTAATGCACCTTTTGAAGCTCGGAGAAGATTACAGAAGCAGAAAGGGATTCTTCCCTCTGCAGCAGCTCCTCTCAGCTGGCTGCTCTACTAAGGTGAGGGGGGGCTTGCAATCTGCTTCCTTGCTACCCACCTTCCACCCACATCTACGAAGCTTCTGTGGGCTGATGCTTTGACAATCCTGCTGTGCAAAGACTATTGGTATGACAAGGTGTTAGGAGGAAAAGGTGTGCTTTGCACTCGCTTCACTTTCTGTACAAATTCATTGCTTTTAATTAGTAATTGCAGCAGAAGGTTCAAAGAGATTTTCATTACAGATAACGAATGGTAGTCTTGCAGGGAAAAGTTTTGCAACCAGAGTCTTCTGGATGCACTTCCTAGCCCATTGGTAAGACTGAATTAGTCTCTCCTGAAATCAATTACACTTTCTCAAGCTTCAGTCATCATAGTACATGTAGGAAAAAAGAAAATCTTAAGTTCTGAAATATTTATTAGTCCCATGTTTCAGTGGAAATAGGAATAAAATCTGCATACTTCCAGAAAGTAAAATTCTTGCATTTTTAATAGCACACTTCCAATATGTTGAATTCTGAACAGCTAGATTATAGATATAACCTATATAAATCTATATAAACCTATATATAATATAGGTTTATATAAAATATCTATATAAAATATAGATATATATATAGATATATATATAAAATATCTATATTTTATATAATCTATATAAAATATAGATATTTTAATGATACTTTCATATATGAAGTTTTGCTTTCCTTTATTTTAAAGGCCTTTTATAAGGAAGTAAGATTGCAGAGAGTGAATATAATACATTTACTATCTTGCTGATGAAGAAAAGACACATCAAGAACATAGGAAGAGAAAATGCAACATTTCTCCAAATTAACTTTTTTTGCATTCTTATTGTATCCATGAAAAAGTATCAGTAATATGCTGCATATTTTTAGGGTGATGAACAAGCATAACTTTTCATACGTAGCTTCTGACGATTATTTTCTTTTTTCCATAACTGGTATTTAAATGTAAGATTATAAGCATGAATAAAAATTAACTTTTCTCTATGGAGAATGATGGGAAACAAATGCTGTACCCTTTAATGACTTACCCACTGAATACACAGTTCACCTGCTGGTTTTAATTTACGTGGAAATTTACAAAACAAAACAAAACATTTAATGTTCTTCATCTATATACTGCATTTCACTTATTTTCATGAAAATATGTACTGTTTCCTTGCATTGGGTACTCTTGTTTGTAAGCAAGTTTCTAACCTCCTATCTAAATGTGAATTGTTTATGCAAACAGATTATTAGTAGAGAAATAAAATCCTTAAGGCCTTTAGAAATAATACAAAGTGATATGTTTACAAAAGGCTATTTTTAAAAGGTCTACAGTTTAAATGTAACAATAATTTCATTTTCCTAAAATATACAAATCAATTTCAGCTTACGAGCAGTGAATCATCATCATCAAGTTATGCTCATTATAGCATTTAAAGGCTTTAGCAAATCAGAATGTACGAAAGAAAACCACAGAAGATGATTTGTTGAAGGCCTGTAAGTTAGGCCTGAGTCAACAGTTCATATATGTGATTTGCCAAGCAAATTTACTAAGAATAGCTCTTCTTCCTAGAATTACTTTGTTTTAATCTTACAACTTATATAGCCACTTTATGTAGGTTTAATTAGGCACCCTGAGGTTTCCCAAATACTTGCCCCATATTATTGGTAGAAAATACTAAAACAACCTGACATTCATTAGCTACTGAGAAGCTACATCGAGCCAAATTGTCTATCCAGTTTTATGTGGTGATTCTGGAAATAATTTTCACCATTAGTTTACAAAATGACTAAAAGAAACCTGTTTTATGTAAATTTGGGAATCCTGCTGAGGTTCCTGACAACTGATAAAATGAAATGGAGAGAAAATAACCAGTGCAAATAAAAAGCAATTTGAATGAATTCTGGTGAAACGGAAAGAAGCTAATGGATATGGCATTATAAGCAACTTGCCTTGTAAACTGTAGATTTCTCCAACGCTGTTCTGCCGGGTGATGTGATGCCAATACGCACTACGAGGAAGTGAGATCGACTTGGATAAAGTCATTGGTTCAGACAGACTGGTCTGGAGCTAAAAACCAAAGCAAACACAAATGGAAGGTCACACATAAGCATACTTGGTAAATAATCTCTAAACTGTGAATCGAACCTATGTTCAAATGAACATACTATTTTCTGAATTACCACAGGCCTTATACTATCATTTAAACTGTGTTACAAGCATTGGCACTGTGAATGCTCAGGAAAAAGCTGCAAAAGTGTATCTGGGGCTATAGGTTCACTAGCAGAGGTTAATATTAAGACATCAAATTACATCCCTATTTATCTACAGCTATTCTTGCTGCCAGGGTTTTGTTGTTTTTTTTTTAACTTTATGATAACGATGGATTAACATATGCCTGAATTCTAAAACCCCTCTGCAATCACATTTCCTTTTGGTCATTTAGCCTGCATATTGGATTGAATACCCTTGGATTGAATTAGAAAGATGCTAAGAGAGAATCTGAGACAACCAGCAGAGAATTAGTAATAGGAGAGTCATTAATCTCCTAATCCTCCTTTGAAGGGGAGGCATGTCATCACCAGCAGCTGGCTCCAGCTTCAAGAGCAGATTTTCCTGGTCTGGGGAACTTGATGTGACTGAAATTGTGAATTGCATGGTAAGTGTCTCTGTGTACAAGAGCTACAGCACAGGAATCTGACAGGAGGAATGTCAACTTTATTAAATAGATCTCTGTCTCCAAATATTAATGTGAGTGAAAGACAAAGCTACAGAGAAAAAAGAAAGATGAAGAATTGTGCATTCTGGCAACCTCTTTGGGTATTCACATTATGCTTTCTCTGTCTAGAAGAAAAGAGACTGCACCTGCAAATTTTTTTGTATCTCTGGCTTTACAGAATATAAAATAGGATCAATAATTTTTTGGGAACTAACAAATCACCATAACATTTTTTTTGCTATGCGAGATATTTTATATGAGCATAATTTCCTAGAGGATGTCTGAAAAGATCAATACTGAAGGATCAATTATGTCTGAAGATTTAGAATGAAAAACCTCTTAGTTTCAGGGGAGGCACCAGGATGGTACTCTGAGAGGGTGTGCCTAGACACTCATTTGCAGAGAGCTCAGCTACAGAGCAGAAGGTATTCCAGGTCTGGATCATTTACTGCAGGTTTAGTCATTAGTTCCTAGGGATTCCTCATTCAGAATCATAACCCCAAATTTAAAAAAGCCCTTTTTAACTGTACAAACTCATATTATTCTGTAATTTAAACCTCCACCCCCTCCCCCCCCCCAAAAAAAAAATTTGAGATAATATCTATCCCCTCAAATATCTAAAATTATTTAAATCTTGAGTATTAATACAAACTGATGCATGGAATATGTTTTGCTTCAGATCAATCTGCTGTAATTACTTCTGTTGTTGTTTTCTTGAGAACTGTCATCAAAATAACTCCCAGTCTACAGCTAATGTCTTTTCTGCTCATTTATAGCCAAGTATTACATTTCATTTGTCAGTGATGCAGATCATCATTAGAAGCTATTTCATATGAAGTAAAGAGCTTGCAGAAGCATTTAGTTTGAAAGAAGTTTGAAAGCATTATCACAAAAATTACAATTTTAGGGAGACTTGGGGGTTTAAAGTTTATTGATACACAGAATTTCCTTTACTGTAGAGAGCAGGACAGCAACAAACCCTTTATATTATTTTACCACGCTTGTGTAACAAAGGTAACAAGGGTAATTTTGCTGAAGAAGAAAATCGCATAAAATGATCTCATTTCAATTTACTGGTGATTTATTCATAATTTATTCACTCAAAAGGTAAATTAAAGGCAAAACATTTTCTCAGTATGCACTATGAAAAAAATAATTCCAGTAAATAGAACCATTTTGATTGCAGTTTATTATCTCAAAAAAAAATCCATGGACTGAATGGAAGTAGCTAAATGTATCATCATTCCTGATCTGAGGTGATTAGCTCCTGCCTGATCTGACCAATAGTGATGCAGAAGAACTTTATTCGCACACATTAGAGATTTTGGGAATAAAAAAAAAATCTGTTCTCATTATAAGATAAGGTAAGTTCTGCTCTAGTGCAGAAGACTGCACAGCAAGCATTCACAATACTTAGTTTCCTCAGATTCTCTAACTAAGGAACAACTTCTGATATCACCTCTTGGGAAAGAATTATCACCATATGCTAACCGCAACAGAAACCCATTTCTCTGGGGACTCCACAGAGGAAAAAATGCAATTTCTAGTTTATTATAATATCATACTCAGAAAAAAAACCCAAAAAACTTTAAAATAAAATATAAATTTTGTTCTTAATTTGAGACTTTAAAATAGAAACATAAACCTTTGGACTTGAAGATCTTATTACCTTATATATCATATGGATGTTAACATTAATTTATCTGTGAAGTTGCTTTTACTGAATAGTAGACTACCATCAGCTATAATTTTTCTTTTAATTTTTTTATCCAAATAAAAATCACATTGTTGATCAAATGTAATTAACCATGACAGAATGCTTACTTCTACAAACTGCTTTTAGTAAAAATATTCCTGTGTTCAAAGAAAATGGAATAATATATTGAAGAAACCCATTTTCTCTGGAGAATATCTTTTATGTTACACTGTGGGTGTTTCAGATAAAAAAACTTGAAACCAAGGTGAAGAAAACACATAAAAATATCCATATAATCAATTTTTCATATATTACTAGATAGCTCTTTGCTATGTTAATAATTACCAGTTGAACTAATATTTAAAGCAAAGACATCTACTGTTTCAGAATCCCTTTTCCCCAACTGTAAATTAAATTCTAGCAATTAACAAAATACAAAAACAAAAAACAAACAACTTATAAATCAGGGAAGATTTACAAAACTGTTTAACTTTTAAAAAATTGCACACTCAGGTTAAAGATCTCTGGTATCGCAGACCACTGAAAGAGATCCAGGTTATAAGTTCAGAGACTTCGTCCTCCATATCCTTCCCTTTTGTCTTTTTACTATGCCTCATTAAAAAACAACTGGCTTCTCTTCTACACTTTCTTGAAGCAGCTAATGCAGAGAACTTCTCACTATGGAAAATCAAGTAAATAACCTTTAAATTTTCTTATTTTCTTGAAGCAGGTAGACCATCCTTCACAGATTTATTTCTGTCCTTAATTTAACAGAAATGTGAACAGTTAAAAATATATTTAAAAATTATTTCACCTATGTCATTAATCCTGTTTACCATGTAGAAAATTAAAATAACATTTGATTCTGTATTTCTTCTTACATAATAGCCAATATTCAGCTGTTGTTTCCAACACTGACACATTTTTCTCAGGAGCTGGCAAACCAGGCTCAGATGCATTAGCAACAACTGTACAAAAAGGGCCCCATAATGACAAAGGTAGCAAAGACACCTAGAAGAAATAAACATTTCTGTCTGGGAATGAATTTGAGATGATTCTGTGTCCCACTATTGGGAATGGCGAGAAGAATGACACAGACTCCTTTGTGAGTTGAACAGGAGAGTTCTTTCCAAGGTTTATTACCTCAGATCTTCTTTTATACATGAAAGTAGAGAAAAGTAAAACTCTTATTGGTTAGTAAACTAACACATCACCATCATTGGTCAGTGGGGTACACCACCCCTCGACCTTCTCTTGCAAGAAAACAAGGAACAGACAAACAGCACCTGCAAGGCTGTCTTCTATCTCTGAGGATTGTTTTAATTCCTCCTTATGATTTCCCAGGCCACTTTCTCAGGCGAGACTGAGAAAGTTTTGCGGCCTGCTTTTCCACAAGTACTGTGCTCTCTGCCTTTGTTCATATTTAGCATCCATAATTCTGCTCCTCTACTTTTCTCTGGTGAGATCCCACCTGGAGTTCTGTCTCCAGCTCTGGGGTCCTTAGTATAAGGACAGGAATTTGCTGGAGCAGATACAGAGGCAGGACTCAAAAATTATCAGAGGGCTGGAATAACCTCTTCTGCGAAGACAAACTGAGAGAACTGGGGTTTGGACTGGAGACATTCAGGGAGAAAGTTTCAGGGAGACCTTTTTGAGACCTTTTGATCTCTCTTTTATGGGGGCCTATAAGAAAGATGGGGCAGACTTTTTGGCAGGACCAGTTATAACAGGACAAGGAACAAATGTTTCAAATTTAAAGAGGGTAAATTTAAATTGGACATGAGGCAGGAATTTTTTTATGATGGGGGTGGGAAAACACTGGCATTGGTTGCCCAGACAGGTTGTGGATGCCTCATTCCTGGACACATTCAAGGTCAGGTTGGACTGGGCTCTGAGCAACCTGGTCTAATAGAAGATGTCCCTTCTCATTGCAGGGCGGATTTGACTAGATGGCCATTAAAGGTCCCTTCCAACCAAAAGCATTCTCTGATTTCACTGAGGGTTGTTTTTATGTGTTGCATCTATGTACCGGTCTTTAATAGAGGAAAGTAAAAGCAATATACCAAATTAAATATGCATCTAGAATAACTTGTTTACAAATATTTCTCAAATCTGATGAAACTTCAGGAAATAAAAAACATAATCTAAACTTTTTTTCCCAGTTTATGTGGTAGAAAGTGAGAATGGGATTAGAACCTAGGTGAAAAGTAGAAATGCATACATCAAAACCATATTAACTCAGGGAATTTTGTGGTGGGAATATAACAACCCCAAATATCACTGAAACTTTTTTATTATCTGTCATGAAACACCTAGTCATTAGGCTTCATCTATTTCCTCCAGAATCTGTCTGATAAAATACCTTTCATGCAGTGAACATTACATTTCTTTTCTGTATCCAAATCCAGTATCCAAAGCCAAAATATCCAGAATATTGAGTCATATTAAGTCTTTGCTTTGCTAGTGACAACTTTATTATTACTACGTGTCTATTTGATTAAAATAGATAAAAAAAAAAAAAACACAACCAAAACCAAAGTCTATTAATGTGCCACTGTAAGAAGTTTCCTGTATTTTTCATTATTGTTCTGCCATGAAAGGCTTAAGGACCAAATTTTCTTTTAATTCCCATAGGCCATCTTCATTGACTTCAATAGATTTGTTACTCTGATATCAATAATGAATATAATTCCAAGAATGGAGCCTGTTAACTGTATTAGGGTTCTGAGCTTTGATCTTTTTTAGCATATTATTCTCTCTCTTTTTTTTTTTTCTTTTCATTAAAAAGTCAAAACACTGAAGGTGACAGAAAATACATTTGGCTTGAAGAGACAAACTGAGCAATTTATAGTTCATTCCATTTTTTAGTATACAATAAGGACAGTTTGCTTTTTACGGATATGCTCTGAAAATAGGTTAGTTTATTATGGATAAAACCCTCTGTCTCATTTCAAATTCTCATTAGTGTCTTTAAACAAATAGCAGGAGAACTAGGTCACAGAAGACTAATGAGAGTTGTAGTCCAGAAATATGAATCGAATACCATTACTTAGATTTTTTTTCCTTCTGACTTTAAAGAAGCTTCCTTTGTGTGCTATGCCTTGAAGAGAAAGAGGGATTAAAAATATGTATTTCACCTCACAAGTATCAATTAGCTGACACAGACTAATTTCATTGGTATGCACAGTAAAAAATTACTATAGCTTAAGAATCACAAAATCTAGTAGGCAGCATCAGCTCAGATATCACCCAAATTAGAGAACAAGCAGGAGAAAAGCTTGAAAATTTTTGGGCTTTTTAAAAAACATTTTCTCATTTTCTCATCATGGTCAATTTGTCAGTTTTGAAAGAGCAGCAACTGTTGTCCCATGTTCAGCTTGTCTACTATGACATATAGATCTATTTTACAAAAAACAGTTCTCATCCAGTACTGCACAGCAGACTGTTCCTTCTTCAGGACAGGTTTGCCCAAGTTTCTCTTGGAATCAATTCTCCTGCTCCAGACAATTTTCCAATTTGTCATTTCTGTCTTTTCATTGATTCACTTCCACATTGTTATAAATGCAACATCTGAATGTATAATAACTAGACTGAGCCTTGACCCTTGTTTGAAAATACTTAATAAAACTGGATGCACCATATAGTCCTATGAAATCCCAGTGAGAAATTTTTTTCCTTTGCTGATGTGTTACTAATACTCTTTGGTTCTAATATTTCTGTAGCCTTTTGTGTATGATCACTTTGAACAGAGCTATGTTCATTTATATATACATTACTTGGACTGTTCTCATTACTTAAATATGTCTACTATTGATATAAACATTTATAGGTATCAGCATACTATTTATTTGCTATGCACAGCTTTATATTTACTTTTACATTTTTATCCAGCTTGCTGTTCCTGATGGAATACATAATATTAGAAAAATCCACACCAATATATGACCTCACAAGTCTTCTGGAAAAAAACTTGTAAAAAAGCCATCTGTAAAAGTAATTACAGTGATTTCAGCCTTTATAATATATTTCTAGCATTAAGGTTTTCAGTAGTGATTTTGGAGAGTTACTTAATTAGGGACAAAAAAAAAAATCAACCAAAATTGTAACACTGCTTTGTGGTGCTGAGGTGGATGATGATTATTCTTTGGTGGTTGAATAACACTGTGGATTAATAATAAAGACATTGGTGGAAGAAAATTACTCTGAAGGAAGATTCGAAGCGGCTGATTGTTTTTTTATATTCTTCTTGGCCACACTATTAAGAAAGAACTGGTACACTTTTCTCCTTTTCTGGTGGGTTTTTGGGTTTTTTTCTTTTATTTTTTCTTTCCTCTAAAAGCAGCTCATAATAGATCAATATTGCCAGACAGTACAGATTAATGATGGAGGAAAATCAGATACATTTTACAGCATGTTGGGATTATATTTATTGAATGTCAGTAAGGTGAGTGTGTTCACCCAAATTCTGTCACAAAATTGTGTTTTTTTCTTTTTGTGAAAGACATTTCCTGGAAACTATAATAATTAGTGTGAGAGTAGGAGCCCAGATTCTTACCTTTTTCAAAAGTTTGAACCATTTTACTATACATAAAATACTTTATCCATTTTTTCACTGCATAAAAGCATTCACTAATAACATGGGAGATAATGCCAACATGGAAAGAGCTGAGACTATTTCAAGCCTGACTATACTTCAGGTCTTAGTGGAAACAAGTACAACTGAGCTAATTTCTTCAAGAAATACATGTATGGAGATATATATATATATATATATATGCATGATAGAGAATCCAGTATTGCACAGAAGTTATTTGCAGCTATTGGTTGTCCTTTGTGTTGCCAGAAGTAGGAGCAGCCCAGAATGCCAGTCACACCTGGGCCAGCAGGTTGAGGGAAGTGGTTCTCCCTCTTTTCTGGCCTCATGAGATCTCACATGGAGCACTGCATCCAGCTCTGAGAGCCACAGCACGAGAAAGGCAGGGACCTGCTAGAGGATGTCCAGAGGAGGCCGTGATTAGTGGGAAGGAACATCTCTCCTATGAGGACAGGCTGAGACAGCTGGGGTTCTTCAGCCTGGAGAAGGGAAGGCTTCATCCTGTCAATGTTTGTTAACACCCAGTGGGAGACTGCAGAGAAGACAACCAGACTCTTTATAGTGGTGGACCAGTGACAGGACCAGGGGCAATGTGCACAAACTGAAACACAGGAGACTCTGGCTGAGCATCAGGAAACACCTTTACTATGAGGTTGAAAAAGCATTGGCACAGATTGCCTAGGAAGATTGTGAAGTCTCTCACATTGCAGATATTCAAAAGCCATCTGGACATGGTCCTGGGCAATCAGCTTCGATGGCACTGCTGGAGCTAGGAGGGGGTTGGACAAGAGGTCCCTTCCACCCTCAACCAGTCTGTAATTGTCATCTCCAAAATTAGAGATAAGGTTTTACTGAATAGGGAGAGTCACAGATCTGTCTTTGAACAGCATAAGGAGAAGTAAGTTGAGGTGGAAAAGAAAGAACTGAAGTGTCTCAGTTAGAGAGATCAAAGAAAGAGACCATCAACAAAGACTTGTATTTTTCATTTGGAGCAAGTGTTTTCTGGGGAATTCAGCCTGAGATCTACGGTGTTCCAGAAGGGGGTCTTTCATAAGGCTTGTCAAGCCAGAGCTAAAAATAGTGAGGCTTGCTACCAGTGCTGACATACAAGTCTTGTCCTCCTTTCTCTGTCTGTTTTTTTGCTCTCCTTGCTCTGCTGAATAATCCTCTCCCTTAAAAAGCTACTGGAGTCTGACCTCAACCTGAAATGCTCTGGCAAAGTCTTCAAAGTATGAGATTTTTTTCATGGAATTGCTTGCCAAAAGATATGACATATCTTAAACAGATATTTGGGACACTTGAAGCCTCAGTGTTTTACTTGGGAGTACCATAAGGACAGCCTTTCTGACCTCACAGAGCTTTAGGCTTTAGAACTGGTATGGTAGAAGCCATGGTATGAAAAATGTCTCTCAGAGAACGGTCTTGGAAACCTCTCTCTAGCATGTGGCAAGAAAGGTGAAATATGGATGAACACAGACTATCCCCAGTTGGGAGCATCCCACTTGAATAAATTTGGGGCTGAAAAATTGGATTTCTAAAAAATGCTACCATCTATATTCACTGTTCACTGCACAGTTATTTGACTTTCATTATTTCCGATAGAGCAAATGACTTGGACCTCATGAGATTTCTCAAGAAGTTTTTCTTCTATTGTCTAAAACAGATCAGTAGTTTCCAATTACACATATTTGTGGAAATCACATTTCTTTCAGCTTCTTCATTTCAGTATACAGAAGTTGCTGACCAATGAACTTTAATAAAATGACAGGAAGACAATTCTCTGAATACTTTCTGAAACAGTAATCATCAATAACTTTTCATGAATATTCCTCATTAAGCTTATCAGTGCGTGACTCCAGTATTCAGTAACACACAATGTCTGGCTGACCTCTACTTTCTGACATTTTCAGAAGTTAGTTTTATATGTCATACAAAGACATTTCAATTAAACACAAGAAACAGCAAACCTAGAATACATTAAAATTACTATTATGTAGTAAAGTCTTCTCAGATGACTCTTCAACATCTTCCAAAAGAACATGGTTCCTTCCTTTCAAGTAGTTACTTTTAGATATCTAAAATGCATCTTGAATCACACATACTGGGGCTAGTTATATATATGTGATGCACATGAATATAAATGATTAAGTTTTAGATTCGAAACATGCTGTATTTTTTGGGGGAAGGGGAGGAAAGGTAGGTATATGCCTGCACATATGAACACACAAACAAACACATTAATTTAATTTAAGGCAATTTATTCATTAATAATTAAAGGTTCACTTCAGTAGCTTCATGGCCTTTAATGAGTCTTTACAGATTTAAAATCAACTGGGAAGCTGGTATATAAAAATAAAGGGCTATTAATTTCCACTCTGTGTTCTCGCACACAGGGATCACACCATGATCCTGCATATAGATAGATACAGCCAGAGCACTCTTTACATTGTTGTTTTAAAACTGAAATAAGCTAAATATTGTATGTGCATACCTAATAGTGTATGCACTAAAAAGCAGTGCATACACTTCTAAAAAAATATACATCATGTATATTTGGAAATATTTGGGGTTTTGTTGCCCAGAAACAACTTGTTGTGAGAGACACGATTCTCTGAATCGCAATTCAAATTTCTGCATACAAAAGAAGCTAGTGAAATTGTTGCTTCCTTACTGGTGTGTATTTACTAATACAGAAGCAAGCAGAAGTAGCTGCAAAACAGGAATTCAGTTTGGAAAGGTGGAAGACAGAGAAATGTTCATAGATTGCTTTATCTTTCCATATACTTGTATCAGCCCAATAAATCCTACCATTAGCAACATTTCTTAACCTTATTTCATTTTCACACAAAAATACAGGTGGTTTTTTTTCTGCTGGCAAAAGTTGCTTGGTGCAGTAGAAGTTGCACATACATGAACACATGCCATATAACTTAAGGCTTTTCAAATCCATAGGAGCTATTTAATGAAACAATCCTTTGCCTGTTTCAGTGTCACAAAACAAATAGAATTACACTGTTGCCATGGAAATCTGTAACTGTTGCTTTTTTTCCTTCGCATAATACAAAATGTATGTAAAAGTGAACACCAAACAATATGTGGGAACACATCACAGAAATACCATCATTTTGAAAAGGATTCTACAAATTCTCTCAGGTAGTAGAAATTGCAACTTTTACCAGTATATTCTACAAGGAAATGATTAAGAATAATGAAGAGAAGAACCTTTGCAGATTTATCAATGGATTTTGAATCACAAAGACTACAGAGATGTGCAGCCAGTCATACGAATCCATATGAATCTTGCCTGGCAGCTGCCTTTATGGAAATGGATTCTGACAGACTGAATATGCTATGAGACTAGCAGCTTTTACCCTGAGACAGTCATAAGAAACAGAGAAATGGATGCTTCTGCCATAGCATGGAAAATCTTCATTAATTCCTTGCTGCTGAATGCTGCAGAATTGAAATATTTTTGAAAAACCTATTCCTGCAGTTGGGATGGAACAGTACTTCATTACATTTAACATCTTCATCACCAACATGAGCAGTGGGATTGACTCAGCACAATTCTTGAGCAGAATTGACTCTCAGCAAATTTGGGGATAACATCAAACCAGGGGGAATAGTAAAACACCCAGACAGGAGGGCTTCTATTCAGAGGGATTTCAGCAAAGCAGAGGGAAAGGCAGACAGGACTTTCATGATGTTCAGCAATGATAGATGTCAGTGCTGAAACTGGGCCAGGGCAACTGCACACAAGTACAGTCCAGGGACTGACTTATTAGATAAAACCTTTGACAAAAGGAACTAGCTGTCCTGGTGATAATGTCAATGACCAGTGTATCTGTGCAGTGATGGAGGCTAATGACACACCGGACCACATTAGCAAAAGCATGGCCAGTAGAAGCAGAGAAACTACATTTCCCCCTGTTTGGCAATTGATAAACTACATCTGGAATTTTAGCTATGTTCATATAATCTTCAGGTCTGGGCCCAGGCACATGAGAAATATCAGATTGGAGAGAGCCTGGCAAAGAACCTCTAAGAAGCAGAATATGATCAGTGACGCTAGATTAAATGTCTAATGTTTATTCACCATGAGAAAGCGAAGGCTAAAAGAAATCTAAACCCATTTTTTTCTCTCTCTTCTGTAAAATATGTTGCAAAGAAGACTGCTAGCAGAGATGCACAGTGAAAGGACAAGAGTGAACTGGTCACAGGCTGTGGCAAGGGAAATTGGAGATAAACTTCAGCAAAAAATCCTTCACAGTGTGAACAACCAAGTGCTGGAATGAGCACCCATAATCTGTATCACTGGGGGTATTCAAAACTTGACTAGATAAGACCCTAGATAAAACTTTTCTAGTTTTGATGCTATACCTGCTTTGAACAGGCAAGTAGATGAGCTGACCACCCTTCCAATGACAGTAGTTTTGATCCTATATTCAATGGGTTTGAGAATTTGAGAACTAATGAGATGTGCTGTGCCATTTAGTCAAAATGACATTTTGCTGACTGTAGCAGCCACACATCTTTGTGTAAGATAGCTGCTGTGGTCAGTGAAATAATATCAAACCAACAGTACAGGGTCTGTAGTCTCCACTACTGCCTAACAGTTCTTCTCAACTAGATTCCTGCACAGCTGACAAATAAAAACTCTTAGCATGGTTGGCATCATATAAGACATCAGTAGCATAAGAACTATGACCCACAGCTGAGAGGAAAAAAGAACATAACCAATCTCTGTCTGGATAAGCTCTGATAAACACATATTAAAAGACTGTATGTACTTGGAAAGGTTTATGTATATCAGGGCTTTTTTAGATACTCTGTCTTTGGTCTAAACATAATCAGAGAGATTATAAATAATTTTCAAGTTAAAATCCCTTCTTCAACACGGGTTTGGCTATTTTTTAATAGAGAAAAAACACAAAATGAAGACATAGGGTGAACTTCATCTAATTTTTGTCCTACGAACAAGTACCTGATGAGCCAAAGCACATAAAGCACAGAAGGGAATTACAAAGTAACTTTAGGGCTGTTATGAGAATTTTTGATCCCTTCTCAGATTATTACTTTTTGAATTCTCCTATTCTCTGAAAAGCACTGTGCCCCTCCGTAAATCATTGATAAAGAAGTTTTCTGTTAATCAGAGACAAAGCCTCAACAATTCCCTTGAGTGAAATAAAGAACTCCTAAACAGAGTTACTGCAACAGAGGAAGACCTTGCTTGACAAGAGACACAGAATGATGCTACAATTCAAAAGACTGATGAAAACCATGTGAAAAATACCTTTTTCACAAGTTCTTCTGTGAATGAGAAACTGACTGTGATTCAGGATTTGTTTTGTTATTGTTTGGTTTTTGTGCTATGGCTAGCATACAGCTGATTATTCTGTGACCTTGGGCAATTCATATACAGCTGAGTTTGGCCTTAATCTTTCTGTACCTCATTTTGCTCATTACTATTAATATTATAATAATACCTGTCTCCAGAGAGCATTGGATAACTTCATCAGCTATAATTTTTGTTAATAGTAATAGAAGCTCTATAGTTGCTTCATTTTATAAGAAACAGGTTTCTGAAAATAGCAGATATGAGATTAATACTAAATTAAGCCCCCTGGTGAGGTGGTTTGAGGATTATTTTTTAGTAATACTTAAGTCAACATAACTTGCTTCTCTCTTGAGAGGGTTCAATGACATGAGCCTTCCAGCCCACTTACACAAGTGAGCTTGTTTAAAGGCACACAATACAAAAGAAAATTTCCCTTCCGTATTAAATGCTTCTCTGAGGTTAGTTAAGGGGAGGGCTGGGCTTCAGTCAGACATGCAACAACCACACCATAATTACAGCAGCCATTCCTAATATATAGCTGATATCATCCACAGCTTTTAGCAAATAAGACTGCTAAACAAATCAATTTTGTTTAGGGAAAAGTTCTTTGGGTCTTCATTTTCTGCATTTCTGGAAACAAATATGAATTTCAGCCTTACAGTGGCTTTTCAACTACTTTGTTAGTTCTGTAAACATGCAATATTTTGAAAAGCACAAGAAAAGTGAAAAAAAAAATAAATTGCAAATTTGCTTATGCCACCAACCTTCAAATCCTCTTATATTCAAATGTAACTTTGTAAAATTGACATAAATGATATCTGACATTTAAGAAATAGCTCTTTAAAGAGTGCCCGGAAATGTAGATAGGTGGCTACAGAGATTTTTAAAGTGCTTTCATGTTAAATTCTCAGGAGGGTTTGCATCTTTGGATGCATTACTATGAAAACATTTTTGCCCTGCTGCATTTAAACAAGCTAACCAGACTGCAGTGACTTAAATAGAAACATCCACAGTGCAGCCCAGCTGCATGCAAACATGTGTCTGAGGTGAACAGAACAGTGTTCATAGGATTCATGTATGCAGCTTCAGGATGGATTCATAGGATGGAGCAGGCTCCATGCAGAAAAAAATTGTATCATCTCAGTTGTAAGACACCTTTGCAAAGCTTTAAATACAATTTTTGGCTGAGTTCATCGTTTATATTAGCAGTAAGGCAGAAAAGAATACGGTAACAGTATACAAAATATTCCAGAATTTTTTAAGGAGAAAAGAATGAGGGTAATTTCTTTGTAAGGATGCATATCCATGTGCTAAAGTACTTGGGGCTTAGTCCATAGGAGAGATTTAGAGTACCTTTTTGCATTCAAGATCATCCAGCCCTATTGCTATGCATAAGAGAAATTTCCAAATTGTGTCAGACAGGGGAAGAATTGAATTTGTCCCATCACCCTCATGACTACTACCACTTCGAAAACATTCAAAACTCCAGGGCAAGTCTAGTTTCCAAATGGCAAAACGGCATTTAAATTACATCACCAGCTACCAAAATATTTGACACGTTCTTATGTAAGGATTTCCCAGCTCTGCTCTCACACCTACCCACGCCACTTACCTACACTCCCCACAAACCTTTATGTTGTCTGCAGTGTTTGTGACATGAGGAACAGCTCTGTCCCGCCCCCATCACTTTGTAGGAGCAGCTGCACAAACCATTGGTTGCCATAGTAAAGACTTTCCCTATTCCGTGGTTTCATTCAAACACACAGCAAAGATCCAGGAACACCAACAACCTACAGAGTTCCTTGGAGAATCTGGACCTTACACCTCATCTGTACACCTCTTGCTGACTGCAAGGTGCCATACAGGGGCACAATGAAACCCTGCAGTTCACACAGAAAGAGGGGCAAGAAAGGTCTTGACTCAGTAAGGAAAGGATTAATGGGAGACTAGTGGCTGTGGAAGTTTGAATTTCATGGTGGGATGAGGTATTTTCTTTTAGAAAGTGAATGACACCTTCTGCATAATTTTTGAATGCTGCTGAAGTATTTGGATACAACTAATAGTCCCTTAAAAATGCCAATGAAATAAGTCTACATTGAAGACAATATTTTCTTTAAAATCAGAAAATAAAAGAGGTACAGTTGAAAGAATCATGAACTATCACCCAGTCTGAATATCCACAAATTTCCTGCTTTCTTATGAAGCGGTGAATGCTGAAAATAGACTTGTGATGTAAGTTTAGGGATTACTTCATCCAAGTACATACAGTTTTTTGAGCCTGAAGTGCAACAGAGTCTGGAAAAATTCAAAAACTATTCTCATAGAAATCAGTGAAGATTAAAGCTTAATGAATCAAGAATACTATGGAAAGCTATGGCTACTTGTGGGAATCGGGTTGACAAAACTAAAACCAAAAAGTACACAGAATCTGACTTTTGAGAAAAAAGAAACTGACAAATTAAAAATTCTTGGTGTTGCTAATCTTGGCAAAATTTATAGATCATCACAGACAGACTGACCACTGGAGTATTCCACTGCATCAGGTGAGTCTTAGACAGGCCACTAGGGAGACTTTATTTTCTTGGAAGATGGTTAAACATTGGAACAGGCTTACTAGAGAGGCAGTCAATGCCTTAAGTTGGTCAATCTTTAACAGGCATTTGGACAATGCCCTCAAAATTGTGATTTAACTTTTGGTCAGCCCTGAAGTGATCACACAGTTGGGCTATATAACCACTGTAGATCCTTTCCAATACCCTATCCTATCCTATCCTATCCTATCCTATCCTATCCTATCCTATCCTATCCTATCCTATCCTACCCTATTAGAGAAATAAGCTTCACAACACCCATGAGAACCAGGTAAGCAACTCACCAGCTCTGTACTGCATTAAAGCAGACAGGTTTTTACAGGGTTATAAAATTTCTAGACACACATTATACAGCAGCATCATACATAGTTTCAGATGGGAAGTAGAGAACAATATTCAGCTAAGTACGCATGAATAACAGACCTGAGGCTATGCTTGCATAAAGTACATGAATTCATGAATCATCATATGTAAGAATCTTAGTACTTGAGCTTACACATAATTTGGAAAGAGAACATACTAAGAGACCAATGTGTCATGACATGGGATAATCTTTATATGAACTGTAGAATTTCCTTCTTATGTTTCTCCTTCAGGAACTGAGTCAACTCAAACACAGGCAGAATTGAAACATAAAAGAGTTTTGTTATACTAAATAAATTACAATAGTGAAATTAAGACCAAAAGCTATATTTTAAATGTATTTATCTAAATATTTCATATATTCATTGGGTCAGCAGCATCCACTAGTATGTCTCTGAAACTGCCCTACTTCACAACTTGAAATAGTAGGTGATAGACACATTGCAATAAGACATCAATAAAATCTGTAAACCAGTCAGAGCTCTGAAGATGCAGTGGCAAAGGTAGGATACTTCAAATTGAAACCATCATTATTAAATTAAAAGTTAAAGTTAAAATTAAAATTTAGAATATTTGATGTGCTTGTTGATATTTGATCCTGTAAGGTTTGATGAGTAAGCATTTAGCTTGTGACCAGATTTGAAAAGTGTGAAGATAAAGATAGTACAGACTCACAGAGCAAAGAAAAATCAGAAGTTCACTAATTAACTCATGCTGTTATTTCCTCCAGCCTCACAGTTGGTTTTTTTCTTGTCTCTAAGACAATTTACATTCATACTTTTAACTCTATTTACAATTTTATTAATACTGCATCTGACAACACTGTAATTTAAATTTATCAGACCAGTCTTGTGAAATACCTTCCTCATCCTGATCCTTATAAGAAAAATAAAATTACTCTCAGTCTTATTCCTTAACTGCCTTCCTCTTCAATATCTCCTTAAGCCGAGTTTCATTGCCTGATATTTGTCTTCTTTGGTAAATTCATTATTTCACTGGTAATGATGTCTTTAAAAAAATAATACATAAACTCATTGATATTATATTTTTCTTTTTTTTTATAATAACAGAAATCTATCATGATAATTCACTTATATTAGGTTGAATTTAAAGACAAGACTTGTAAATAATGAGAACAGAAATATACAGATGCAGTGTTTCAGAAAGGTGTTTATCTTCTGGGAAGTGTTAAAAAGATCACAATCTAAAATGGCTTTTAGCTCTGTTGTCTAAAGTAAAACAAATGTTATAGAAAACTTTGAAAGATAATAAGTTTTGAGACTTGGGCCATTATAATTTATTCCTGCATTTATCCTTCAGCCTTACTGATATTTGATTAAGTTCAGCTGGCTAACACTGACTTTAGTGCTATCTCATTTAGGCTTATTGTTTTACATATTGTGAATTTTTATTCATTTGAGATTACATAGTAAGTTTTTACTGGCAGCTCTTGAAAGAAGTAATTTATAGAGCTACAAAGGTATAAGTATTTCCTCAGAATTCTTCACTCATATGTGTAGTCATAACATAGGAAATCCACAGCTCTTAACCTCCCATTTTGTACCCTCCAACAACAGTGAGAGCAGAAGCTACATCAGAAGTGTTTTCAGTGGAAGTTAAATGGCAGAAGATCAAAGCTGGCATTAGAAAGGAAAACCAGAGATTAAAATTCCAATGCCCTGTTGTCATTCTGGTGTAGAGGTTAGATAGACAAGTGCTGCTGAAAACAATTGTTCATATGCTCATATGTAAAAACCATCTGAATACCGATTCTTTCAAAAAAGATCACCAAACCCAACATCATCTCCTGATGGCAAAGGGGAGGATACTCAGCATTCTTTTAGACAAAGCATTCTTGAAGGATGAATTATTCTTTCTCTCCTCAGGATAGGACAGCTGAGAAGATCTAATGGTTCGCTGCTGCCTCTGTAAATAATTCAGTTACATAATCCTGAAGAAGCTGGCTCTTTTTAGGGAGGTGGTTTTGTTTTTGGTTTTGTCTTTTTGTTTTTTGGGGTTTTTTTTGCCAAAATAGCAAACTAAATTGCCTCAGTCAGATAAGCACCTAAGTTAAGAGAAAGGAAGTGGAAGGAATTTGCAGTCCAGCCTCGGGACAGGGAAGGGGTGACAGAGCTGGCTGTTAAACACCCAGAAATGCATCTTCCACATCCATCATCAGACTACAGCCAGTGTGGGGGATACAGGTCATTCCCGAGGCTAACACCTTGTTTTTGCACAGGAATTTCAAGACCAAGAATCCAACCAGACTTCTAAATGCTACAGAGAAAAAACAATCAAACACAAACAAACAAACAAGTGGTCAGAGAGGGGGAGGGCGAGAGGAAAAACTAGAGGTTTGTTCTGTGATAAAAGGAAAGTTGCTGACACTCAAATGTGGGTAACACAACAGCACAAAATAAAAGCATTTAAATAGAAAATGTATTCTTTTTAATTTGTTATCTTTGAACTAAAACCACTAGAAACCACTGCATATTGCTCTCTCTCCCACAAAACAATTATAAAACATAATGATCATCTGTATTAGAGTGATCCATCGAAAAAACAAAGACTGTTACCAGTATATTCATTTTTTCCAATTTCCCTGAAAAGAATTTGAATTTAAGTACTTGCATTGGCCCAAATCTGTTATTGTCCCAAACAAAGCAAGCATAAAACACTCTCACTCTGCAAATGCAACATTTCCAATTCAATCAAGAAAACCACCTGAGCTATATTAGACCAATGTCCACTTTGCTGAATTTTTTGAATAAAATCCAGTCTGCTTTGATCTCAGTAAAACTAATAACCAGCTCAAATCCACACCTATGCCAGTGACTACTGATCTCATATTTCAGGTCTTTCTTCCAGTGTTATAATTCGAAAGGGAAATGGGCAGAAGATGAAAGTGCGCACAGGACTGCCTGCTTAAACTGACTTGGCTTCTCCTGCTAAAGGTGGCAAAAAGACAGATTTGGTACTGTACAAGCTGCCACAGAACATTTTTGCTTCTAGCCTATGCACTTTCAAAGGTAATGGGAAGAATTATTTTCCTTCTCATGTCTCTCTCTTATTAACAATTATCCAGCATGTTGCTTGGCCTAAGCAAAAGATTTTTTAGCATGAAAATTAATTTTTTGTTCAGCATTCTGAAACAGAATTTTTGGGTGCAGGGACCTCCATAAATGGAGCACATGTAGCCTGTGGCTGTCTGCAATACCTTTATTCTTCTACCAGAATTTGTTTCTGGGGATTTTTTTTTTGGTGTGTTTTGTACCTGTTTTTTTTTTTTATTTTTTATATTTTTTATTTTTTATTTTTATATTATCAAGGTGATGTACTTTGCATATTTACTTTGAAAGCTAATCATAATCTATATAGTTCATCAAGGTTGCTCTGGTAAAAAGTTCAATTTAATTCCTTTTAAAAGTTGTATTCATTTTTTATAACAGTTTCTAACCTATTATAATCTGGTAAAAATTAAATGAAAGTTCTATATATTCATTACTTAAAACATATTAACTTTTAGGACAGAATACAAATATTCATGGGAGTCCTTTTTAATAAATTATTTCTAATGATTGGAAGGAAGAAGTAATGATTACTGTTGCATATGTCAAGGAAGAGTAAAATCCCCCCATGCATAGATATATAAAGATCAAATGTCAAGCTTTGGGAAGACCCACTAAATCCCTGACTTAAAATATTCTTTTGCTTGTATTTCAATTTCAGATCTTATGGAAAAAAATACACATAGGTATTTGGTGAAATGATTGGAATTAGATAACACTTGATAAATGGAACGGAACATGTACTTAATCTATTTGATATTTTAGATTTTGTTTCTAATATGAATAAAACTCAAATGCCACAAATGACTCAGATGGTCCTTTAAATGCTCAGCACCCCACCAGTGAGAAACAGCAGTTTCCAAATCCAAACTAACATTAGTTTATTAGCTGAAGCATAAAATCAACAGGTTTTTCAGCCTCTTTCACACAGCCCACTGCAGCCTATGTGAGCCTCTCCTGATGTCCCTGTGCAGATCACAGCGCAGCCTCATCCAGGAGACAAGTACATCATACACAGTGTGGCAGATGAGTCATTTCTATTTCTCAGCCTGCTCTCGCTCGGCGTTTGATATTACGTACCATATGGCCACAGCCTTCATAAATATGGTTTTAAGGAAGTCATCTGATGGCAGAATGGAAATGGCTTTGCAAAGCAGCAAAGCTGCTAATTGATGGGTGGAAGAGATGAAAGTGATGGCTCTGTAAATGGAAAATCTTGTATGATCCTGGTCTAAGTATTTATTATGGCAGCATGAAAATGTTCTAATTTCTGTTACTGGTTTAGACAATTTAAAAGCAAACACATTATAAAAAAAATTATGTGTTCTTCCTGCTTTTTCCCCCTTATTCAAACAACTTCTGGCCAGCAGAATGCAGTGTTTTTTTGCCAGCAGATCTACTACTTTACATAGTCTTCCATTTATTCTACCTTGTGTTGGACTTTCCAGCGATTGTTCCTTATTAATCTTGATTGTAAACTCTTTTCTTCCTGCACTTCCTGTCCAAAGTTTGTGCACCTCAACTATTATGCAAAGGCTCCTACTTTGTCTAGTTTTATGGAAAAATCCATCTTCTTTTTTCCATAAAGCACCAAAAATGGGCCTTTTTTATGGCTTCCTAAGTCAAGCTCTCAAAACAGACACGTAAAGTCTGAGAGGAATATTCAATGCAGCAGACATGGAAAACTAAGTCTTTTTCTAGTTTATTTTTCAGTGAATAAGGAAAACGGGGGAAGTTGTGTTTAGATGATCTTTAATGTCCAGTTGTACCCCTTAGCATTCCCTGATTGGTTCTCTGACTTATCGGAGGAGTAATTAAGAAAAGTTGAACACTGGGATCTTACATTGGTCCTTGCAAGAGCCTTTGTGTCAGCAGAGTGAGAAAGATATTTTGACACTGGTGGAGTATGGGGGATAGATCCATATAAGTCATGTTTGCGTGACTGGAGACACAGTGTGGATGAGGGAAAGAAGGAAATGCCAAAACCTGAAATCTCTGTCTAGGGAAGACGATATGTAGAGAATCGTGGTCATCTCAGAGGAAAAGCAAGCAGACTAGATTGCCTGGCCTGAAAGTCAGCTTTCCAGAACAATCATTAAAAACCATCTCTACTTCTAATCACACAGGGAAAGCTTTTTTCTTAAAAGAGCACCAAATTTTTCTATAGTTGTCACTTATACACAACTTGTGCAAACTGGAAATTCTGAACACAAAATAATAAAATAGCTCTATTTGAACTCAATTGCATTGCTACTTATAATGTAGGGGAAGTAATTTCTTTCAGGGATTAAGAAAAACAGAACACATCTGCTGTCACATAGACATGTTTATACTGGGTTTTTTTCCACCTGTGAGGCCACAAGGAGCAATTAAAACTCATTCATCAGTAGCCAACACAACAGCTAAAGGTTTAATATTTGAGCAACAGAACCACAATTTCAGAGAAGGTGACCATGGATCTCTTGTCTAATGGTATCCCCTGTTCCAAAAAGTCACCTACCATTGTACAGAAGACTACATTGTACAGAGGATCCCTGACAATGAAAATACATAAATCTGAAAGTCTGTTTTGTCTTAGTCACACAGCTGATACTATTACAGTTACAGTTGAATCCACCAACTTTGGTTTATTACCAATTTTTATAAGTTTAAAAACTTTTGGTAAAAGGACCTTACCCTTGCCTTCTGCTCCATTTCCATCATTAATCTTTCATGCTGCTCAGCTATTGCCAGTGTTGCAGAATGGACTTTCTGATATATCATTTCTCCTTCTCGTGTTTGAAAGGTGAACAGTCCTTCTCCTGTGTCACACATCCTGCAGGGAAATTTAAGCAGAACGGAAAGAAAAACAATTAGTATTGTGTAATTTTTATCTAAGTATTATAAAAAGTGCATACCTTACAATAGCAAATGCCAACTTTAGAGATGTAGTTAAACTCTGAAATCCAAAACACCAAACATCTGTAGTTATTTTTACCATCAGAGAGAGACATATTCCAAGAGGTGGGCAGAACTTCATTAACATATTTTTAAAATTCAGTTTCAATCATCATCTGGATAGTGAAAAAGAAGTTTTAGCATGGAATAAAAACTTGAGTTTATAGTCAGTTACTTCTGTCATTTTTTCCAAATGTCTGCACCAGTAAGTGGGAGCTAAATTTAATTATTTGAACCAATTGATGCCAGAAATATGTGGTACATTGTGACTTTGAAAAGCTGGTATTTTAAGAGAACACTGACCAACTTAAAATGCTATTATGGTTAATCACTACAAAGATGATGTATTGAAATACAGCATTAAAAGTGTTAAATTATTACTACCTCTGCCAGTACATTTATGTGAGGCAGCATCCAAAGCTATCCTGATAATTACAACAGCCATTCAGTCCACTTGAGAATAGAACAGTTTCTGTTTTAAAAGAATATTAAATAATGAAAAAAACCCCTCCGGAAATAAAACTGACTTCTTCTTTTGAGAGACCAACTGCTGTTATCCTTATCTGTGATATCAGTGTGGCATTATTCTGAGAAAGAAGAGTGGTACACAGTAAATACAATGACAAAAAGGTCTGGGAAATACAGGAAATGGGAGCAGGAAATAACGTTAGATTGCCATGGCCATGTGACCATTACTTGGAGGACTATTGGATGCTGTTAATCAGTGGTGCAATTCAATGTATTTATATTAGTAGTTCCATTATATTATCAGTGTCTGATTTACATATTTTTATAGAGTACTTGCAATTTAAGAAATGGAATTTCAAAAATCCTTTTTACTTGGTCTGATACCTCCTGTAAAGATTTTCAGTTATCTGTGACAGAAAACTGTTGACTTGAGTCACTGATGTATAACATACATCAACAATAGAGAGATTTTGATTTGCCTTAAAATACAAGATTCCTTTAATGTTTTGGATGCCTACGTTATTTTTAAGGAAAACTAATTTTGTTAATATCCCAGCACCTTCAGCATGGTCCCAGAAAGCCCAAAACATACAAAATTTAAAAAATTTAGAAAAATGTGTCCCAAATAGTTCAACATTCAAACAGGTTTTAAATATCATTATCTTTAGAATTTGTATCCCAGATTCTGTATAATTATTCATGCATTAAATTTTACAAAAAAAAAATAAAACCATCAAATGAAAACACAGATCTATATTATTTTAATTAAATAATAATTTAAATATATGTCGACTACATTACATGCACACATGCGCACACACAATTATAATGCAGATATTTGAAAAGACAACACTTTTTTTCACAAGACTTATCTTTTTTTAGTGAAATTAGAATATGACTTCCTAAACAATTTCGTTAAAAAAGCCATCTGAACAGGACTGTTGTGCTACATAAGGGACTGCTGGGAGTTCAGCAACTGTATCTGATTTCAAGGTTGGCCAGTGAAAACAAAACCTTATTAACACTTACAAAATGTTTTCCTGTTCACTGGAGGAGACATGCTACTGTGAGCCTCATACAAAGAACTTATGCATGTCTGTGTTTGGGAAGAACAGAAAGTATCAGAAACAGAAACAGAGGTACTTCTGGAAAATACCTGGTGAAAATACTTTGTAATGATGAACTGAGGTATTGAAAAGAAATTCATAGTCTTTAACAATACACGATTAACAATATTATCCATAATTCTGGAATAATGTAAGTTTTCTACTTAAAAAAATATAAATAAAATTAAATAATTTTTATAGATAGGTATTACTTAATCAGTGTTAATGTGATGTGCTAATTAAGAGATTAAAAAAAGAGGTTTTTGTATTAAATTCTAATGGAGATCAAGATCCCTGCTGTAAACATTTAAGATAGATTATATCCTTAGACACAGTCCTCCAAAGAGCTTCTGGTGGAAATAAAATGTCCCCAGAGTTTTGTGACATTATGGCAACAGCCTTTCAGATCCCTCAGGGCATCATATAGCCAGTACTCTGCTTTTGTGTAAAGAGATCTTAATAAAATTCAAACAGCGTGAAATGGAAAGTCTGGAAAAAAGAATGGGGTTTCAGAAACTGAAAGAAAATATGATCTTTTTGTTGTTTTCAGAGGATGAAAAATCCTACTGAGATAAAAACAAGGAAGCAGGGAATGGGGCATGATTAACATTCAGGACTTAGCTGCCTGTTTTCACCACGCAAAACCCAACCACCCCCAGTGCCTACCAGAGCAGGGTCTGTCCCTGGCTGGAGACACTGGTGCAGGCTGTGGCACTGCCCTGGCCCCTCGCCCACTGCAAAGGGCACTGCCTTGCTTCCAGCACTGCCCTGTTTCCAGCCTCAGCTGTGGTGGACATGTCACACCAGTGTTGGAAAGTCATTGCCACCAGCCTTCCCGTGAGGTTTTCCCTGGCTAATGATGGATGGTGCGCACACAGCTGCTCAAAATTGGAGGTGAAGGAGAATTATGGACATCATTTTTTAAAGTGCGTAATTCCCCTAGCTCGATTTGAAGTTTAATAGGACTTAATGCCCCAAAGAATAAAGCAGTTGTTACTTGGCACATCTGAAACAGGTGAAAGCAGCAAAAATTGTTAGCATAAAACTTTCTTCCATTTAATCTTATGAATAATCTGCCTCCTAAGGAGATGAATCCCTTTGCCATAGTAAGGTTTTCCTGTTCATCTCCTCAGAGCATTATTCCTTTATTCAGGTGAAAAATCCAAGTTTAGAACTTCTAGTCTAGTCTAGTCTTGCCTATTTTTCTGTTCTATTCTGTTCCATTCTAGTTATATACCAAGATCAGTAGCCTCATTAGGGTTCATTTCAGTCTTTCTAGAACAAGGAAACACAGCCTAAAATAGAAGCACTCCGAACAATGATGAAGACAGGGACAGTGAAAGGGTGCTCTCAGAAGCTTTAGGGTTTTGCCATAAAAGCAAAACATTTACATATCTGGCCAACAGGAAGAGACAAGCCTATGAACTGAAGCAAGACTTGTCTTGTTCTATTTATAGTCCAAACAAAGAACAGAAAACTTTATCTCTATGGCCCTTCTAGATGCCAGATAACTGCCCCTATAAAGCTCCAATTTCAGGTTTAGCCTTGCTAATGTGTTCCGTAATTGTAACGTAATTGTAACGTAATTTCTCTATGTTCAAAGCATACATGGTTGATCAGCTGCCCAATTTAATCCTAACTTTTACGTGTCCTAAAATCACTTTTGAGAAAGGGCAGGACAAAGGTCTGGGCCTCTTTTTCCCTGGTACTGTTGCAGTTAAGCAATGCAGTCCTACCAACTCAGTATGACCTGCACTGTCAGAAAAATGTCACTGATTTTGTGTACTTTAATTTTTTATGAGATACTTGCAGTCTGCAGGTGCTTGAAAAATGCCCATCTATTCCTGTGTTTTTCTTTAAAACAGGGATGTCATTAACCTATGCTTTAAGATATTTAAGGATTCAAGGCATTAAAATGTATGAAGTGCTTTGACTGAAATACAAAAGTGCATTTTTTTTCATATATTATCACAGAATGATATAACTGGACAGACAGTGACACCACTAGATAAATAGTGCTGCAAAGAGTTGCAATTTTTTAAATTCCTTAAATACTGCAACAGCTTTCCACAGCTATCACAATTAGCAGATCTGGTTTAAGAACCATGAGAAAGAATAGAAAGAATGTGAGAGCCCAGCTTTTGCCCTAGGACAAACTGAATTCAGAGATCAGATTCAGAGATCAACAGTGAAAGTTCTTGCTTTCACTGAAGGTAGAATTTCTGTTCAAACCAAAGAGATTTTCACACCACTATTGCCAGACATTTTTCAACATTTCCCAAATTCATATAATGGCTTCCCATTGCCTTTGCTCACTGTGTAACTTATGCCTTTTAGATAAGAATTAACACTGTATATTAACCATGTAGAATTCCCTTCAAAAAGAAAACTTTGTTGATTTGACCACAATTTACAAAAAAAAATAATTCCCAGATAGAAATTCATACTGTCATGTCATGGGTGAAATATTTTAAAAGTTTAACAGTGTGATATCCAGCAACTGCATGAGAAGACAAGAATTAACTTTAACTCTTCACAGCTCTACTTGTAACTTCTAATGAATTTGAATGATTTCTTTTTATCAACAAATAATTAAGGATTAAAGAAATAAAGGCTGATTTATATACTCAAAAGTGTAACAAATTACATACAAATAACTAAAGAGGTAAACATCCTCACATAGAAACTGAAGAAATGTCATCAGAAGTTTACTATTAATAACTAATTGCTACCAATAACTACAGATACAAATAATTAATAGTTAATAACTATCTTACTTTAGCATTTCTAGACTTTAGATTCATAAATGAGAACAGATCATGAGTATGTAATGTCCAGTTACCTGTACCAAACTGGCTGTAATTGCTGTTGCATACTTCACAGCAAGAGTTTGAAAAATAGTTTCATGAAAAGAGTGGAGCTGTTTACTTAGACACTTTGAGGCCCAAAAATAAGGTTCATAAAATCACAGAATCCCATACTTGTTAGAGTTGGATGGGACCTCTGGAAATCATCTAGTTCAATTCACCCTTCTAATTCAGGGTCACCTAGAGCAGGTAATGCAGGAACTTGTCCCGTGAGTTTTGAATATCTCCAGAGGGGGAGACTTCATGACCTCCCTGGGCAGCCTGTTCCAGTGCTCTGCCACCCCCAATGTAAAGAAGTTCTTCATGCTGAGGTGAAGCTTCTTGTGTTTCAGTTTATGGCCATTTACTCCTTGTCCTGTCATTGGGCACCACCAAAAAGAGTCTTGCACCATCTTCCTGGCCAGCTTTGAGGTGTTTTTATGTATTGATGCAAACCCCTCTCAGACTTCTCTTCTCCGGATAAAGAGGCCCAGATTCCACAGTGTCTCCTCGTAAGAGAAATGCTACAGACCCTTCACTATGACCCTTCTGAACCCTCTCCAATAGCTCCTTGTCTTGCACTGAGGAGCCCAGAACTGGACACAGCACTCCAGATGTGGCCTCCCTAGGGCTGAGCAGGGGGCAGGATCACCTCCCTCAGCCTGCTGGCCACACTCTTCCCAATGCACCCCAGGATCCCATTGGCCCTCCTGGCCACCAGAGCACTGTTGGCTCATGATCAGCTTGTCACCCAGCAGGACTCCCAGGTCCTTCTCTGCAGAGCTGCTCTCCAGCAGGTCAGCCCCCAGCCCGTGCTGGTACCTGCAGTTGTTCCTCCCCAGGTGCAGGACCCTGAACTTGCTCTTGTTGAACCTCATTTGGTTTTTCTCCATCCAACTCTGCGGCCTATCAAGGTTCCACTTAATGGCAGCAGAGCCTCCAGCTGTATCAGCCACTCCCCCAGTTCTTTTCAGATCATCATTAAACCCACTGAGGGTACATTCTATCCCTTCCTCCAGGTCATTGATAAACAAGCTGAATAAGGCCAGAGCCAGTATTGATCCCTGGAGAATGACACTGACTGCAGGTCTCCAACTGGGTAAAACTCCTCTGATCATGACCCTCTGAACTCTGCCATGACCCACCTCACAAGTGCTTAGCTAGCTAATGCTCATTTCCTGTATGCCAAAGGACGTAGTCAGATGGCACATATGGGACCAGGCCTGTTACTTCTAAGACGAGTAATAAATAAAAGTCAGCCTTTCTTTAAAGCCTTGAAGCTGTGGCTGTCAGTCATGAAAAAAAACTAATTGATATGCACTATCTAACTCTGAACTGACACTTACTTCTTGTGTTGCTAAGCTTTGATTTTTTTAAAAGTGGTGGAAACTAGCAGTTTTGCCTCCAATTTAATTAGATTATCAGTGGAGACACACAAACACTATCTCTCTTGTGGTATCTAACTTTTGTTCTTCCCTTGTTTGTTGTTATCTTAACTTGAGCTAAGCCATTTTGACAGAAATCCTGTTTCTTCTTTGTGTGCAAGGACGATACACACAGCATACACTAAAGACAGCCAGCTAAGCAGCAGACCTCACTATAAAATGAATGCAAAGCTTCCCTGAGGGTCCAAATTCTTTGCTCATTCCAGCCTTCAACACATGCTAGCTTGCTTCCTGCCAAAGTTGCTCTTTTCTGAGAAAACAAAACAAAACAAAACAAAAAAATAAGGAAAGCAAATAAACTCTTTGTGGCAGGAGCATATTTAGATAAAAAGCTCCCTTTATGCCTAGGAATACTTTTCAAGACAACTGAAAAATAAACTATGCATGTTTTTATGAAATTGTAAGTCAACTTCTATGTTGAAAGTATAGAAAAACAAAGGCAGAAAAAAGGAAATCCTAATAAAAATTTCTGCCTTACTACTGAACAGTCAAAAAAGGGATACATCGTGGGGGGGAATCCATAAGGAAAAAAGGAAAATTCATAAACAGAATATGTATGGGACCTAGGAAAGTTCTATTGGTGAAGCAGAGAGAAGACCATTAACAGAAAATGTGCACAAAGTGTAAATGATTCAGGTATGCAACTTTGGAAGCAAACATGGTGAGAAAGACCCAAGGCTGGGACAAGGTTGGTGAAAGCAGGGAAAAGTCCTGTGAAAAATCTGTGTTCAGGAAATGATGATCACCAAGGTGAAGCACAGCAACAATACAAAGTGCAGCATCCAGAAGGAGTAAACAGAAAATCTGAGTGTGGTCTGTTACAGATTCCCTATGGGAATAATGGGTTAAACTGCCATGCCTCACTCTCAGAATTTTAGAGTTTTATCTGGAGCATCAAAAGGATATCCTGGAAATTTTATGATCTGAGAAGCAAATCATTAAAATGTTCTAATATATGAGGCGTCTGCCTGCCTCCCTTAATCATGGTTATTTACCAGCAAGGATATACAACAAGAAAAAATCAATTATGCATGCTATCTACTAATTGCCAGCCATAGACATTCCACCATGACACTCATTGCCATGTTTTTGCACTTATGCTGAGGTGGGAAATTTTACAGTGTTCTTGAATATGCTTATGAGATATAGAAAGTGGAATATCCTGGAATTTGGCCTGAGTTAATACAGGGAACTTTGAATATTATCACACCTCTGATATGGCTCAGTAACGTGATTATGGAGCTTAGCCCTGAAGATTTGTTCAAGGTCAGATCTTGTGCTACTTGAGTCATTCTCAGTGTTGTCAGCTAAATGCACTAAGGGATCTCCACGCTATCAGTGTAGCTTTCCTACTAAAGCCATTTATAGAAACATTTTGCAATTCTGAGAAGGAAAACGTTCACAGATGGAGTGGAAATGATTGATGATGATTTGCTGCCAGGTAGGTGGAACTCCACTACTCAGAGGAATCTAGCAGTCCTTCTCTGATATTACCTAGAGGATCTAAATGCATTCTAAGTTGCAAATCTTTTACAGATCTTATGGTAACAAAAATCTTATGTGCTAGGCTGATGAATACACTGCTAGTCTTTCTGAGCAGAGATGTGATACCCTAAAAATTTTCCCCGTACAGGAAGACTTACAGCAGGACTCTCTTTGTGAGTGAATAGTATTTTTTCATTATAAGATTATTTATTTTCTGCCTAAACTAGAAACCATTTAAGTCATCTAATATATCAGAAACAAAAATGTTCTCATGAAAACATGTTTTTCTTTGTTTTGTCCAATAGGACACATTTCTCTACAGTACTGGTGGTAATTATGCCTCTTGAGATACCTTTTTTTTTTCCATTGACTGTACTGCCTCTACAGCCACTGTCTCTGTGATGCCCTATGTGACAGTACACTTAGATCACTGGGGCTTATGAGGGATACCAAACCTTTCTCCATGCCAGATGCTTTCCACTTTTTGCTTAATGGAAGTGCAGAAAGTGGGCTGAGACTTTGTCTGGATTATTGTCCACCAGCACTATAATCTTCTATTTCATTTCCATGGGGTTGACCCCTGTCTATCATAGGACACAGTGGAAAAAGGTATACTTTAGTTTTTTTCCTGAGGTTCAGTTTTGATAAGGAGGATTCTACTGGGACTTATTTCAGATCTCTTTTATTTGGTTGCTAAGAAGCCATCCCTACTCTTATCATTAAAGTGTTCTTGTTTATATTAATTTCTTTGATATACCAGAATAAAATTAGCTAGTGCTGAAGAGTTAAAGACAACAAGTAATTCTCAATGTTCATTGCAGTATAAAAGCAGAAAACTGGACTCAAAGTCATGCATAAAAGGTGGAATGTGGAGACTGACGTGCAGTTATGAAATATATCCATATGTAATAGCAAACATGCTGTGCAGAGGCTCTGTTTTCTATTTCCTAGATCCTAGAAACTAAGCTCTGGTGTGAAGCCAGGTGTCCACCAAATCTGCTCTATCACTCCTCAGCTGGACAGAGGAGAGAAAATATAAGGAAAGGTGTCTGAGTTGAGATAAGGACAGGAAGAGATCCATCACCAGTTACTGTCACAGGCAAAGCAGACTCAGCTTGGTGAGAGTATTTGAATTTATTGCAAATCAAATCAGAACAGGCTGATTAAACCCAAATCTTAAGAATATTGTCCACCCACCCCTTCTTTCCTGGGCTTACTTTTATTCCTGATTCTCTACCTTGCTCCCTCCAGGCGCAGGAGGATGGGGAGAGGGGGCTGCCATCCATTGATTGTTTCTGCTGCTCCCCTCCTTCTAAGTGGGAGGACTCCTCAAACTCTTTCCCTGCTCCAGCATGGGATCCCTCACACAGGAGACAGCCATCCATAAACTTATGCTACATAACTCTGTCCCATAGGCTGCAGTCCTTCACAAACTGCTCTGGCATAGATACCTTCCATAGGGCTGTCCTTCAGGAGCAGACTGCTCCAATGTGGGTGGCTAATGGGGTCAAAAGTCCTTCCAGCCAACCTGCTCCAGTATGGACTCCTCTCTCCATAAGTCCACAGATCCCTGCCAAGAGCCTACTCCAGTCCAGGCCTCCCACAGGGTCACAGCCTCCTTTAGCATCTACCTGGTCCACTGTGGGATCCTCCATGGGCTGCAGGTGGATCTCTGCTCCACCATGGACTTCCCCAGATTGCAGGGGCACAGCTGCCTCACCATGGTCTGCACCAGTGCAGGGGAACCCCAGCTCCAGTGCCTGAAGCACCTTCTCCACTTCTTCAGGCCTCTATCTCACACATTCTGACTCCTCTCTCTGGCTGCAGTTTTTCCCCACTTCATAAATACATTATCCCAGAGGGCTACCACTGGCGCTGATGGCCAGCAGCAGGTCTGTTGTGGAACTGCCTGCCACTGGCTCTGTCACACATGGGGGCCACCACACATGGTGGCTTCTGGCAGTCACCTCTGTAGTCCCCTTGCTACCAAAGCTTTATCACACAAACCGAATACACCCAATATTCAAGACATTGTTTCTCACTACTAGAAGCAATACTCTGGAGTCTAAGAAGCAGAATCCAAATACTTTACCATGACTACATTTTTTGTCCCTCCCTGCTTTATAGACTACTTTCATAAAACGTGAGCTAGACATTTTGATGGGGGCAACTGAACTATGCTGTTTGTGCTTCATCACCTCCAAGTATGAAATATTCTAAGTTGCACATGAAAATATGCAAATACTGGATTAGTATTCAGTTAATATTATTTAAGAAATCAGTGCAAGTGATTAACGCATATGTATATACAAAACAACCCACTTTTTTGAGACTTTGGCACTGTAACATTTTCTTTAAAGAAAAAGTCACATTTATTAAAAACAGAGGATAATAAAGCAAATTGTTGTCATGTTCCTAAATACACAACACATTTGCATTTTTGACAGTTTATGTAACAGAACAGACATGAAAATGCTGTTAGATAATTAGTTCTGTTAATTTGAAGAGCTCATGCTTTGTTGATAACGATAAAATACTATTTAACACTATTAATTAATTCTATTTAACTACTGGGCAAGCATCTATTCATACCAGCTTTGTGAAAGATATACCAGGAACTCATATATTACTATGATCATACTAGTACAGAAGGAGCAGTTATTGTTGGCTGTACAACACACCAATGAAAAACACTGGTCTGATAAAGAGTTTGCAAAGACTACCATAAGCTAAATTTGTCTGACTAAACCTTTTCAGTCATCATGGTTTGGCTATTATTTTACATCTCATTTTTGAATGAGAAAGATACAAGTACCAAGTCCTGGGATCTGGGATCGTATGCAAATACAGGTATTTCTACAGGACTTCTGCAATCCTGTTAAGAGCTATTATTCCCCAACAAAGATAAATATCCCATAACAATAGTATTAAGTTTCTTCTGGTGTTTTTAGGAGCAGTACACAGGAGAAACAGCATTTAATCTACATGAGTACTGTTGACTTTGACAAACATAAAAATGTTAAATATAAAACTCAAATAAGGCCATTACTGGTTAAAATAAATGATAGTGTAATAGTACAGGAGCCCTGTGGCAGCACATCACTACTTGCTGTAAGAAAAGCAATAAAACTTAGTGACCCAAGATCTTTATTTTCTCCCTTTTTATTTTTTCTTTTGGAGCCCTCCAGTACTGTTATCTTCAGGACTATTCCTCACACAAGGTGTTGGGGAAGGAAATTCTGTCAGATGATACTCCCTAGAGCCTGCATTAATTCCAAACACAAGGAGACATAATTCTGAAGTTAACTCAATCTTCTCTCAGGAAGGAATTGCTGTTTTAAAGAGACATTTGCCAGTTAACAAATGTTGGAACAGTAACAGCCAAGGATCAAATTTGCATAGGTATATTTGTTAATTTTATTTCATCTTTGAGAAACTGGAGACTCTTAGAAGCTGTGACCCTGCACATAATATTTGGAATACCTGATCATGTTCCAAGTTAAAAAATGCTGGCCACCTCCAACTTCACCCATACTGTGATCCTGGAATTCTAATCCTGTACTAAGCCCCAGCTTTGCATATGCACATACCTATGAGACCAAGAATTTAACAATGGAAATCATCTACAAGTGCATTTGTTCTATAAAGTCTCACTGACCTCTCATCTGTAGATTGAATGCTATTGGAAACAAACAGTGCCTTCTGTGATGCAGGCAGATGCTGTGTTTGTGCCATTTTATTTTGACAGCTAGCATTTAAAGTAGGTATTTCCTGTGTTGATCAAAGCATATCCACATAAGGAAAGAAAGAAGAAATTTCTGGAGGGCTGAACAAGAATGAACTAATGCAATTAGTATTTTTGATTGATGAATAATAGCAGAAAAATAGAAGTAAAAATTATGAAGGAACTAATACAGAGCCACCTTTAGAGGCATAGAAACAAGAAAAAAAAAGGTGAAGTAGTCACAGGCATAATTTTAACATGCATCCAAAACATCAGTTTGCCCAGTTTATGAAGAATGAATGCTGCATTCTCTCATTTCAAAAGTGGGTCACAAAAAGTGTGAAGAAATGATGAAAGTAGCACCCTGAGCATTCTATGCTGAGTTTTTTGATTACTTCAAAATAAGGATTTCAAGTGTTCCTCCCACCACTTCCCCATTTAAATGCACCATCAAAAGTGATTTTGGCCATTAAAGCATTTATGGCCAGCCATTTCTCTGAAGCTCTCAGCACATTGTGATTTTATTGCGGTGGGGATTTAAGTGCTGATGTCTTCTCTCAGTGTCAGTCCACCTTTGAGGTATGAGACATACTGCTTTTACTACTGTGGCCACAGAGGAATTTTCAGAAAGTCATATGCAAATATTATGGGCACACATGGCCCGTCCACTTACTATGCTATGTACATACACTAATGAGTAATTAACATATGCTAATGACATCCAAGAACTCATCAACACTAGTCTCAGAAGTGGTGGGTTATCAACTCCAGTTTGGAAGCATCCTTCCACAGCAGCATCCCCAGGGAGAAGCAATAGCACCAGGGATGAGACAAGGCAGGCATTTCTTTCCCAAAGCTATATCTATCAGCCGCTGAATTAGAATTGAAGATCTTGGCTGAAGGCTGTGGTTCTGGCCTGAACTTTAGCTAGACCTGTATGCTGACACCAGTGGTCAAATAATGCCTTCAGTTGTAAACTGAGTGTGCAATAACACACAAAAGTAATCACAGAAAGTGTACAACCCCCACCACAAGCATTAAAAATTCACTGAACTTGCACCAACTTTATACGTGTGGTATTTCATTTAGTGAGGAAACATGACTTCACTCCCACTTGCTTTAACTTCTCCTCTTTGACACAAGCCAGGCAGAAGTGAAATAGACAGATTTTCCCTGTTCTCTCAATTGCAAACAGCAGCAATTCTGTTATGGATCAAACAACTCCCACTGCATTCACCTGGCATCTCTGACTCCAAGTTTGATTGTATATAAGACATTCTTGTGCTAGTGGCTTTCTAGCAGTGGAAAAACTCTCTGTAACATTTTCTCCTTAGCCTGATAGCTAAGATCAATTTTAGTTTGTGTTCAGGTCAGTGGCAGCTTGATAAAATCTTAATAATACCCAAAATATTTTATATCTTCAAAATAGTTACCTAAAATCTCATTGGTACTTCTTATAATTACATAAGTGGGAAGAAAAAGATGTAAGTGGATAAAAGAAATGTAAAAAGAAAAATGGAAGAAGAGTCCTGCAAAAGAAAATCATCACAAATAATCACATGGCTTAGATCATACTGAAAAAGGACAGAAAAACAGTATAAAAGGATGGAAAAAAAAAAAAGAAGAAAGTTTACAGTTTATAATTACATAATTGGGCTCCCTACATATTTTTCTATAGTACCACATATAATATTTCCTGTCTAAAATGTCATGGGATGAAATGGCCATTTTCTGATAAATGTGCATTTCCACCTCTGATTAATATCAATCAGTTATGCTGATTAGATTCCTTTTGTTTAGCTCATACTATGAGTCCTGTATGAAACTACTGATGCTGTACTGGCTAAAGATACGTTTTATGCTATCTATAGTGAGGACTTTGCTTAAACTGAAGAGGTTTAAGCAAAAATGGCAAGAACAGTGGTCATTGTGTTTGCATGGCACCATTTAATATTCCCTCAGACCGGTTCTCTGCAGAGCACAGAGATACTATTAATTGGCAAGAAATGCACCTTAACAAGTCTGCCAGAAAAGGGGAAAAACAAAGACTGCAAAACAAATTTGGGATAGCATAATCTAAAACTATGAAATACATCTTGTCTAATGCATAAAATTTTTAAGCACAGCATGCCTGCTCTCTGCCCAGGGAACTTGGGGCACTGTTTGAAAGCAAAATGAAAAAACCAATCATCCTTTGCTGTGAAAAAAAAAATACTAACAAGCTTTTTTTACACTGGAGTTTACCTGTCTAGTTCAATATTCTAGAGTTTAGGCTTCTACTATTCTACACTGACTTAGCAACACTTTTATAAGAAATTCATAACAGCCATCCCTGTCAATCCCTTCTTGTCCATGATTCTGTGTGCCAGCTTTAAAAAAAACCTCATGAACTATAGATGCAATACCTACTGCTTCACCAAAAATTTATATACAGCCACCCAAAAAGAAAGAAGTATTGGTACAAATTGGCAAAAGAGAAAGGGTATAAATCCCTTAGTAAAAATCCCTTAGGTGTGGAATGATACATAATGTATATTTGTGGTGCTTATGTAGCAAAAGGTGACCTTGCTTTTCCCAGACACTTAACACATAATAGCTAGGGTATGTTTGTGGCTATTTCACATAGGCCATTAAAACCATTTTGAATGTCCTTGGTAACACTGGAAAAGTCTTTTACAGTATTTCCCCATTTTGTCAATCTTGAACATTTATATTATAGGCATTCTTTATATTTTAGACAGAATCTTAGTCTCCAGATGAATGCTAATATAAATTTTCATTTATGTATATTGCTATTTCTGCTTTTATTTCTCTCATGATACTTTTTACGAGCTTTTGACACTACTTCCACGTGCACAGAACACTTTTTCCTAGCTGTCCTCCATTTAATCTGTGCTTCAAAAGTTGAGAGCTAATCATACTGATTTTTTCTCTTTTTTTCCCCCTTCTCTGAGAAATTGGTCTCATGGACCTTAAAGAAACATCCAGTAAAAAAGGCAAAGTACCTGTGAAGTATTTGAGTATTTGAGTATTATCTGCTAATGACAAACATTTATCCTGTCTTCTTGATACTTTTGCTCATATCTTCCACACTTTCTGATTAGATATCACTCCTTAGATGATACACATTCCCAAACCCAGCTACCTTCTGTTTTAGGAAGTCTCTCCCTATCAAGTTGTTCCCTGGTGGCAGTGGTGGTACTCTTGGATGAGCAGAGATACACATGATCCAGCCTTTCTAGCATTAAAGAAAGGGTTAACACCTTAATCTGAAAGAACTTCAGGGTTTTCCATTGAATCATCCCCAAAACTGCACAATTTTCTGCCCTTAATCCCATTCCTGACCGTAAATGATACTTAGTCAGACAGTTTCAAATGTTTCTAAGTATTCCATACTAACAAATGCAATAAGTGATTATAATTTCTAGTTACCTTTATAATCAACTTCATGAAATTTCTGCCATTTCAGGTAAATAAAATCCCTCCTGTCATTCATCTCAAAATGTTTTCAGAAAGTGAACCATTTATAGTATAATTTTAAAGAGGGGATATTTTTCAAGTTGGACAGAGAATTAGTAAAAAAATAGTAAAAAAATGTGAAAATCTGCTTAGATGTAGTGGTTCAAGCAAGCCATGCGAATACAATGTTATATTTGACTTTTTGGCCACTGACAGGATAATCAAGTAGATGAAGGATTTCAGTGAATTATAGCACTGACTGAGCTTTCTTCCTAAAAGTCAGAAAGATCAAACGATGTTTGGAGCAGCTGAGATTGAGAGATTCCATTAGATGCTACTTCTCCCTCCCCTCTTTCTAATAAGATGGAAGCTTTTTAGAAAATATGTGACAAATGACCACTCACAGCAGAAATAAATCACACACCACAGAGTACAGCATTATTAATAGTGCAATAATAGTAATAACTTACTGTGATAGCAAAGAAGTACCATTAGGAGGGACACAGTAGCTAATAGCATTTCCTCTTCAGGGGCTAAGGGGCAAACCTTCCTTTGGTACCTTATAAATAAGTGAAAGATTAAAGGAGCCAGTGGGACCAAATAGCTTGACTTTTCCAGGATGCCACTGAGTAGGCACTGCCCGTAAAGTGCTCTCCATCTCCCCTATGTGACAATATTTTAATAGTTCTTTAGTTAATTTAAATTAGAGTGAGAGGACACTTAGTTGCAATAAAAGACTTGAGCGGGGTATAAAGTATGGTAATGCTAGGAGGGCTGTGACATGGTTTTCAATTATTAGCCTTGTTTTCTCCTCAGCAAAGTGCTGTGTGAAAAAAAAACAACCTTGAAATTTAACAGATGGATTAGTATTCAGGCACTACTTAAAAAATTAAAACAATTAATCATGAATGGTCAATTGGATAATTCTTTCAGGTCTTCATATTTAGTTATCTACATATTTTTGGAAGAAAACATTTATATTATTTTACACATGTTATTAAAATATTTTTCTGTGTGTCTAGTAAAAGTTCACAAAAAAGTAACCCAGATTTCACAAAGAGTGAAGTTGTTGAGAAGCAGTGAAGAATATATATTATCCAAGTTATCTACCATGTTTTAAAGGTTTTAACAAAATCATCCCAATTATTCACAAGAAAATTGTCTGGTTTGCAAACTAATGCCTCCATTAGTGTTTTTTCCCCAATATTATTGTCTTGGTTTTGATTATCAATAGCCTTTGACAGAAGAGCAGATTTTTTTCTAATCAATGACATAATGAATGAAATTAATAATTAATTAAGAAATAGATGGAAATGTTGTTTTCATGATTGTTGATTTGTTTTTAAAAGCAAAAGTTATAAAAAACCTGCAGCAATTAAAAAAAAAAGAAGTTAGTAACCTCCACAGTTACTCACACATTCCACCACAGTCTTGGGTGCCATGAGATCACATATGCCATAAGTATGTTGGGAAATGTGTGCATATATAACTTACATACACATAAAGCTCTGTTGGTAAGGACATTCAACTTACTAATGAACAGTTAGCATACAGCTACTGAAAAAAAAGAATCACCATGGAAATTTCTATGCTAGAATTTCTGCTCTCACACTATTACTATGTCCGGAACACTGAAGTATTTCTGGAACTGCTATCCATCTGTGACTGACAGTAACGACCAAAAACACTCTACTGACCTCTTTTGGAAGCTGGGTACCCAGATTCTCCAGAAATACATCTTAATAAAGCAAAACAAAAAAATGCCAATAGGTATTTTAAGGAATAGTAGAATATGCTGAGTTGGGAGGGACCCATCAGGATCACAGAGTCCAACTCCTGGCCCTGCACAGGACACCATGTGCCTGAGGGCATTGTCCAAACTCTTGAACTCTGCCAGGCTTGGTGCTGTGACCACTTCCTTGGGGAGCCTGTTCCAGTACCCTCAAGATGAAAATCCTTTCCCTGATATCTAGCCTAATCCCCTCCTGACTCAGTTTCATCCCATTCCTCTGAGTCCTGTCACTGGTCATGAGAGTGAAGAGATTAGCAGCTGTCCCTTCTCTTCCATTGTGAGGATGTTGAAGACTGAAAGGAATTCTCCTCAGTTTCCTCAAGGCTGAACAGACCAAGTGGCCTCAGCTGCTACTTATAAATGAGTTTATTGTTTCTGAGAATCATGAATCAACAGTGCCTGAAGAAACAGGGGGAATGAGGCAGATATTAGGCAAAACCTTCCAAGACCAGCCTGCTAAAGCAGCTTTCTCAGTTCAAGAGTAGTGAATAACAGCCAATACACTCAATAATACTCAGTAATACTTGATTTCAGTGTAATGAAGACTCAAGTCTGAGTGAAGAATAAAACTTCCATTGCAATTGCTTTTCCATCTGACATACAAGAGACAACTGTTCAACACTAAAACGACCTTTGGAATAAACCTATGTGCCAGCAGAGGAACCAGAGTTCCTGACAACCAACGAAGCCCACAAATGCATAAAACCGTGCCCCTTTATGCTTCTGCAATGCTCCATGTGTGCATGTGCAAGCACGGGTTTGCACAGGTTCCTACATATTCATGAACAAGGCTCTTCTGTTGTGCAAATTCCAGCCTTTGCATTTTGATTACTTCCTTCTATGTTTGTACAGTACACAGCCCTAGCATAAAGGACATTTCAAGCCTCCTCCTCAACTGATGATCTTACATTCATAAGCTTTGGAGAAAAGAAGGATTTATTAGTGCTTAGCATTCTTGCGGGCTACATGGTTTTCCATGCAAAACATGGCTTTCTGGATTGCCCTTTGTGAAGTATTTAACACTCTTCCACTGTCTATATAGATAATTAGTTGTCAAGTTTCAGCATTTTTAATTAGCTGATGCAAATGGCCTTGCTGGGGGAGAGATGCTGTTGCATCTGTTGTATTTCATTGCTAAAATAGGCACTTTTATAGTACATGGTATCTATATATTAAATGAAGAACACTGCAAAATCTATTAGTATTTTGTATTTAAAAGCTTTTGGGTTTTGACTTTTTTTTTTTTTTAGTAAATTGTTTTTGGTTTTAAATCTGAATTATTTTAGTCCTTCTATATTTTCTGGTAGGAAGCTAAAGGTTATTATGACTCTTGGAGATAAAAGGACTTGCTGCTGGGGCATCTCAAGTTTTCCAGACTTGCCATATGAGATTAATTATTGCTGTTGCTGACTGTGTAATTCAAAGGTTAAAATGCAGAGTTGAAACAATAAGGGAATCCTAATGTGATTAAGACTGTATCAATTATTTTGTCTACTTCTTCTGTACTCATACATTACACAGCAATGATCTTGTTAGCCATATTCAGCTTCAGGAATATTAATCCAACAATGCATATCTACAGGAGAGCATAGGTATGAAAAAGAGACAGTTAGAATATGGTAAGTAAATAAATCTTTTTGGCTTATACATCAATGTAAAATCTCCTGAAATGGTGGCTGGTCTCAGAATATTTTCAAACAAGCCCTAATTTGACTATGAGGTAACTGTGTTATGAAGGGAGAAAGTAATTTAGGCACTTCAACTGAAAGGTACAATTCACATTATGTCAGGACCATCAGGAGGAACTTAACATGCTGTCTGCTAATACATTAGTCAAACACAACACAATTCTTATCGATTTCATTAAAAAGCTATGCAACATTTCAAATAAATGATATTGGACAGCTGGTGATCAATTGACAGTTGACTGATCCCTCTGTGATCTGCAAATATAATCCACTTCTACAGACACCTCAGAGATGATGGCTTTTCTTCTGAGCTGCATATCTTCCATGTTCACTAGACAAAATCTGCTTGACTCTTTTTCTAACTGCATGTTTTTCATGCAGTACAAATTCATAAGAAAATTTACTGCTTGGGCAATGCTGAATTAATTAACTAGTGATGTACTCATTGCTATCAATTTACTATTTATAAATTTATTCATTATTATGCTACACAACTTCATCTATGAAGCCTGGTACTCTGTCCTAAGAGTTGCTGACTTCTCAATCTATTTCTGTTAAAATTAATAAAGGTAATTTTATTCTCTCAATATATTGTCCTTCTTAAGATGTCATTGTTTTTCTCAAAAAAACTAGCTTTTGTAGTGACATGAAATGGCTCAGGCATTCTTTGTGAGTTGGGGAAAATCTTTTGTAGATTTGTACATCATGAGAGAATTTTCAAAACAGGGTTAAGAAAAGCAGAATGCTTTAGAAGGTACAATGTATTCCCATAGTCCACTATATGATGTAGAATTTCATTGGTATTGAGTTTTGGTGGAAATTGCTCTGACTTATCAATGGTAGGGCAGTTTGAGAGGAGCCTTGGCAGAGACAAAATACAATGAGTACTTTATAAATCACTTACAATAAGCTATATTTGCTTTTGCTAGTAAAACAGTTCTTAGATTAGGTTCCATGATCAAAACCAGAGCAACAGTCCTGTAGAAGAGTTAAACACACAACTCCTTTTTAAGTAGGGTTTAAGTGCATCAAATGACTAACATAGAACTTATTCCAGGTCAAGAATTTGGCAAGAGGCAAACTGAGAGTTGGAATGGAAAAAAGTAGGAATGGAACTACAATTACAACATATTACAGTATAACCTTGGCACGGCTAAATAGCAGGAACTAATGAAACCTTTTCAAGTGCTAAGAAATGCCACTTTCCCTAAAATTAGAGCTGCGTCATTACTGAGAAAAAAGCCAGGGTAGGATACATAAAAGAGATTAATGTTTCTTTTTCAAGAAAGTTTTTTATTTTCAGATTTTAGCGATATATGCAGCTTGTGGAAAGGATATGAGAAAGAAGTGAAGGGACAATGAGGAAGCATAAAATTACAGAAAATTTATATCGTGGGTAATTTGGCTTTTTGAAAATATCACAAAGGTGTAAAAAAAGGGCATCCTAGCAAACTTAACTATTTAAAGTATGAGATTCTGAGAGCTCTGAGCTAATATTTATGTGAAATGATAAATTATTTATCGAAGCTGTACAAGTACTCATACTGCTGCTCAACCCCAAGTGACTCACAAATTCTATCACAAGCTTATGATTTATAATGATATTTATAATGATTTATAATATATGATTTATAATTCTATCATAAACCCATGATGGATAAATTTAATCTACTATTTAGATAATCCACCAGCAATCAGGAATTTCAGGCTTCTCTTGAGGGAGGTATAGACCTGCACAGCAGTGTATGAAGTCCCATGACAGCTGTCTCACAAGGCACATGCATACGGGGCCTCTTCCCACATAAGCAAACAAGAGCATGTTTCCTGTGACTGAGCTTTAAGGGTTAATTGACTAATACATTTCATATTAACACCAAAAATCACCACAGAGGACTGACAGACAAATGAAACATTTCAGTCAGATGTAGTGCCTGAAGCAAACAGTGAACTTTCTGCTTCAGATAACCCTAGCATCTGTGTATCTACCACAGAGAAAATGAATATATCAGTCTTGGGAAAAAAAAATCTGAGAAATTCTCATGTCACCAGTGTGTAATGCTTGAGCTTACTATTTTTCTTAACCAAAGGAACAGATTCCAGATCTTAGAAGTGATAGAGAATACCATATTTCATTAAATTTTCTCTGATGAACAAAAAAACCCAAATCAAAGGCAAATGAAGAAGGAATAGTTTAGTGTGCTTCAATGAGTCTCTTTGAATGCACAGCATGAATTGACTTGGAAATACTTGAGATTGTTTAAATTTCAACATCTTTTCTACAAAGTAAAAGAAATTGTATTTGATAAAAAGGAGTGTGAAATAGATTTGTGGCTCCTTTTGCTCTCAAAAATCTAACCTCAAAAATCTCTACTCTGCTGGAAACTCACAAAATTTGATAAATTTTGGCTAGAGTTTCCACAGCCCATCCCCTCATGATATTTTCTCACCATGTTTAACTTGACTTCAGCTTTTTTTTTTTTTTTTAATACTTCTGGACAGTTATTACACTTGACCAGACAGCTTCCATACATAGAAAATAATGTAAAAGACAAAATTACAGTAAAGTGAAAGAAAAGACATTTCAAAATGAACAAGGAGTCCATATGTGCCTAATTTTCTCTGTGTCTCAATTCTGAATACTCAGGAGTCTCATCTTATGCTCCTAAAAAGATGTCTCAGACAGCTTGTTTTGCTAAAAGGAAAGCTTGGCCAACTGCCTTTTGCAGTTACCAAAGAGTGGAGTTTAAACATTGTTTATGGCCTTTACTATGGATGGTTTGGTTTACATCGGAAAATGAATCCTGTAACTTGGACAAGAGACTGAAAAGGATGTCTTCACATCTGATCAGGACTATCAAATGTTTCACCTCTAGCTGTTTTACTACTTTTCTGGCATGTTTCTTAAGTTGCATGTACTTAATGCAATCCTCTGCAGATTAATAGCAACTTCATCTGGACAGTTAGGGTGGGCAGCTCTGTAAGGACACACTTCCTGTTTCAGGGGCTTAAAATCAGACAGTCAAAGACTAATTTAGCCCATGTACATGGAGCAGCACTTCCAAAAGTCTGAAGAGAAGGAAGTGCTCTCATGCAGGCCAACTCCACAGTGCCTCCAACATCTCCAATATCCAAAATAATGAGAATGAGGTGTCTGAACACATTATATACATCCGTGAGCTAAGGCAATCCTGTGAATCATTGATGATTAAACACTAAAACTCCTGTTGTGGTTTAATCCCAGCTGGCAACAAGCATCACACAGCCATTTTCTCACTCCCCCGCTGGGATGGGGGAGAGAATCGGAAGGGTAAAAGCGATGAAAGACAGTGGAATAGGTAAAGGAAAAGCCATGTGGACACGCAAAATGTCACAAGGAATTAATTCTCCACTTCCTATGGGCAGACAGGTGTTCAACCCTTCCCAAGAAAACTTCACTCAACCACACATTACAATGACTTGGGAAGACAAATGCTATCACTCCAAATGTCCCCCCTATTCCTTCTCTTTCCCCCTGCTTTATATGGTCATCATGATGCCATATGGTATGGGACTGTCCCTTTGGTCAGTCGGGTCAGCTGTCCCGGCTGTGTCCCCTCCCAAGTCCTTGTGCACCCCCAGCCTCCTCGCTGGTGGGGTGGGGCGAGGAGCAGAAAAGTCCTTAACTCTGTGTAAGCACTGCTCAACAGTAACTAAAACATCCCTGGTTTGTCAACCCTGTGATCTGCACTAAGCCCAAAACCAGCTGCTGTGAAGAAAATTAACCCTTCCTGAACCATCACGACTCCCCAGTCTAGTCCAAGACTGGTTAGTTGGAAAGCCTAGATTTTAAAAATGTAAATGCTGTGCTCTTAACTCAAGTGCTCTGATCAATTCACTGTGTCAGATAAACAGCATTAATCCACACAAAGCCATTGTGGTGCTTAATGGAGTTGTGAATGTTCTCTGATAGGTGAAGAGATTGCATGGGATTAGCCCTAATCAGGGGCTTGAGGTAATGAGAATTTCTCCACCCAGCATTCAACAAAGCCATACAAAATTGTTCTTCCCCCATATTTCACCAGGGTTTGGATAGATGAAAAAGACAGATCAAGGAAACGGCCAAGCAAGGAATACTTACTTTCATTGGTTCAATAAATAATAAAAAATAAAAACAAATCTAACTTCATAGGTAGTGCAAAGACCCATATTTACAAACTCAAATTCAGCGCAGAACTAAACAGAAAAATCTAGCAAATTAAACGTTAAAATCTGACAGAACTCAGAATCTGAGTTCATTCCTTCCATATTTTAGGCATTTTTTAAAATTGTGTAGTCACTGAATTTCATTAGACAAGAGAGCAGTTCAGTTTAATACATGCAAGTCCATATTCCATTTAAATGAAAAGCAGTATATTTATTAAAAGATAAACTTGTCAAAAAGCTTAATTATGATCAATTTATTTAACATAGTACCTCTTTGTGAGTATGTCCATTTATGTTATTGAAGGGATTTATTTTCTCAAAGTAATACCAAAACTCAGGATGTAAAATAAATATATAAAACCAAGCTCCTAATGTTCATGCAAACCTCATACACATATACTGGATATCTGCTAAAACACACTAAAACATAATAACCTATTTAAAAATATTTCCTTTAAAGCAATTGCCTACATTTGATATTTAAGCCTTAGGGAAAAATTAAAGCAACAACACTTTTACTGCATAACGTTCTCATAAAACATGGATGAGTGCTTCACTTCTGATAAAACAACATGCATCAGGAATTTATTGTATTAAGGTACTAGCAGATTAGGGAACAAAGAAAATCATGTTCAGAAAGATGAGAAAGATGATTTGTTGATTAAAAAAAATTAAAATAAGCAAAACCCTAAGCAAATCAACAACAGATTTTAAAATGAGTGCTATTATTGCCCCATATAGCCTTCAGATGTTATTGAAGATACCAGCTTTTCTCCAGCCCTATTTTTTTACATCTATGCATTTCCAAATCAGATAGATAAAGTACTCCCAAGCAAGCAAAAAGGGAGGAATCAGATCAAAGACAATAAAGCATGACAGATAAAGGCAGAGCTATCTCATAATAATAAAACACAGGAAAACAATCCACTTTTCATCAGGTCATATGGTTCATGGACTATAGGAGCAGATGATATTCAGGTACTAGCATGGAATTAAAATACTGTAGGAGGCTTGAAATGGAATTAAAATACTGTAGGAGGCTTGAAATGCTAATTCAGGCTAAAATTGTATATTTGAATAAATCCTTCAGCTTAATCACTGAAATCAAGTTGAAACATGGGTCAGCTTTGATTGTTTTTACTAAAAAATATTAAATAAAGAAACCCAGTGATGTCTTCATGTGAACTCATCACAGAAAACTAACAGAATTCTAAAAAGGTCTAGTGACAGCAGTCTGGATATACAAATTACTCCTAAAATGGTAACTCCCAGTTATGGAAATGGCAGAGGAAAGATGGTACAGTGATCCATGGTTTTGTTTCTGATCACAAACTGTACTTTTTTGTTAATAGTAGTGAATAAGTCTAGACCAAAAGGCATATAAAGATTTTTTTAATAAGATAGTGTGCCTAACCCAAGAGTGTAGAGACACCTGTAATTTCACAGATTGTTTCAGGAAATTCAGCCTCCTCATAAAGGAGTATGACGAGCCATAAAAAAACCCAAATCAAACCATAAAAAACAATAGTCTAGAACCATAAAATACAAGTTGAAACACCACCAGAGGGAGAGCTAAATGCAGAATTATTTTTGTGCACAAAATGCAGAAAAGGCAGTGAACCTAATGGCAAGATATGAAATGCATTAAAAAGATATGAAAGAGAGGAAAAACAGAGCTCTATGGAAATTTAAAACTGATCTGAAGATGGAAATGGGAATGAGGATTAAAACTGCAGGCAGGAAAAAGAGCTAGCCTTTTTATGGGTTCACAATGTTCTCTGTAGTGCTGCTTGCAATTATACTCTAGGGTGACAATCAGTCATCAGGAACATCCAAAAAGAGTAATAGCCACTGTAATGGAAGTTATTCCATTCATACTTGTGTGATGAGCCTTTTCCATGATCCAGAATTAATTTCTTCTACATCAAAAGTACTCAAATCATACCATACTAGTGTTTAAGCACAACGAGACTCATAAACATTAAGAATGACATTTCAATCAGAGTTAAATAAAAGTCAGAGGAAGCTTAAGCTCATTTTTAATGTGAGGCATATTAACGTTTATTTCAGACACTGGCCTGAATATATTGAAAAGTAATATTCAGCAATGGGAAGTCTATGGAGAGGCCATGTATTCTGTCTTGCTTTATAAGGAGAGGCTTATCTACCTTATCATATTGCTTATTCAAAAAAGCCCCACTGCTTTATTCCTTTTTTTGCATCTCCTTAGCTCTTACCTTCCAGACTCAAATGTAAACCACGTTGAGTCACGTCCGTATCTCCTCAAAGAGCTCAGAGGCCACATGACCAGCTTGACCTTGGCATTGTGGATGTCCCAGAGATAGATGTTTTCATGTGTGATCTGCATTGTACATTCCCCATAGATATCTAAATTTGGTGTAGGCATAAGGTATACATTGAATCGTTCTGGAAAAAAACACAAAGTAAGACATCACAGGTTAAAGCAAGATCTTATACTGGGAAAAAAAAAATTGAACTTGAAAGTCTTTAGTTCTGATGATCCAGAAATCACAGCCAAATTTCTGGCTTTAACAGAGGTGACGATCCAGAAATGCTTCAGCAGTCCTACTAGTGCAAAAGAGAGGAGTAAAAGGAAAACCATCTTCATTTCATTTTCCTTATAAATGATGCAGCAGTCTGAAACATCTTTCACAGATGATCTGCATAGTCCTCTTGGACATATGTTCCCAGCACCTTTACCTAGGTCCTTTTTTAACCCTCGTGTAAAAGTCCATGACTCTTTATAAATCAAAATTCGTAATGACAAGAACTCTGACAGAGACTCCTCTCTCAAAGAGCTGAGCTAAAGGTATTCTGGCAAAATATGTATGTGAAACCATTGCCTCTTAGAAAAGCTGTCCTTGAAATTGCAAATCCAAGCTTACTTATCATAGCTTGTTAATAATTACATTCCTTGCATTCAGTTTCTGTTTATTTGCAAAAGTCATTCTTATTTGCAAAATTAATAACAATTTCAATCATCTGTTGCTTTCTTGAAACATCTGATTCAACATGATATATTATTATGGTCATGACATCAATCATTATCAGCTGCACTTCACTTGCAAAGTGCACTTATTGCAGTAGGAGGTCAAGGGCATTAATAATTTTCTGAAGTACCTGAATTGCATGTGATTTAATAAGCAATGAAAAAAAACCCCAAAAAACAAAAACATAAAAAAAGGAAAAAAAAAAGGGAAAAAAACAAGATGATGTAAAACACCATTAACTCATATGGAAGAAAGTAAACATTATTAAGAAGAGAAATGTAAATAAAAATGTGATTTTCTTTGAAGGCTAACTAATGCTTCTATGAGTTGCTTCCACAAAAAAATGAAAAACTTGTTGTTTAGTTGGAAGTGCCAGCCAATACTTTAATGCTACACGCATTGCAATATTAGGGCTTAATAGCATCATATGGGAAAGTGCAGTACATTCACTACTTTCCTCTCACAGTTTTTTTTCATCTTTGAAATGGGCAAAAATGCAAAATGTCTGTTCTACTGCCTGAAGGGTATTGACAACAAAAAAGTTAAGAACAATTTAAAGTATGAGCATGAGCAATGCTTATTCAACAACGAAATTAGGAAAATGTTTTTTAGAGGGACAACTGATAGGAAAATTGCCTCCAATTACTTGATAGAGTAAAAAGGGTTTGGTGTGGAATATTTTTAATCCACCATTGGAACTGAATTTTCTCACAGTGTCCTCATAGAAATTAGGCAGGAATTTAAATTTAAGTGAGAGAAATTCATTACCACACTCAAAATTAGCTTCCTGTTCTGTTTGAAATCCAGTATCATAGACATTATGTCTCTAAATTTTAAACATTTGATATATATATATATATTTTGACAAAAAATTAAAATATTAATTTCAATTAATATTTTAATATATTTATAATTTAATATATATTATAAATGTGGGTGAGTTTTTGTGTGTGAATAAAGCAGCAAAAGTTTGAGGAATTAGAGAAAGCAAGGAACTGCTGGCTGAGCAATAAAAAATGCTGCATAGCTATAAGTAAACTTGTCATCCCCAATGTTGTTCTGTTTCAGTCAATTTAATTTTGTCCTATTAATGACTCCCCAATTGATTCATTTAGCCACAACCTCTTCTCCCAGGCCCAAGCTCTCATTAGTCACACTAATGGGTTTCAGCCCTAGAAGTTTAATTTTATGACTAGGATCCCATGTGTGAAACTCCAGACATTTCGTGAAAGTCTTGTGACACAAAGCACAAATAGCTGAGCAGAGGATGCTGAGATCACCAAGGAGAATTTCCCCTAATGCTCAGAGGAGTGCATGGGGCAGGGGTCTAATGTAATGCCTACTAAACTAAATGGAAGGACTCACACTTGGGATTAATGGGTCAAAGACTGTAGTGGGAAGGGAATGGTGGTGAAAAAGGTAACTTTCACTTTGCACTGGATATTTTTATATAAATATAAAATATATGTATGTGTATGTATATGTATATGTATATGTATATACACCTCTTCACTATCCTTATGTCATTGGGATTGTCACAGAGAAATTCCTCACAACTGTGTAGGTGTGACTTTATCATATATTAGACTCCAGCTTTGCACTGCTGTGCTGTCAGTTATTGCTACTTCCCTCCTCTATTTGAAAGAAAGATGCAGTAACTGGCCTGTCAGCTCCTTCTGTCTTGCATGACACGAAATAACACAGTGGGGGGATGGGATTACTATATGAGAATGAAAATTCTTCACCGACAGATTGCCTCAGACAGCAGAGAAAATGAAAAGGTACAATTATTTTTTGAAGTAAACATTAAACTGTTGTGTGGAAGGCACAAAATATTTCAACTTGCTTTAGATGTTACTGGGATAGTTGTGAAATGCTCAACTTCTCTGATGTGTTTGAGGATATTATTGCATGAAGGGCATTCAGGACATATGGTATCCTCAAACTGTCAGAAGACATTTGCTGACTTTGCATGGGAGGTCAGTGTCTAAGGTGAGATGTCAGGGATTAAAGAAAGTATGTCTGATTAAAGTGAACATCAGCTGCAGGGCAAAACGTAGCACCCTTGGAACTGAATCAAATTGGCAAGAAAAACAAAAGTACAAACATATGTGCCGGAGAAGATTGAGGATGGATAGATTTGCTTTTGGAACAAAAACTATACTTTTGACTAGCGGGCAGCTGAGGACATGGAAAGGTATAGACACTATTTAACGGTTTTGTTAATTAACATGCAGGGTCCAATTTTTCCATTTCAGAAAATATTTGAGCAGGTATCTAGCTAATGGTAATACAGTCATTCCATCCTTAGTGGCATGTTTTGCCCTTATACTTATAGAAGCAAAAACAACCCATTCATCATAGGCCAGATTTGGGAATCCCAGCTGAATTCTGACACTAAATCTTCTGAATGACATTGAATAAATAGGTTATTTTGCTTCTCTTTGGTTCAGATATTGTCTGCATATGAGTAGGATGAGATAATATCAGTTCATTGGTTAGTAAGACTAAGCAAATAGAAATTGATAAGGGAACCAGAAAGCAGGGAGGTGGAAGAAACCAAACAAGTAGATGTTATATTGTTGGACGAGATAAGACTGGAACTGGGCATGGTTCCTCAGCATTTAGGATTCCTATCCTCCTCCCTTCTCTAAACTGGTGTGAGCAAAGTTCAGGGAGTAGGGGAGCCAGAATGAGAGAAAAAATGCTGATATATTGCTACACTTATTATTCCATTCAATGTGACTGCTCTTTCTCATCTTGAATAAGCACAGCAATGTTTCATCATAGACTTAGTGCATGTAAAGGTGTTTAGCACTTGGGCTTTGAAAAGACTACATTTAATAATGCTTTCCAGGGCATAGGAGCATAGGAGTCTTTATGAAAATGAGCATATTGACTGAGACGGAGACTTGGCAGCAACTCCAAAACGCTCTCAGCCTTCCAGCTGTACTGGGGGAGCAAAATGACTGGAGCCCAGCAACTCTGATTCTGCCATTCTATCACTGCATTCCTCTGGTTAAATCATCCCAGCTGAAAAACCAACCAGATGACACTGCAATCTTGCAATCCAGATGCTTGGTTTTATTTTAGCTTTAATGACGGGTAAAAAATTACTTATAGAAGGAGACAGTCGGGTTGGTGGGCCCTATATAAATAAGTAGAGGTTCTGAAAGCAAATATTCTGTTTGTATGTGAAAGAAACTCCTACACCTATGCGACTTCTGCTGCTGACCAACTGTGGCTAATTTTCAGGTGGAAAGAGAGCTTAAAGTCTTGAATGTGCAGCATTTTGTTTTTATTCATATCTCAGGGCTATTAGAATGTTTCCCTTCTGCTGTACTCAGTGGGAACCAGGATTTCAGAATCAAGATTTTTCCTTTGCTTATAAATATTCTACTTTGTTTCCATTAAAAATGTGAGCATCTCAATAAAAATATAAAGGTGGGCAAATACTTCAAATTGTTTCACTGGTAAGCAGTAAGGTAGAGAAGAAAATGATGTATCACTGGATTAACATTAAAACTGTAAACACCTTACTTTTCTGAATAAAGGTGTCTGTGTTTCATTTATTTAAAAAAAAACAAAACCAGCAAACAAACCTATTGCATAAAAATGGATTAAGGATAACAGAAGATGAATAAAAAAACATGCAAAGTGCTTTTATGTATTAAATTATAGAGATTCTACAGACCCTAGAAAATGCCCTAAAACACGTCAGCTCTGTGAATGTAATTACAAAGTCTCTCTGCTTTGGCTGTAGTTTGTAATCTCAATACGTACCACAAAGAAATGCTTCATAATCCTCTTCTGAGGATTCAAGGACTTTGCTCACTATGAAAAGCTACATTTTTACTAACAAGAATTAATGAGTTTCTTGCAATTAAAGTCCAGGAAGCAGTACTGCTGCTCCTGTGTAAGGTTTTTAAATAAAAAAAGGAAGGTAAAACCAATGTTATGAAAGAAGAAAAACCTTACAAAAGAAGTAATTTTATGAAATACCAATTTAAATATTAGGCAGGGAGGAAAAGCAAAAATTCAATTATCTTTCAAACTTTTCCAGATTTTGAAAATAAAAATTTGGTTTGAAATGGAATAGTTTTTTTAAAGAAATTAAAGCCTTAAAACACATAATTAGAAAGCGTCGTATTGATTGATATCACAGGAATGAGTTAGAAGTATATAAGATACAGCAGCAAAGGATGGGTCTGGCCTTCAGTTTAAAAATCTGCATTTAACATTTGCCCATTTTCTTTAGGTTTTACATCAGGTTTACAAGTAAACTTTATCAGAAAATGGTTTAGTACAAGTATTCAGGTATTTCAGTGCTATTTAGTGTTCAAACTGACAGGAATTGTGTCTTCACCAAATAGAAGCACCTACTCCTAAAAAGTGAATTTATTAAGAGTCTACACATAATGCTTTTTAAACCAATATTATCTTGAATATTCTGATTTCTTTTTCACAGTAAATACAGTCTGTCATTTTACATTGTCCATTTGGATGACATCTTTCAAATTGCTTCCTTTTATAAAGAATGAAAATAGCGACACATTGGGCACATTGTCCATTGTGAGAATGGAGAAATTCCAGCTATGTCATCACCTGGGAAGATAAGAATTAAAAAATAACCCCACAACCCCAGGATTTGTTTTTATCATTAAATAAAATTATAAAATGTTTTGGTGTGTATTGCAAATGCTTCCAAATGCATTGAGAGCTGGAAAGGAAACTTCCAATTCTTCCACTCTACATTCACAACTTCTTCATCTAGCAGCAGCTTGAGAAACCTAAGGATTTTGAAATGTGCATATAAGAATCACAGCACATTGCTTAGAAGACTTGTCAACAGCGTAATCAGATCCAACTTAGTCCAGATTTTATTTCATTGAATTATAACTGTGTATTATTATTTGTCTTATCATTACATATAAAGCTTCACTGCCATTATATTAAATTAATTACCTGAATAGGATTCTGAAGTGAGATATCTACTGCTCTTGCTTTCATATGGTATTTTAATACTTTAGAAAATAATCTAAAAGGAAATTTATAATCACTAGAGACCATGTTCGGTGTGAAAATAAATTTAAACAGAAACAAGGTTGCTGCTATAGGGCTGAGGTACACCAACCAATCACTTAGATTAGCAGAAAAGAGAAGGTAAAATGGTTGGAGAGCAAAAGAAGCTTCATTTCACATCTCACTTAAATTGGAATTTGTGCATCATTCCAAGCTAAGCAACCATTAGTTGTGAACCTTAAATTTAAAAAGAAAACCACCTAATAGTAATTTTCTGCAGCAGAGTTCATACAGCAAGACTTGTGGTAATACTTCTGGAAAGCAATAATGGAGCTGAAATCCAGTGAGAAGCTTCTTGTTACTGATGTGCTTTGCACAAGAGTTGCTTAGATGTCTTCCCTATCCTTCCTACAAGACACAGTAGCAGAGGTCTCTGCTATAAGCAGAGCAGCTCTGCAGCTTGCCTTGTTTTGTTGTCACCGCTGCAGAACTGCTTGGTGCTGGAAGCCCAAACAACAGCGCAACTACACTGAAACAGATCTCACTGGCACTTACTGACCAACTCACAACTATAAAAGAATGCCTCTTTCAGGTACCTTAAATTTCTATTGTCATGTGACAGAACTGCCTTGTGATTCTATGGCCTTTGCACGCCAAACAGCAGTTTTGCCAGACTTCACAGTAAATTGTTTTGCAAACCATGTTGTCGCATTCCTGACACAGAGAATCAGGTGTCTTCCTGTCTCAAATCTAAAGCTCATCTCAGAAGAACCACAAGAGCAAGACTGGGAGTATAAACAGGCTCAAAAATAATAAAAAGAGGTATTACACAAATGATAGAAACCATGCATATTTTCTTTACTATGCATTTTCTGAAATTTGTATTTTTTGTGTATAAAAATACAAGTAGCATATAGCAATTTTAGTGGCCCCAGGGCAATAACAATGACAAAAATTATTTCAAATTATTTCAAATGTTGCAAACTGAGGGTAGTGGCTTTGGTGTCATATACAGCAAAAAACCTAGAAATCTACACATCAGAACATTGGGGTTTTTTTTCAAGAAAGAGCAAATTTATTTATCTGATGCATTTGGTGAATACCCTTACATCATTAAAATGTCCTTTGAGAACAAGAATGAGAAGTAGTTGAACACATGAAGAACACTGCATATTAAAAATATAATCTCTTGGAAAAGGTAAAGCAGCTCATGAAAAAACCCACCTTCTTAGGCTAGTTTTTCTAGTCCAAGGAAGTATTGTTATCAAATTTTACACATTTCGGAAAACCTTTAGTGAAAAGTAACTATTTGAAAAAACCTCAGTAGAATGGGACACAATTAATGCTTAATATACCTGTTCTTTTGGCATTAATGCATTAACACCTGTTATATCATAGAGATATGAACAGTATGACACCATTATTCATATTTAGCCTTTAAAACTGTGAAAAAAATATCCAAAAGTGAAAACCCATTAACACTATAATATTTATTACAATCTGTGGTCTTGCTCAAACAATAAGAGACGTCTTTTGTTCAGTGACCTGAAAGAAAGCCTTTTCATGGGTCAGGCAACAGAAGTCGCATAAAACTAGATGCTGAGACTCTGTTACACGTTTTACAAACTGTATTCTCACATCTCTGTTTCAAGTAAGCATTAATACATTTACTAAGTCAAGATGAGTTCTACGAAGTTGACACACTTGCAATATGTTTTCAGGAAATGACATTCAAAGGTACTACACTGGTATTCAGCTTTTATTTAACAACAACAACAAAAAAAACAACAAAAAAAAACTTATCCAGAGAGTGACACAGCTGCCATTTTCAAAAAGAGCAAGATTTCAGACACTTCATACACATAGCCACTGTTCACAAAATTCCAATTGTAAAATTAACTTTGACCTTTCAGTTTCAGGTCAAAAGCTGAACAAGAATATTTATAAGCAAAAGCTCAGTAGACTTTCAAAAGTTTTTGAGGTATCTTTTGAACTACCATTTTTGATGGTATGTGTGTAAAAGCTGCAGTATGGGGAAAATGTGCAAGAAAATAAACTAAAGATCTGAAATTATTCCCCCCAAATCACCAAATGATACTACCCTTGAACTAGTCACCTTTTTAATCACACTGTCACATGGGGGATGACACTGCCAGGTTTGCAGAATAAGGTAACCGGTGTAAACTGAAGGCACAGTTCCACTCAGCTGGAGAAATCTGCTGCAGGAATTTGAGTGCAACTGCAGGTTCTTACAGCACAGATAAATGAAGAAAATGCCAGATTTCATACCTAGAGTAAGAATCTCTGCACTTTTCCCTCCTTCCAAGTTGATTAAAACACACCCACAACAGAATTTGCTTTGCGTCTGAACAAGACAACTTTGAATTTCAAACATGCTTATTAAAATGCAAAGATGTGCACCAAGGGGATGAGAGAAGGATGAGGATAGGTATCAGAATTACTTGTTTGAGATACTGTAACTAATGATTTAGCAGAGCATGCTCGTCAAATATTGGATTATATGTATTCAGTCACTTGTTTTAAAAGAATACAGCTAATGATACCCTCCATGCATTATTATTCATGTGATTTGTACAACAAATACATGCTTTGCCTCTTTGTTTCCTTCCATTTATTTACTTAGAACAATAAAGATGCTAATTATGCTCGTGTATGCTGGTTGGTAACACTGCAATTAATTTCTAGACTACGGCAATTGAATCAAGACTAGTTCATACAACAGAACAAATATATATGCCTCCTGGAGGTCACGTGTGTCTAACAGGATCTCTTTCAGGAACATGATAAAATGCAATATTTGTCATCTATGTCTAAAAGCTGCTGGAGAGTACATGAATTCACTGCAGAAAGAGCTTGATGATTTCAAACTACTTTTCTGTTGACATTCCAGGCTTATGACAAGGTTTATTTCCTTTCACATTTGTGAAAGACCTCCACCTGTTCACACAGTTCTCTCTTCAGTAGCATGCAGATGAGTTTTATACCTATAGCCTATGAACATATAGCAGATGGGATGCTCTGAGTGCTGTCTGATCATTATCACTTTCCTACAACATTAGCAGCTCTCCTTTTGTTAAGTAGTTTGAGACTACAAATTGAATTCTGTGTCTCATAGCAGGCAAACAACTTCATGAATGCTTGAACTTCTTTTAAATCCCATTTCAACATGTCTGCTTTTTGAACGAAATTCCTTAAAGATTTCTGTATATTTCATGCTGTGCACTATTACGTTCAGTGAAATAATATAATAAATATAGTGCCACACATTCTATAATTTAATGACATAATTTTGTTTATAATGATAGTTGGCTTGATATTTTATGACCATTGAGGCAGTGTGTGTTATTACTTTGTTGAAAGCTATTGGATCTTAGAGGAGCATCAAGACAGTAATAATCATTGAGAGCTGTAATTTAGGGAGGACTAAATGAGCACATTTTGTGTTGCCCTCGTGTTCATTAATAGGAATTAAATGACAGGGTAATCACAGATTTTCTTTTGTTATTGCCTATTCCATCCACTAGCATTCTTTCTGTGCATGTGTCTAATCCAAATAGCCTTTAGATGAAAACTTACAACTCAGGCTTAGTGAGGCCTGACATCTGTCTCTGCCCTTTTCACCCATATTTGACAGCATTTAGATGATCCTGACTTCAATATTCAAGACAGGTAGGAGTTTAAAGCAAATATGTGTTTTGCAGTCCAAATTGCTGTTGGTATGTTCATCACCGTCCTTAAAAGGCTGCAAAACAACAGCTGCTGCTTTATTCCTCTGCACAAAAACCATAATTTCCAGAAACAGAAAGGTCATGGCTATCATTTCCCATGACAGGGAAATCTGAACACAATGAAGACATGAAGTCACTCTATATGTATTATTTGGCATGGAATTTAATCATCCACTTGTATAAAAAATTAAGCTTGAGCTTCAAAAGCATATCCAAATGCTTAGTTACTAATGATGTGGTTCTAGCTACTAGCAAAGGTCCTCACAACAACAGGCACAAGCAAAGATGACATGGGACATCACCTAGGAACTGATTTAGGAGAAAATAAAAAGTTACTTACCATTTTGTTCTCTCTGGACTCCAGCAGCAAGCAAATCTGGTTCCCCAAGACTTATATCATTGAGCCTGGCCCCTAGACATTCCATGCAAAGATGTTTGCACCACTCCTCTGCCTCTAGTTCTGAGGAAATAGAAAAAAAAATCCATTCATGTTGATATTTTAAAAAAAATAAAAAAGGGTGAAGTTAAATTGATACTTTCTTACTGACAAGGTTTATCACAATATGATTGTGTTGAAACATGAGTTATTAGCATAAAGTCCCGCATTAATTTCTTTGCCTCAATTTATGAAATTTTAAAAAGGATTACACTATTAGGACTGCATCTTCTATCCTCAAATTTGAGAATAGGAGATGGAGTTAACAAAGAAGAGGAATAATGAATTTTCAAGGCGGTATATTTCTAGTGGGCCTTCTTGAAAGAAAAAATGCAATTTAGAAAAAATTCATATATAGTAGCTGAAATATTCTTTACTGCTTTTTAGGCAATTCTGAACTCTTAAAGTACTTTCTTTTTCTAAAGGTGCTAGAGCATTTTCTTAAAAGCAAAGGAAAAACGGTTATAAAATGCTCTTCAAATGCCAAACTTCCCTCTCTGCTGTAGTGAAAGCCTGTGCCTGTCAAGGTATTCTGAATAATTAATTTCTTCAGTTCTGTTCACCTTCTTTTAGTCTCAGGGCAATTTGGGCATTTATTGAAACATTTATAAGAAGATTCAAAACCTCCCAGTTCTTTCTGAGTTCTCCATTGCATCCCATTGATGCAATATGAGAGCTCCCTATCTGCCAGCCCACCAAAATGTGTATTCCACAAGGTGCAATTCCTCCACACACCACAACATCCTCCCATTCTACTTCAGCTTCATCCTATCCACTACCCAAACTTAATATCATGAAATCCCTGGCATTGGTCAAACAAGCATCATCCCAAATTGGAGCTAACACAGTGTGAAACTAGAACCGAGAAAAACCATTCAACTACCCTGAATGTCTTGAATTTGCAGGAAAGACTTCACCTAAGGGAAAGTTCCTGGAGAGCAGGCTCAGAACCACACACTCACTGAGTTTCCATGGTCACAGGCAGTCTCTATCTGATCCTCCTCAACAGTGAGTGACTCCAGTAATCTAGAAATGTTTGCATAAAACTGCCAGTTTTTTCAGTCCAGTTTCTGGGGACATTGGGAAAATAATTTTGTGACAATCTCTCCAATGTACTGCTGAAACTTGGAGAGAGAAAAATACTGCATGCAAGCCTCAATGCATTTAATGGTGATGAAACATTGAAATTAGTGAAATTTTTTATCTGAGAAAAACCCCTGTAAGCTTAACTGGTACAGTCCTTAAATTCTTGCCTGGTTAGACATAGATCTCATAGAAATGTTTGCTGGACAAGAAAGGGAGACAGGTATGCAGTTCCAGGTCTCCAAGAACCTTTGGATACCTTCCTTTGTTCACCATCTTGAATAATCCAGGAACAGATCCATATTTTTCCTGAGTTATTCTGGTTATCAGCTGACTAAGTTCCTAAACAAACAGCTGAGATAACTGTTTATCAATAACTGTTAAATAGAGCCTATTTAAGGAATTTTGAGAGCAAAATATGGTTGTTGTCACAAGAATTTGGGGGTGCTTCTTCAGAGTGTTGTTAGAAAAGTGGTGTGCATTAACCCTTCCTGCTTTATTGCAGCCTTTGTCCCAGGAGACAGATTCCCAAAGTTGGTCTTCTCATAGCATCCTCACCTTCTAGTGGTAAGAGAATATTATGTCAGTAAAATACAGACGACATTTAGCTTTGTAGGTGAAAAGAAAATATTGAGGTAACAGCATTGTTTTTTCAACACAGATACAGATACAGCCTCCCTGACAGAAGTAAGGAAAGAATAGATTTATCTCTAAAAAGCAGTAAAAATTTACTTTTAAACCAGATTTTTTTTTTTAAAACAGCTTTTAAAAGAATCAAGATGAATTTGTTTAAATGCCTATTTCCAAAATTACTCTACTCATACATGAAGAAATTTCCCGAATATTTTCCCTTCCTTTCCTCTCCTTCAGCGTTTGCCATTTCCTTGGATACTTGTGAGGTCTTTTGAACTGAAGCCATGCCTTATAAATCCCATGGAGGAGGTTTCATGCCAGGGAGATAGATGACAGAACTGGACCCCAAGACATGCTGCCCTGTTATGGCAGCATGTGGATGGGGTGAGTGAGCAGGGCACCAGTGCACAGGTAAGAGAGTTGAGGTGCCATTCAATTGCCCAAGATCTGCTTCCAATTATAGATAAAGACAGGGCAATCAATGGGCAAAGCTGGTAGCACAAAGGTGACAGTGCAAATTCAGGAAAGTGCTCCCATGGTTGTTTTTTGGCTTCTTTTCTGCCTAAACTGTGTCACAGAACAATATATATGCTGACATAATGCATAGCTCTATATAAAGCCTGCAATTTTTCCTGGAGTGTGGCCAGGATATAACATTTTATGTATTTTATAAAATCTTCATTTTATTACTTTTTTATTATTGTGCTTGCACCCAGATTGAAAGGACTTGTACTGAAAATGTGGAATGAGATGATGGTAAACAAACACTAACCTAACCTTTCTAATATTACAAATATCTGAGAAGAAAGTGAAGCACACTGGTAATCCCATAAACCCAGCTTAACATCAATATATATTCAAAAGAGAACTCACGTAAAAGCAACAAACTCAGCTTCTATGTATTCTCACACCAAATTTCCAGTAGATGTTTTTTGGAAACAAACAAGCAAATGAAGTGTTCTAGGAAGCTGTTTCTTCTATGTGTGCTTTTTTGTCTCCTCAATCTACTTGCTTCTGTCTTTTACAGGAACACCTAGGTCTTGAAAGTTTGGATCCAGAAATCCCCTTTCAGAGTGTTCAACTGGCAGTTTACTTTAAGCTGCTTCCTTATTGCTGCCAGACACTGATGATTGGGCCCAGATTAAACCATTCTCCAACTGCCATACAGAAGAAACTTATCTTAGTATGAGCATTTTAAGATCATGACTATATTTTGCAAAGTGTAGGCTACAGCATGCATTGTACTGCTGTATAAGTCAAAATTTCTATCTTACAAAAATGATTGACTTAATGCTACAGGAAATATCGTTTCAATGCAGAACAGAAATATCTTCCCACAGAACTGTGAGGATTTGTGTCTGCTGTCAGAAGAATCAACATTATCTACAAATGTGTCTGGAAGGTCAAGGGTATGAAGGTAGTGGATGAGTTAGTCCTGCCTAATGCATTCTGATAGCTATTGCTTACTTGCAGGGAATTGCCTTCAACCTTTTCCTTGATGGACATGTGAAACCTGTTTTTTTAGAAGCATGTGAATTACTTTTCAAAACCAGAGCCTTGATTCTCCTTTCACCATGCACATCAATAAAGCAATCCGCCATTCTTGTGTAAAATGTCTACAGAATGTCTTGTGTTTCTGGGTAACAATTAAATATTATTTATGATACAAAAAATTATTTATTATAATTTAGTGCATGTATGTGTCATGGCAGCAATCTTTAAGAATTCCAGGTACCACATCAGAAAACAGAGATATCTCAGTTACTTCTTTATTTTGATTACATGCATATACTGAAGCAGATGAAATATCACAGTAGAACCAAGTCATAAAAAAGTGTCAGCAAAACTGTCCTCTTTAATGCATATAGATTAGATTTATTGGTGGTAAATGCAGAGTTTTTAGTCGTAACTGGTACCTGTCATTGAAAAATTTATTTTCCTTTTAAGATAACTGAATTCCTAGACTGAATGATAAATTGTATAGCATGCTTTCACAGCTATAAATAAAATCAAAATACTTGCATTTTTATCTTTACTGTTATTTAATTATAAAATGCTACAATACAAATCTCATGAGGTGAGATAAAATGCAAAGAGATGGGAGACCTTAAATAGGCACTGTTTATTGCATAAAAAATATTACTAGGAACAAATTCGTAAACCTTTTACTCAGCTTGCCATTTGCAATGTTTTCCTGCACCTGAGTTTTAGGTTATGCTTGAAGTTATATGTCATTTCTGCTTCAGTTCTTAGGTGATTACAGTGGTGCTGTACCCAGTCAGCCCACTGTCTTGGACATACCAGAGGATGATGTGGGTTTGTTGATACAATAGCAAAGATGAAATAATGGCAAATGGTGTTAGAGATAGGCATTTGTCATAGTAAAAACATTCTTCTGCTACATACACTTCAAAAGAAATCATTATACACAACATTCTCTACAGAGAGGGGGTGAGAGGCAATGAAACGTAAGTAGACACATTTCAATTCACTGTCCATAGAAATCCTCTAGATCCTCTAGTTCTCTAAGGCTAGAGGAAGGATTGTTTTCAGACTCCTAACTTAGGAAGCATTTTGTGTGTGGACTTCACCAAACACCTTCTGAATCCCTATAACTTAATGTTCTTTCACCTTTTCCTTCTGTGTTCACATGGCACAATCCTACAGTAGCATTCCATCTCCCACCACCACAAGTTGCCAGCACAGTTGGATGTCTCTAGGCTGAGATAAAGCCTCGAAGTGCTGACCCCTTCTGCTCATTCCAGTGTCCTCTGCTTTGGGAGATCCATTCCACCATTGTAAGCAGCAGTTTATTGAATTTGTAAACAAATGGGCTTAATTTATATGCACCTCCTAAAGACAGACCTCTTCTCCTTCATGCAGCCCACATAAAGTGATGTGATTAAGAATTTAGGTTGGAAATAGCACATGTACAATATTAGAGGGGGTAACAAACCTTGTCCTTGTGCGAATCAAAAAACCTCACTTACTTCTTTGTGTTTTACTTAATGTCAAACTGTACAGATCTGAAATGTTAGTTTCTTTATTTCTGAAACATTTTTATGTATTTGCTGTACAAATTGTTTAGCTCTTCTACCTTCTAAATGGTGTCTATAAGAGGTGCAAAGCCAGCTAAATATTGAATGAAACTGGAGGAACTTTCCTGTTCAGATTACTAAGATTTAGACCTGATATTCTCTATCAAGAAAGAAAGATGATACTGAAAAATGTTCCAGTTTATCTCTTCTAAAAATCACTCAGGCTTAATTAGAAGTTAATAAGAAAAAATATTACAGAATTCCCACAGGATTGATGTGCTATTATAGTGCACCACATAAAATAGAGGAAGGAACTTAATCCTGTTTTTCACTAGCAAATAACACTATTGCCGGCAGGCATGTAATTTCTTATCAAAATCAATAATACCTTGAAAACTTCTATCCTTTATCAGGATATATATCATCCTTTGATGATTTGAAAATAATTTGATTTTATAAATATTTAAAATATGTTATCTAACCATGTCTCTGTTACTTTGGGTACTTTTACTAGAGCACATTACACACACTCAAACACATGCAAATCAAAAGCAATGTGGCTATTTCATATCTCTGCTCAGAGGAACAGAGATAGAGCTTATTTTGTATAATAATGTATTACTAACACTGCCTATGCATGAATTTGGAAAATTTTCATTAAGTGATAGCTGGGAAACAATGAAGAGACATATATTCTACTTATTGCAAAAGAACAGAAAATCAGTCTGTATGTAGACTGAAACTTGCTTTCAAGTAGGAAGGAACCGAGATAATGGGCTGCAACTCTGACAGCAACTGGTTTATTAAAATTACTTTTTTTATTGACCAGCTATATTTGAAGGTATTTTATGACATGTGGGACTCATATATAGAATTTTTCCTGGTGTTTCAAATAATACTACTTTTAGAGAAACTTTCCAGTATTTTTCTTGAATGGTGACTTTTGAATATTTTGCCTGGACTAAAGTGTTCTGCTTTTACTTAAGTGTAAATCATTGAATCAAAATTCAAAGGAAAGTCATTACAGAAAATCACATATTCTGTTAAATTATATTAATTCACTGAAAATGCCACATATTCTAGCAGTGGGAAAATGTGTTAAAGGAGACCTGAAAATATTCTTTGAAAATACTGTTGGTGAGTCAAGTTTCTCAAAAACTTGTCACTTCTACTTTTTAATACGATAACATCCTTACTGTTGAACTAATAACAGCTACTAAAATTCATACATATTTTTGACTATACCATCAGTTTAAAGACAAACATACCTTTTATCCGAGTATTATATGTTGGTTTTTTTTCCCTTAAACAAATACTGAATAATGTAGCAATCAAGATAAATGAAAACTACATAATCTGAACCCGTACTCTGTAACTTTATCTGTTGGTAAATTTTGCTAATGCACTTTAAGTGAAGAAAGATATGGTCTAAGTATTATGCAAAAAAAAAAAACCTGAAAGAAACTTTAATTTCCCAATTATTTGCTATTTTAAAATTGAGTTGGTATAAGGGTAGTACAGTTAATTGCAGTAATTACCAAAGGACATTTATTAGCTTTTTAAACTGTTATTTCTGCCACGCTTATCTGGAGATGCAAGATTTATCAAGAACAGGCTTTTGATAATTAATCTAATTATGTACCTGTGTTTGCAAATAGCCAGCTGTATATGTCTGTATTTATTGAGACATATCAAAACTGACATTTTCATGAAAATACCACATTTGTTTCTGCAGGTCTGATAAAAAGTTTCAGCTCGAATAACCAGCACTTGGCTGGTTATTCTACGGTCCGTCTACTGTCTTGTCTATAATATAAACATGTACAATGTTAAGTCAATCATTTTGAAGGTAAGAAACATATTTCAAAAGGTTTATCATATTTATGTTACTTTCCATTAAACTCTTGTCCATTAAACCAGCAAGAAGAAAAGTTCCTCATATGCAATGCTGCTTGAGAATGTAGTTTTCATACAGAAACAGAACTCAGACGGCTTGTTTGAAAAATGGAGAGTGTATGGGAAATTGGAAAGCCTACAAGGAAGTAATTCCTTTTGCTTGATACTTTTACTAATGCAACATGGGACATTTGGCTTCCTTTTTTTTCTTTATGAAAATGGCAATTTCTGCTATTAAAAAGAAGTGCATATCACCTTAGTCTGTGATTAGTCCTACAGAAATGAATGACGCCATTCCAGGAAGAAAATGTGATTTAGTGGATATATTAGTCCTTGGGGGTACATTTATAGGTATTCTTAAAAATTATGTATTCTACTTCATGCTGGGGACTAGTGGCTCTCATTATACCCAAAAAATGTTTATCAAGCCTTAATATGTCCAAAAGATCAACAAAGAGCTGACATCATTACCCAAAAATATGCCTGGCAAAATTTCACTCTCAATTCAAACTTTTCTTAAAGTGCAAAGAAAGAATTATGAAAACCTGCCTAAACATAGAAGAAACATTTACATTTTGTCTGAAACTAACGGGCCAGTAACAAGAATCTGACATGGGAATTATACAGTTCCCAAGGACTGTCAATTCATACCTGTTTCAACTGTTATTAATGTTAAATTGCAATGGCATGAAAGTAAAATAACCTCAGGCAGCGTGTCTGTAGTGGGAATGGCATAAACACCATCAGTCAAGTGTCCAAAAAAGGTCTGTCACCAGGAACAGAACACACAGAGGATGTTATCACATCAACTTTTGCTGCTACCCCATGACTGGCAGTCAGCAATAGCATTTTTCTGTCTTAAAAATTGGTAGTATTGCAGATTTAGTCTACTCCCACAACATTTTTATTCCTCTTGGGAAAGTTATAGTGCTGTTTTTTAAATGCATGGGAAATTTAATACCTTCTGTTCAAATGAAAAGTATGCCCCCTTTCCCTTTTCAAGTGTTTAAGTTATGGTCTAGAAACAGAATCCAATACCCAAAGAAACTGGTACAAACCCTAGGGTTAAATTTCACTTTTCTTTTTTCAATATGTTAAATATTCAATTTTATCTTTAAAGTATTGACAACTCTTGTCATTTGAAGATCAGAAATATTGTTAGATAAGATAAATAATTTTAAAAGTATTAGTTTCCTTTACAAAGTCAGGGTGAAAATGACTGTTTTCGAGAAGAAAAACTGCATACTATTGACACTACATGCTTCATTGCCCTTATGCCTTTGAACATGACTTTCACTTGAGCCATCTGAATATCTTCTGCATTAAATCAATAGGAGCACACAGTAACTAACACACAGATGTTTTTGCAATCTCCTTTCTTTTCTTTGGCTAAACATACCCAGTTAAAGAGAGACTACAAGCTATGAATACTTAAGATTTATTAAAAGTTGTGCAATTTTGGCTGAGCACAGAGGGCAGTGCTATTGTTGCCCTCTTCTGATGTAAGGAGGCTAGGAAATTTTTCCTGCATGGTACTATACGTGACTTTCATAATAACAAACTTCTGAAAGAATACATTTTTTTCTTTCTGTTTCCATTGCCCAACAAATGCAAAAATTTATCCTCATAATCTCTACAACTATTGTTTTGAAGATGTGAGTCCTTGCTACTATGAGAGTTAAGACGGTTTTTATGGCATTGGAAGTGTAAAGAAACTCATTCAAAGCAATTACAGAGAACTTCTGACTGAAATCATCTAAGATCATAATGCAGTATGTGCTCTACTTGATTCTCAGTTGCATAAAACTCTACTCTGAGGCAGAACAAAGTATTAGCTCAAAATGACTCTGTGTCTTCCACTTTATTCTTGGGGGTTTTTAATGTGGTGCTACTGCAAAGAAATAAATCTTAAAAGTTCATAGTCTAGAGTTAGTATCAAAGGAAATATAATTAGAGAAGTCTTTCTCAAATTTCACATCTACAGAATTTAAACCCAAAGGGGATTACTTTTTCATTATCAATTCCTTACTCTCATTTTAAACTTGTATCTTTTATTCCCAGTATAAAGTGGATTCTTACAATTGATACACATAAACATTATTTAAATTAGAAAGTATTTTATGAAAAGACATTCTTTGAATGTCTATGAAAATAGATGCTTTCCAATCAGAAAAAAAACCCCAAACAACTCCTGTAAATAACAATCTTCTAAAAAAAGTGCACCTAAAATATGAAATTTTATGTCCTGTGTTTTTACTACAAACCAATGAGATCTCTACATCATGATCAATTACTAAGACATACACATATGTCTTAGTAATTGTATGTGTCATACATACACATATGACTACCCGACAAGATACAGTTGCTTGAAGCTGAAACTCATAACCCAGATTTTTGTTAAGTTAATAGGACATTCTTTTTTAATTCAGTAGACTTCTAACATTCAGAACAGTAAAACTATGTCCTTTGCTGAACCAGGCAAACAGTAAATAGATCCATCTTCAATTATGCGTCATTTTCCTCCAAGAAAATAAGTCACGATGAATGCAATTTTACAGAACATACCAAGATGAACTCATTGTAAACTTCAAGAGCTCTGCTGAAATGGTTTAAGGCATGTTAACTGGAGATTCATTGATGAAAGATTGTTTTATTTCAAATCTTTAATCTTTATTTAAGGATAAACAACTTACCATGAATGTATAAAGAATGTTTAATCTTTTGAACCATATAAAGCAGGAACTGCAGCAAAAGATTAGGATTTAGGTCTGTGAATCAGAGGGGCTGAATACAGTGAGAAACAATATCTACAGAAGATGTAGCTGCAGTTAATGCACACTGGTGATCAATTGCCCACTAACAGGTTACTTGTGAAGTGAATTGTAGGCACACACAGAACTAGAGGGGAGGGGAAGGATGTCCTTGCCTTTTCGGAGGAATTGAAGCCATACACTGGCAAAGACTGGTCTTCTGTGTTCCTTACTCAGACTCTAGGCAAAAGTTCCCAGTTTCTCATGACTTAAACTTCAAATACATGGCTGATACCTTTTAGTGGAGAAAGCAACCCAGGAAACAAACTCTACAGAGAAATGAGGTTTAACAGTAGGGATGAGAAAATTGATCACTGTCATTTAAAAAGGAATTATTCAGCACCATCAGCATGGTCAACTAATGGGCAAAAGTACAATTCTTATGCTGCTATATGCATTTCCTACTTTCTGCATTAATGATTTTAAACAAGTAAATGCTTGACCTAAATATTGTTCTTTCTTCTGCTTGGAGTGGCCTCCTCCTAAGTACCACTGCATTAAAAAAATGAAAAAAAAGCCCCTCTTGATTTTTTGGTATGTGAGGGTAAGCAGGGGCAGATTAATTTAGTCATAAACAAATAAGTATGACATTAGATTTTTTTTTTCCTGGATCACAGTGTTACAATGAGATCATAACAAGCAAGTAATAAAGAGCAACTATACACATAATTATTTTTATTTTTTTTTTTTCTCCTGGAATTGGATAAGGGTAGGCAGACAATTATTATTCTTTACATTTTCACAATTAATCATAACGTATGCCTTTACATAGAATCAAAATAGCATATATAATTAAGGAATCAGTTTCTGTGCCCAAAACTACCATTGCAATATAATAGATTGAAGCATGAAAAAAATGTGTTATACAAATGACAGTGACATTTTGGAAAAGTAATGCTTTACTGAGCTAGAAAGAGAGAAACCTTTTCTTTTTATATCAGAAAAAAATTGACAATTTAATTTACTCCCTTGATTTGATCCCTCATGAGGGATTTGATCCCTCCCTTTGGGCTCAAAGTTTTTATCAACAAATACATGTATAATGCTTCTAAGTACAAACTCCCAAATCTGAATGAAGATTTTTACAAATGTGTTACTTAGACTTATAAATTTGTAGTTTTTCATCATGACCTCCATAAAAGAAAGCACTCATAATATACATTAGAATTCATAATAGCCTTCATCAGCATACATACAATTTTTCACATGCTGTCAGCTATTTGATTCACAAAGGAGATTAAAATTATAGCTGTGACAACATTAAAAAATAAAATTACTTAAAATCTCATAATTCATGGGCTATTGCTATTTTCTTAATTTAGCAGACATGCAGTTACCAACTGCCTATAAAGCAGATCAACATAATCACATGCAGAAACACACAACTCTCCTTCCAACTTCTTCCTCCTCACATTTCTCCTAATACAGTCATAGATTTTATAAATAAGCCTTTAGATATTAAGATATTAAGCCTTTTCACTTAGATTGTTGTCTTACAATATTAATTCTTATTATAATCATGTCTACATTTTAATTAAAATTAAAAATATTGATAGGATATGAACCCAAGGATATAACCAGACATCAAGAAATGTATAGCATGGCATTGCCTTTGAAGGACTAGACAATGACATATAGCATTTTTAGAGTTTCTTTTCAGCTGGTTCTTAACCATAGTAAACTATATCTTCATCTAAATCATATTTGTATAGACAAATAATAAATGCTTCCCAGAGATAATAATCTCTTTCCAGAAAAAAAATGTGTGATGTCAATATAAAATGCCATATGAGAAGAAAACTATTTATACCCAGCACAAGCTGGAAGTATTGTAAGACAAACATAAGGTAGAGGTTACATACATATCTGAATATTGCTGATTTCTACTTTATTGCTGATGAGTACCAGCAGCAAGGACAGCATTTATTAGCAGGAGAGTACTGCTATATCCAGTGACATATGCTGGGAGCACTGCTTCTTGCATTACATAGATGTCATGGATGTTGTACTAAACTTGGAAAAGATTGACACTGTCACTGAGCAGAAACATTTTGGAATTATATTGGTTTTCTGAGTTTCCTGCATTAATTAATTTCCTTCACTAGAGAGAAAAGCACAGATAAATGTCAGGCTGTCTATTTAATTCCCTTCTTATTTTTTCAGCAAGGTGATTGCAAGCTATAGCAAGGTTTAGGCTAACCTCCTTAAGTGTTTAAACTAACTTACCATAGTAATATTGTTGATGTTTAAAATATAAAGCAGAAGCTACACAGTTAGATATTTTGCCATTCTTACTGGATTCATTTTTATAGGAACATATTTAACACATGCCTTTTCCTAGACAGGTTAACTTAATTATCTAGAGGCTTGTCTATTAGCACATTCAAATTATCTTTAATTTTACATTTATTAGACATATTTATTTTATACGTCCACAGCACATTCTCTGATTTGATTATTTCAATTTCTAGGTCCAGTCAAAATTATCAGTAACAGATATAATATTGACTTCATCTTTTATTTATAGAATATAAACTTCAGATACAGGATTCTTTTTTTTTTCCCCTTGAAACTGAAACCAAATGCTAAACTACTGAGAGGTTTGGCCAGTAAAGAACTTCATAAAGAGACAGGCAAAATCACACTGTCACTGAGCAGGTTCCGTTATGAAATGGAGTTGACCATTTTCCTACAACACTCCAAAGGGCTGCCATGGGGGGACACTTTAAAAGGTACTTCCCATTTATGAAACAGAGATAATTTATTTTAGTGAACCATTGTTCTTATTTGGAAGGTGATTAAATGGTCTTAATTCCCTTTTCCACTTCACTAAGTCTAAGCTTGCTTAATTTTTCTGCTGGCCAATAGGGTTAGATTTTATCCCAAACACAGGAATATTTTAAAATATGTCTAGTTTACAAACAAATGATTCTTTATAATAGACCAGTTAATATTATTTAATTATTAGGAAAATAACAATAAAATGTATGTATTTTAACTTTAATACTACACACATTTTTAAGGAAAGGCTTGGGTTAAAAAACAAACAAGGACCTTTAGATTAGTTTTTCAACTTTGTCTTACATGATTATGAAAATGCAGGCTAAACACTCCTTAATTCTACCCAATAAAATGATAGTCTCACAAGAGTTACTAGTAATTTTATGGTGCTGCATTTGAAAAAAAAAAATTGCAAAATTAAGTCCACACACAGACCCCTTTTTTCTTGAAAAAATAAGAAATCTCCCACATTTTAAAAATGTACAGTATTCCTGAAGGTTAATGGATCTAATGTTCTATCCTTTAGAAGCAGAGCAAGATTCTTCATAATGCCAGTTAATATGGAGATTTCACTTTAAAGTAAGACTCTAACCTTCATAAGACATCAGAAGTCTAGTACATGTCATATAAATTTTATTTAATATCAATCATAAACCCATAACATATGCCAGAACAATATATGAATGTGTTATTAATATACTTGGACATATTTGGAAGTATTTGCATTACTTTTGTGAAGAGAATCATTGATTCTGACTTCACTATGGCATGAAATGAGTGATTGGTTAATTTAAATTAAGAAAAAAAACCTCCATCTAATATGAAGCAACCCTAAACCTGCTTGATTTGTAGTAGAAACTGTCACAATAAGTGGTCATCAAAACCTATCAAACAGCACTGCAAGTCTGATCCATCAAACACCTACAAAACTCAAACCCAATATGATGTTTATTCTCTTCTTCAACGTTTATAAGTTGATAAAAACTGAATCCATAGCAAAATGCAAAAAAAAAATTCTCAAATCAGAACATACATTTTCTCTATTTTAATATAGTTTTTTTGTACCAATTGTAGCTGTTTCAGCAGGAAGGGAAAAATCAATGTATTTGTCATCATTAACACCTTGCCTGATTTTCACATTAATACACTATTTTATACATTTGAAAAAAAAAGAGATAAACAGAGCTAACTAAATGAGAAAAAGCTAAAAGGCAACAACAGCTTTTCCATGGTTGTTTCCCATTGAAAAAATTCAGTTTTAACCTCAGATTTTGCAAGGAGGATTTAGAAGTAGTTTGAAGCAGTTGAAATTGTTTAAAACAAAACTTTAAAAGTAGACATTCTTTATGTAGGAAAGGTAATGGGGAAAAAAAAAGGCATTTTATACAGCAAACAGGATAATTTATCTGTATGTTTTTGTGAAAATGTTGTATGAATGTACTTGAACTGCAATCACAGAAAATACATTCATATTTTTTCTTCATTGCAATCCTCACATATAGAAGACTGAATTGCATTAAATACCATACTGATTTGAAGAAAAGCAACATATTTGGGGGCACTTTTTAAAATCACACTACTTTAAAATTACATTAAGCAGTGATTATGACTGATAAATTGGGATTTTTTAAATTAAGCTTCTTTGGACATCTGAAGCACAATTTGCTTCTCAGCCTTAGACTGAATTTCCTTATTTAAAACAAGAACTCCAAGAATTTAAGGCTGAACATCCCAAATTCATCATAGAGTAAAATTAATTCAGGAAATAATTTTTATTTATTTACCAGGAAAAAGGACAACTCCTCTCTGAAAAATTGCTTGGAACTTACACTCAGGATCTTCAATGACTGTAAACAGAGGAATTCAGCTGTCTTGGAATACACTAGTTAGTTACTGGAATATCTGCAATTGGTGTGCTAGTGATTCATCTGCATATCTACCATATCTGTGGCAGTCTTTTAAATTACACAGGAAAAGAGAACAACTTGAATTATTGAAATTCAGAGTTATTTCTACCTAAAATTTATTTGCTTATGTTCTTAAAGGTAAGTCATAGTTTAATATGTTTTCCCCTTAAATATTGGCAGAGAGATTAAAAAACTGAATGAGCTGTGACAATGCATTAAGCAGCTTTTCTCTGCAGGTATGAGAACTGGGACAGCTCTAGAAAAATCTTACAAGAGTCACATAAACCCTTGTATTTGCCTATCATTTCATAGCTGTAGCAATCCAACACGTGGTTCAGTCTTAAAATTGCTGTTTAATTGTTTAATTGTTAAGAATTGCTAGTTCTCAACACCAGAGAGCAGTGAAATGCCAATGTAGAAGCTTTATGGATCACCCTGGCTGCAGTGGCCATCTGATTGCTCTACAGCCCATGGGGCTGTGCTAATGCTGATACCACTAGAGGTTGTGGCAACCTCTCAAAATGTTATGAAGAGAGATGGACAGTGAACACCAAATGCTTACCTTTAATTTGTTTTGTTATGGTCTGGTTTGATTTTGTTTTTGAATGTGCACAAATTTGCCCAAGGTTTCCATGCCTAGACTGTACATGAAGTAGAATATCCAATGCTGAATACATGCTCAAGTGCATATTAGAAGTGCACAAAGATTTCTGTGCTCTTTTACACATGATACTCTTTTCAGGCTGCTTTCATTCAGTGACAAATGTGTTTCAAAAGCCTTGAAACAGTTAAGCTGCCAACAGTCCTGTATACCTTACATACCATAAGTAGCCAAATGTAATGCAAGCTGAATAGTGACAGAGAATGGAAAATAGATTGTGTGTTTTAGGTTTGCAGCAGTAAATCACCATGTTCTTCATTGAACTCTCCCCAGGCTCAACCAACCATACATCACTTGTCAATATGCCAAATTCAATCTATAAATTAATGTCATGATTTTTGTGCTGTCACTAAATGTATGCTGTTCTCAGGAGAGGTCAGGAACTGCAGAAATCATCTAATTTTATGAGGTGATACATATTCACAAATCCCAGGAGATCTGACCTATATTCCATGTACATGATCAGAAGCCTTTTTATCTCAGCTGATACCTGGTTTCCACTCCAGTGTTAGCAAACTTGTGGATATCAAATGGGATTTTACACTAATCCCAAAGGGAAAGGAAGTAGAAATATGCCCAAACACAATAGCTATGAGTTATGCAATTCCATCTTCTATTACCATTGGAGAAATTTTTAAAGTGGGGAAAAAAAAAAGTGGAAAAAAGAAAACAGCCTAAAATTTCACCACCCATGTACACCTCCACTGGCATATTAGTACCAAGTCAGTAATGTCCCATACCAGTACTTTCCTGAAGACCTGGGAAAGGACTAGGAGCTGGAGCGAGTGATAATCAAAGGAAACAGATAAGATAAAAACCTGAGAGCCTTAGTACTGCTAGTCCCAACAATAAAAAACACCCAAAAAACCAACCAAACAAAAAAAAAACCCCAAAATGGAATTATTGAAGGCGGGAGGGAGGGAGGGAGGGAGGGAGAATGATACACAATCACAAAGGATTATCTCAAACTTGCCAACAATTCCTTGATACACTAATATTTTTTCATTTATGTAATGGGTTTACATGGCAAGGGTTTGGTGTCGAGGTGTGTTGGAGAAGTGGTTTCTTTAAGAAAACAGCAGAAGCTGCCCTAATGTTGAATAGAGACAATTCCAGCCAGCTCCAAGGAAGACTTGCTTCCAGCCAAAGCTGAGCCCATCAGCAATGTTCATAGTACCCCTGTGAAAAGACATTTAAGGTATGGTAATGTATGATAGGAAGGAAAATATGAGAGAAACAGCCCTGCAGACACTAGTGTGAAAGGAGTGGGAGGATATGCTCCAGGTGCCAGAGCAGACCCCTGCAGTGTGGGGTGAAGACCATGGTGATGCAGCTTGTGCCCCTGCAGCCCATGTAGGACCAGCATGGAGCAGAGATCCACCTGCAGCCCGTAGACATGCTAAAGGAGGGGCACATGCACTAAGGAAGCTGCAGCCTGTGGAGAATGTATGCAGAGCCTGTGTAGGAGCAGGCTCCTGGCAGCAGCTGCAGCCCATGGAGAGGAGTGCATGCAGGAGCAGGTTTGCAAAGGACTGTATACAATGGGAAAGATCCTATGCTGGAACAGGGGGAAAAATGAGGCAGGAGCAACAGAGACAAAGTATTATGAATTGGCTGCAACCTTCATTTCCCATCCCCTTGTTCTGCTCAGGGGAAGAGCTGGAACTGAAGTTGAGCCTGTAAAGGAAGAGGTGGGGAAAACGTGTTTTCAGATCTTTTTTTTCTTCTCACTATCCTACTCAGTTGCTCGCTAGCCCAAGTCTGTTTTGCCTGTTTTGGTACTTCACAAACAACTCCCTGTACTTACCTTGACTCATTAACTTTTATTGTGTCTTCTCCTCCTGTCCTGCTGAGTAGTGGAAGTGAGACAGCAGCTTAGTGGGCATCTCTCATCCAGCCAAGGTCAAATCACTACAACATAACCACATATTCTCTGTGCTCTAGATGTGAATATTGGAAACAGAGGTAGTGCAGATTTCTCTTACCCAACAATACAGCCTGGATATAGCCACTGAACATGCCCTGCCTGCTTGCAGACGTGTCATCATGTTCCCCAGTAAGAGCAGGCGATCATGTTTTTATATTGACTCTACTGCAAACCAGGTGAGAAACATGGGGAATTTGCAAAGACATGATGCTTTCCTAACATCAAGCTCCACTATTTGCAGACTAGATCTGGCTTGCAGCCAAGACTGGTTATATCTAAGCATGAAGACATAACCAAAAAAATAATTCCTTATTGATTCTTCATCATCAGGCAATAGAAACTACAGCCCTTTGCAGATGACACACCTTAACAAGGTGCTAACATTTCTGCAGTTTTAAGGGATAAAGCTAACGACAAGTGATGATTTTCTCTAAAGTGGGCTATTCTTAGAGCTGGTTGAGACTTTTCTGGGTAAATCCAGATGCATCAAGACCTAAATGCACAGTCAGACAACGACCCATCTCGCTGCCTCTCTGCCTGGCAGGCTGCTGAAGAATCCACAGCTTCAGCATCAGGTGCAGTTGTATCATGTTGATGGGGATCTAAAGCCTAAAGACTGGGGAAGAATAACTCTGATGATCAAGCTTTGTAGTCTTGCCTGAATTTTGAAGGAAAACATCTTGTTTGAATTTTCCTTCTACAAGAACATTTTAAAAATCTATTTTTAAATTGCAGTCTTTAGAGCACAGGAAGTTATAGATTTGAAAGCACACAAATATACTGTATTACATTTTGTAGTGCTGGATGCTAGAAAGTATCAGTCTAGGAAAGAAATTGAATCCACTTCTCCTGGCTTTCCAAAAAAAAAAACCAAAACCAACAAAACAACTATTTAAAATACTAAGTCTCATTTACTTTTTTTCCCAAATACCTACCACATCAGAGGTCCTTATAACAAATTACTCAATTAAAGAACATCACATGCATAATGCATGGGACAGACTAACCAAGATGGAGTAGACAGGCTTTTGATCTAGCTTCAACTATATATACTATGCCATTCTCTTTTCAACCTGATATAGAACTCCTGATATACTTTTGTTTCTTTTAATTATGTTAAAAAAACCCTAGAGGCAAGATGCAATCCACTAGGAAATGGCCTCAAGTTGTACCAGAGGGGGTTTAGATTAGATATTAGGAAAAATTTCCTCACTGAAATGGTGGTGAGGCAGTGGAATAGGCTGACCAGGGAAATGGTGGAATCACCATCCCTGGAGGTTCAGATGTGCTGTTTGTTACAAATTCATTTCTATGATCAGACTAATAAAATCAGGACAAGATACCTAAAAACCTGAACACCGTGTGGAAATACCAGCCTTAAGTACAATGATGATGGCAAAAAGTCTTTTAGAAAATCCCACAGCCTTTTATGTTGTGGAAAGAAATTAAAGTAAGAAATTACCTTGCTTAGTGTACAGAAACAAGTTAATTGTGGTCTTCTCTACAAACATCAGAGTGTTTAGTACATGGATGTTTAAAAAGTAATTTTAAAATGGAGACATAAAGTTTGCTTGTAAACTTCATCCTTTTCAAGCACAATGTATTGTTTCATGTCATGACCCCATTTTACAACCCCATACATGGATATTTTAGCAAAATTGGATTCTATATCCACATATATATCTCCTATATATATATATCATCTATATAAACATATAGCTAATGTTTAATATAGAGGAAAGTCCTCTGCCTGAGATTTTTTTCCAGACTTTGACACATTTATTTGTCATCCACTTTATGAGGTTATCCCAGTCCTTCATCTGCAAACTACCAATTACAACTCAGAATATGAGGAAATTTTATGCACAAAACTCATCAAGATTCTCTGACTGTTTTCTGTAATCCTTTATTTACTGCATGTGAATGCCTGTGTAAAGGAGGCCAATACTTTTAAAAACCAGGTGTAGCTAGCATGAAGGCATGTTAAAATACGGTGTGTCTTACTGCTTTACCTTCTAATAAAATGTGTTCACAAGAGAGGAAGTAAATTTGGACCTTCACACTTACAATATGACTAAAAATTTTTCTAACATAATTTATGGCATGAATTATACAAAAGGATCTCCATATCTTTGTTTCATAGGACTAGAAGTTATTTATGGCACAGTACTTTAATCAAAACCACTAAGAATCCCAAAATGAGATCAGAAAGAAATCCTGTTGTACAGAAATGCACAACATACTAGCAACTTCAGCTTTCTGTTTAAAACAAATGGCCAGAGGCTAAGGAAAACCTATTTTTTTTATTTTTTTTTTTTTAGCCAAACATTAGACCATGTTGTTAGTTCTGTGTTTTTATGGGCTTCTGTCATCTCACTAACACATACTTTGTCCTAGTATAAAAACATAGAGCTTGCAGATAGTAAAATGTTCACTGATTTTTAAGAGCTTACACCCCTCCCACCCCCAAAATCCAAACCAATAACTGAGCAACTAAGACACTTTCTATTAAAGTCCAACAAACAATTCCATAACTTCACATGCCTGAAATCCTGCACTTCAGGACTTCAGCATTACTAACCCACCTCCACTCCATGCTTGCTTGGAAAGGCAACTATGTTGAACTTCTAGGGCAGAGGCTTTGAGATTCATGCATTTCTCTTAGTCTAAATTCACTATTCAAGATGATGCTGACCTCGCACCATCTACCAGATGAAGCTGAAATCTTCTTGATCTCCTCTCTTTGTCTTCTGAACTTGCTCAGTTTCTGCTGGCAGGAAAATTTTTTCCTAATCTTTTATTTTCAAGAAGTTCTACATGTACTCTAAAATAGATAATTCATCATTATCTTAGCTATCTTCTTTGGCTTTCGTTCCTATGGGAACAGTTTATATTTCACATAAATTTCAATATCTTTGAGTAAAACTGTGATAAGGAAAGCACTTAGAGTGTGTGCATTTCAATACATTTGTCCAGGACAAAAGAACTTCTCTACTTAGGATCATAAAATGTCTTGGGTGCTCAGTACTGACCAAGGTCCTAATTTCTACTTTTCAAAAAGATGGATACAATGTTTCTTTTCTCCCCCAGTCACCTGGGATTTGACTCGACTGCCATGACTTTTCAAATGTGATGGAGAGCACCTATCTATATCCACTGTGTTAGACATTATTGAAGAGCCTCCAGACAAGTTTTCAGTATGTGAACAGTGAGAGCAACTGAATCCTTATCACCTCTGCAATTTACACAACTACCTAATCAAAACTTAAGGAACAAAAACAAATTTCAGCCTCCGAAGATTTTGACTTTCGAAGTCTGAACTTTAGGGTTTCCCATATTGCAGTCTTAGAGCAACTTTACCTTTCCTGCATTTAGAAATGTTACAGCTTTCCCACTTATTTTATCACAGCACCTGTGCGTGCTCCTGCTGGAAGTCAACCTTCCTTCCTTCCTTCCTGTCCCACATTTGCTCTATAAACTGAGAATGCAGCAGCCTGGAAGAAGTGCTGAAAAGATGGTGACCATTTTGTGTTTTCAGATTTAGCATTCTACTAAAGAAACTAAAAATATGACTTTGTCTACGCAAAATATCCTTTAAATGCGAAATAATTTTAGAACAAAGTCAATTAATAACCTATAAGTGACTGAAAAGGATGGAAAGCAACAGTGTAGAACCTGTTCCATCAACAGCTATGTCCTGAGGATGGAGTGTAATTTTCTGCATTCATTCCATTTGCCAGGAATATATATTACCAGTATGTGTCAGAAAATTGTAACACTGTAATTCAGACAGATAACCAAGAAAAATGAGGATCAACTGGCAACCAAGAGCAATGAGAGGCAGAATTCAAATATTTCTACTTTATATATTTTAAAGTCAGAACAGAGATGCCTATTTATAAGAAAAATGAAAAAAAAATCTAAAAGTCATTATTAATGAAAATGAAACTATTTGTCTAGAATAAAAGAATATAAATTCTAAGTAAATTTGAACATTACCATGAATCAGACTGAACTTTGCCCTGAAAGTGGACAGTGTTTCAAAAATTGTGATTAAAAAGGGAGAATGTACGAAAGAAGAGGAACGCATTTAATTTCATGTAATGCCTGTCTTTTCACTCTTTAGATCTCACACATTGTATTACGTATGGAAGTGAGAGCATGCATCTGATCTCCAATGAACCATATGCTTTATGGAGAGTGCAGGTTCCTTTCTCTCTATATATAAATAAACAAAACCAGAAAATAGAAAAGCCACAGTCATAAATTTTCATATAACAATCTCTGACACCTTAACAGTGAAATATAACATGTTTCAGAATAGTTTCAACTACTTAGGTTTATTTTCCTGCATCCAAAATGTGAACTTTGTGTTCTTTCCAGTGCCCAAACAGTATTTAGGAAGCTCTTCTTCACTTTCACCATCTCCATGATCCTGGAAGTTCCAAGTCACAAAAATTAAAGCAAAAATGGGAACTTCAATCTGGTTATTTTTAAATATCAATATTAATATTTTTAAGCTTTCTTTTTAAAGCTTATATAGACATTTTTATTGTCAGTCATAACAGCAAGTATGAGCACTGATGCTTCATCTCAAAGTCTCAAAGTTTCACAGTAATTTTAATGCAAAACCTCCAGGCTTCTTAACTGTCAAAGGATACAGTTATATGAGCTGCATCTAATACTCCACTGATATGTGTCACTCTCTTTCAGCACACAGCAGTTTTGCTTGTGTAAACTCTCAAGGACAAAAAGCCCAACTTAGGATCAGTAGTAATTTGCCAATACCCCAAAAGATTTTTCAGTACAAACATGAAATGAATTTGTGCCTTTTCTAATTATACCACAAATGTATTTGCTTTTGTGTTTGTTTTTTTTTAAGAAAAGAAAGCAACACCAACAAGTGATGAAAAAGATTTAAAAATCAAAATATGAACCTAGAAGAAACCCACAATGCCACTTGACACCAACAGACTTTCAATTTCAACAAAGTAATACTTTTTTTGGAGAGTTATGACAAAACTTGATTATCACAGTTTGACTGCACTCAAAAGAAGCTGAAACAGAAGAATACAGAAGAAAAAGCCTGTTTATGCTGCAGATGTATAAAAGAGTTTTATCAAGGTAACCATCAAAGAAGCAAAACATTCAAGAAATAAAATTGGTGAATTAAGCCAAAATAACCATAAGAATGGATAAACCCCTAAACCAGAAGTAACTGGTAGACACGTTGCAATTATCCAATTCTATTTTCCCCAGGATTTGAATAGTGAAAGTTTTAAGGAAAAGCCAAAGTATAACCTCTTAAAAACAATGAAGATGTTTCTTGGTTGTAATGACTTCAGAGCTGCAGTTGATGCATGCCCAGAAAGAAGAAGCCCTTCAATTCATCTGCTTCTATAGAGAGTGGGGCATTGTACTGAAGAGAACACAGAAAAATATCAGTATCCTAGGGGATACCTGCATTTGTTTAACAGTGGCAGTTTTAAGATTTCTCTATGATTTTGACCCATACATTGCAACTCACTCTATTCTAAAATCACAAAAATCACCTCTCAGCCCTAATTTCTCTCTCCCCTCTCTGTCTCATAATATTTTCAACTCCTCTCATTTAATTTATGTTTGGTTTCTTTTTAGCACTAGGTTTAAAAGTTCATCAGTTTTCATCACATTCTGTCATTTAGAAATCAAAATAGATTTTACACAAACCTGTTCTTGAGGGGCCACTAAGCATAAAATGTCCAGGGATTGGTATCACTTACTATTTTGCTGTCATCACTAAAGGAAAAATCAAGCCCCCATATGGTCTGTCCCTGACTAGTGCAAATCAGAAAGGAATGCTGATTCCTTGAAAGCTAGCTATTATTCAGGCACAATCCTCGTCATGCTAACAACTTCCAAAACAGCACCATAAAATTGTAGATTAAATCTGTACTCATGCCCTCCAATTTTGTTTTATTGCTGGTCCTGCACAGCCACCACTGCTCACTGCATCACGTCTGCAAGTTTTGTGAGAGTTTAAAGGGCATTTCAGAACACTTGTCTCAGTTCAGACACTTGTCTTGCAGTCATATTACAGACACCAGGCTTGCAGGAAGAAGAGCATCTTAACAGATACATGCATCCACTCATGGCAGTAACGACACAAAAAGTGACAACACACCTACCTGAAGAAAAACACTCAACAACAATAACAAAAAGTCTCCAACCAAACAAGACCCACGCTGAAACCATTTTTAGCAAAGGTATCAGGGAATGTCAGCACATCAAGCCCAGCAGCTGGAATCCTGAGCTAAATGGCCTTCTCCACTTGCTTGATTATACATTTGAGAATGAAGAAAAAAATGCCCAGAATTTCATAACTCTTAATTAAAAAAAAAAATCACAAAAAAATCCCTTAATGGCAGTAACTTTCACACCATTTTCAGAAAGGCTCAAATTGAGATCATAGCATGTTCCTTGTTAGGGCAGCAGCAATTTCCCATGGTTTGAAAAAAAAATTCCCATGCTTTAAAGTCTGTTGTAGGTTCACTGAGTTATAGACTACTTTTCAGGTTAGCTAATCAGTCCTAACTTCTCATTAGTTTACTTCCACTGAAACAATTCTCATGGTGGCAGAGAATTTAAAAATGTTGTTTTCTAATCACCAAAGACACAAGTTTCTGCCCACTAGAGCAGATGTCAGAAACAGACACAAAAAGCTTCCCTTTCTTCCTGAAGAGGGATAAATTCTTCTTTAAAGACTTGTTATTCCATGCTTTTATTCAGGGAACTGTAATATATGAGATTGATTTGCTCTTCAAAATATTTCAATAGGGCTTCAGAATGGAGCACATTTCTACAGCTGTTGTAGATGTTGGGGGCACTGGCAGTAGTGATGGGTAGGTGATAACAAAAGCATATGTAGGATTCTGATTTGTTTTCCTGTAGAATGTTTTTATTAGCAAATGAAGATTACCAACAATTAGATGCATCTCAGATTACTAATTTGCTGAAGCTCTAATGAAAATATAGGGGTTACAGCCCACCCAGAGCTCAGACTTGCCAGTAGCTGCCTTGAAGACAATAAGCAAGATGAGGGACTAGAAGCTGCATGAGCTTAGGAAAAAAACACAGGCTCTGAGCCAGCACACCCAGTGGGCTGCTATCACAGCTCTCAGGCTTTCCAGGGAGAACCAAAGTGTTCAGCATCTTTAGAGACCTATTTTAAAACAGAATAGTGTTTTATTGTGCTCAATTTCACAATTAAGAAAGCTATGTGCCAGAAAAATGTACTGCTTTTTGGCACTTTAAGATGACACAGGGGAGAAGGTATCAGCTCATACTGTCAAAACCAAAATGATACCATTATTTAAAATCATTTTCTGGTACAACACTGACAAAACCCCTACCTCACATTGTTCAGTCCCTAAAATCAACCCAATTTTGAGTATTCTTTTCTTCTTGTCTCCAAAAAATTGTTGACTCTGTGCTCAGCAGACCTTTTGCAATGGGTTTAATGTTACTGTCCTTCCATCTGTCTCTGGAAGTCAAGATGGTAAGAAACAAGGTATCTGTTTCTGTATATTTAGAGGATACATAGTAGAAAAATGTCCACATTATGAAACTCTGGGGTCCTAAAAAATTCAAGATCAAGAAGTAATGATTCTAGAAGATTTTTGCCTTGAGTCAAAACCACTTGAATGTTTTTGTGACACTGAAGCCAAGGGAAATAAGAAAGATTAGTAAAGTTATTGTGTTAACCAAAGAAGTAGCAAGATTTGCCAAAATAAACACCATTGTGTGTACATCACTATACACAGTGAGGCTGTTAAAAGTCTATGCATTTTCCCATATAAATGAGTGCCACTAAACAAGAGAAAAAAAAGAACCCATCTCAAATAAGAAGCAAGTTCTCCAACTATTCTTTAAATTTTGTTAAGTTTCATACAGGAAAACCAAGTACTTGGCACATTTCAGCAGCAGTAAAAATGGTAACAGTTCCTTGTGAGAAGACAGAATTCACTGTGGAAATGACTTGGGAAATAATTTTATTTTTTTTTTTGACTGTATCTTCCTAGTTCAGAAAACACAAAAGATTTAGAGTTGAAAGAGACAGCTTTTAGTGAAACAAAACTATGTATCTTTCTCATCTGATAGATATGATGCAGTCTATACTAAGAAAGACTGAAGGCATAGAGAAAGGCAAACTAAATGAAACTCCACTATACTCACAGCTAAGACTTAGTCTTTCAGAAACAGCAGGGTATCTGACACTTCTATAGCTCCATCTTCTCTGTATTCTCAGATCACATAAGCAATAAGATTCTCTGAACTATTTTTCTACAGACTGAACAAGCCCTCAGTCTCTCTTCATATGTCATGTTCTCCTGACTCTTGGTGCCCTCCCCTGGGCTAACTCCTCTATGTCCATATTGTGCTGAGTGCACAAAACTGGGCATAGCAGTCCAGATGTGGTCCTACAAGTGCTGAATAAAAGGGAAGGATCACTTTCCAGTAGCTGCTGTGAAGACCCTCACTAATGCTGTCCAAGGGCATGTTGTGCACCACGACCCCAGAGCCTTTTCTGCAGAGCTGCTTCCCAACAGCTGGCACCAAGCCTGCCTTGTGGCTGGGATTACCACAAACCGGAGGAAAGAGCTTTTGTTCTTGATGAACTTCATTAGGTTTTTGTGAGCCCATTTCTCCAGCTGGTCCAGGTCTCTCTGACAGCAGCCCTGCCTCCCCAGTTTGGGTCACTTCTGCCCGGTGTCGGCTGCAGAACAGCTGAGCGTGCCCTCCACCTCCATCAAGCAGATAGTCAAAGAAGACATTGGATGGTCTTGGTCCCAGCACCAATTCCTGACAGATCCAGTACCTTCTGGCTGCAAGCTTGGTTTCACAACCTTGTTTTTTGAAGTCCAGCCTATTTTCTGTCCATTTTACAGTGTCTTTATCCATCCTGTGCCCCACCAATTTTGGGGGATATGGAGGAAGTCACAAAGGGTGTCAAAGACCATTAAAATGAAGGTATATAAGAACTACTGCCTTTCTTTTGCCAGACACCTCATCATGGCAAAAATGATTTGCATATGGGAAGGGTTTTTTTCTAGTCCCGTTCATCTTGCTGTCCTTCAGGTGTTTACACATGATTTGCTCCATCCAACAGAGTTCTCAGGGACTGAGGCAAGGCTGGCTGGAGTACAGTTACCCTGCTTCTTGAGCCTCCTTCTTGTCATTCTTGACAATCAAGTTCCACTAATATATAAAATCCAAGTGATTTAAATGATGCCTGACTATGTCTTCCTCTGCTGGGGATACTGCATCATGCTCAGGGACTTGGGAGGCCTGAGAACAAGCCTTGGAAGTGAAAACCACAGTATAAAAGGTACTTCAGCTTTTCTCATGATCCTTGTCACTACGTCAAATGTTCCAGCAAGCAATAGGGCCATGCTTACTTAGCATTTATTTTACTCCTGATGCACTTTAAGAAACCTTTTCTATCCTGCACTTCCCTGAGCTGGAGCTTGCTCAACTTCATTCCTATAGACAATACAGACAATTCCAAATAGACAATGCCTCTGTATCCCTCCCAAGTAGTCTGTCTCTGCTATATTTTAAGACTTTTTTTTTGCATTTGAGCTGAGTCAGGAGCTCCACGTCAATTCATACTCATCTTCCATAAAGCCTGTCTTCTGAGAATGGAGAGAACAGTTCTTGTGCTCAGAGGATGCTGTCCTTGCAGATTAGATAGCTCTCCTGGGCTCCTTTGCCCTTCAAGGATCCACAGGATCCTGCCAAGCACGTCCTTAAACAAACATCTCCCCTCAGGACACTACTGATCATCTGTATCAAGAAATTGTCTTTAATCAGTTTCAGAAATCTGGATTGCTTGTGTTCAGCCTTATTGGCCTTCCAGTAGTTACTGCTGAGGTTAAAGTCACCCAAAAATACCAGTGCCTGGGACAATGAGGCTTTTTCCACCAGCCCTAAGATTGCTTCATCTGCCTTCCTTTGTTGGTGGGAAGGTCTAGAGCAGACACCTACTACATCACGTGTCTTTGTCTGAACTTTGATCTCTGTCCACAAGCTCTCCACTTGTTTGCCACTTCACCCAGGGTTCTGTCCACTCAAACACACCTTTGTATAGAGCCTAAAGGGAGAGCATCTCATACTGACACCCTGTTAGCACCTTAAGGTACATCTGCCTTGTATATACAACTGTGTTCGATGTTAAGAAGAAAGGGATGAGTGGGCCAGACATGCTGAACTTCCTTAAGTTTGTCCTTTCTTTGGTGAAAGAATTCTGAAGTTATGACTTGCCGTACCTTTTCAAATATACCTGAACCATAGTAATTCTAGGGAAGGAACAAGATCTTCTCATTAGGGAAGAAGGGGAATGCAAGTGTAGGCAAATGAACAAGTTTCCACAAACCTGACTTCAGCGCGGTTGGAATATAATTAAAATGTTTTTATTCAATTATTAATCATAATATAGAACCACTATTAATGCTACACATTAGAATTCAAAATCTTTAATGTGGACTGCTTATCTAATGATCTCTTACACCGATTATAGACAGACACAGATTTTCTATGTGTGTCTTTAAACTTAAATTAATTAACAAACAAAATTGCCAATTTATCTTTCATGATGGAATGTACATATCAATGATGCAATACTTGATCTAAAATCTACATAATTCAAGACTTTGTACGCTTTTAACTCCCTCCACATTTCTCAGATTTTGTTTCAGTGTATTTAATTTATTATTTAGACTGCACAGGATGCAATGTCTATATGTTAACATTGATACAGAATTACAGAATATCCAGAGTTAGAAGGGATACACAAAGATCATCGAGTCAAACATCTGGCCCTCTGCAGGACTCCCCAAGAGCCACAGCATTTGCCTAAGAGTATTTTCCAAATGCTTCTTGAACTCTGTCAGGGTGGTGCTGTGACCACTTCCCTGCAGAGCCTGTTCCAGAGCTCAACCATCCTCAGGAAGAAGAACCTCTTCCTAATTCCAACCAAAACCTCCCCTGACACAACATCAGGCCATTTGTGGAGTCCTGTCCCTGATCACCACAGAGCAGAGATCAGTGCCTGCCCCTCCTCCTCACAAGGAAGTTGTAGACTCCAATGAGGTCCCCCCTCAGTCTCCTCCAGACCAAGTAACTACACTCACTCCTCGTATGCCTTTCCCTCTAGGCCCTTCACCATATGTACATAATGTTACATACATATTTTAAAAAAACAAAACAACAAATATATAATATTACTATATAAACTTTCAAAATGCACAGTTTCAAATATGTCACTAAAAAAGCATAAACTTTATCATTAAAGAATTTCCCTGTATTTTTACAAATTTTTTTCTGTTAAAACGTACCCTAGGACACAGATGTGTACAATTGTACCTTCAAACAAGAAAATAGTGCACTTTAATCGTGCAGTGCTCGGTGTCTCACAAGTAACTACCTGCCATTAGGTACCATAATGCCCAAGTCTTGTTCTATGCTAGTCTAGTAATTATGCTGTGGAGTCATTCAAACCACAGACTACTTGACACCCTGCTTTAAAATATCCTGAGGTTTTAGCTGGTATTTGCCACTTATTTGCAATGGCATGATAATTATTAGTTTAGTAAGTGCCTATAGCAAAGCTTGTTAAAAAAAGAATGTTTCACATCTTGACTTAATAACATCTTACAGGTTAATTTTACTAGGATTTACAAGTTTTGCTGGAAATCTCCATTCTTTAGACCATCTACATGCAAAGAAAAATAATAGAAAAAAAGAACTCTGTAACACTTCTAACACCTCTCAACATGTATTAAAAAAAAACCCTACCAAACCCCAAAAGACCTGAACCCCAAACTCTGAAGTCTTTTGTTTACCACACATTTCTTCAAGCTAAAAATTTCTGACATTGTGAGTTAATTCATCTGAGCCAGACTTTGATGTATAACTTGATTTCTTCAAGCTAGAGATGAAGCACCAATTGCTTACCTGACTCACACGCAAATGTCTTTGATGTCTCATCATGAAAGATAATTGCCACTGCATGCTTCTTTGTCTCTCGAGGCAATCTGGTTATGTTTTTGATATTGTGCAGCTCAGTTACCTTAAAATGAAGAAAAGTTATTTTAGACCAGTGTATAAGTAGTACAAATAAAAATACTGACCTTAACTGCTCAATTTTTATTATAAACTGTTTTTCTCCCTGCCCTAGTTTCAGCCATGACAGGGTTAATCTTTTACAGTAGGCAGGACAGGTGTGTGGCAAGGCCCAGATGTTATTCCATTCCACCTCACTCACTGCTAGGGGCGGGAGTAAGGAACTCTCTCTTCTTTCAGTGGGGAGAAAGCATGGTGGGAAGAGCCAGATATTGTTGCAGGCTTTCCCATGTAAACTGTTTCTTTGTGTTATACCTTATGCTGTTTATACTGCTGCTGTTACTGTTTTCTTGTCTCATTGCTGTTTCTAGTAAATCATTCTTATCTTAACCCATGACTTTCAGTTTTTGTGCCTCCAGTTCTCAACTCCATCCCAACAGAGGGGGAAGGGGGGAGCGAGTGAGCAGCGCTGTGGTTTTGAGTCCCTGTGGAAGAACTAAACTGAGGAGTACCATTCCTAAACCCCTAGGGTTATTTATATTTATAAGCTTTGTAATTGATAAATAAACCACATAAATAGGTAGAGTCTTAAGTTACAAAACTTAACCCTAATAGCTCTATTTCTTTAATAAATTTCCACAAAACTCTGTTTCTTTAATAAAGTCCTATGTGGACACAGTTTAAAATTACACCAACTAAGCCTTGGGATTTTGTATAATCTATTTTTCAATTTCTATACTCATACAACTTGGATCAGTTTCAGAATCTGCATCAAATATAAAACCTAATGGTGCAAGAACAGATTTTCATTAGTTAAGAGAGGTAACTCAACTAATATGACAAATAGTATCACTACATTTGTAAGGATAGATCCTCTTGTGTCTTTAAAATGTATCTGGCATTCTCAAAAGAACTCAAACTTGTATTTTATTTTCTAAATATTTGAAAATCTTACCAACAATAAAATACTCTTGCAGCAAACTTACAATACAAAAAATTCAATCTATCTCTGTTTTCTTTTGATGCAAATATATAACTACAATTAACAAAAATAGAAGAAAAATATGTTATTCCAACCAGAGCTGGTGGCCCAGCTTATATTAAACTGATTAACACTTCATATTATAAACTATTCTTCTCAGTTTCTTGGAAGTCTGGGCAAACTTTATCAGTTTAGAATTAGTTTTTTTCAGGCAGGATATTTGCCTCAGGGAGAATTTATTTCTAGAAAAATGTCATCCATATGAGTTTGGACATCTATGACTACAGAAAAAATGGACTGCATGTAGGTGGGCTTTTTTTGTTTGCTTCAGTTTGTAATTGTTATGCTCCTAGTGTACAGTTCCAGCATTCCCTTCTACATGCTGAAAATAATGTTTTTAAAGCAGAAGAGATTTTATATGGTGCAGTAAAAAAATGGAACATGTTGGGGCAAAGACATTTCTATAAAATATTGAAAGCAGATGAGCAGTGAGAGGCATCAAGCCAACAAAAGAAACTGAGACAAAGCATGAAATGGAATGTGTGATGTGCTGAAGAACTTGTGACCAGAAATGAAGACTGCTCTAGAGTCTGTCTTGACAGCCTTCAGCAAAACTCACTCCAGTTTGTCAATAGCTTTGTTGTAACAGGTGGGCCAAAAATGGATGTGGCACTATAAATATGGTCTAACGTGTGCTAAACTGAGGAGAATAATCATTCTCTGTAGTGACTGGCCATGGTTCTGTCCATACAGCCCATGGAGCTTTGAGGCACCAAGATCCAGGGCCCTACCTGCAGGCCTGTTCCCAGCTTGCCAATCCTAAACCTGTGCCATCTCAGGGGCTCTTCTATCCCCAGGCTGGCACCTGGGTTTTGCCCTTATTCAGTTTAACAAAGTCCATGTCAGCCCATTCATCCAGCCTGTTCAGGTTGCTGACACAGTAGCCTGACTACCAAAAGCATATCAACTGATCCTTCCCAATTTGCTCTCTGCACAGTTGGTGAAGCTCCCTTAATTTCTCCAGGTCCCTGATAACAATATAGGGAGAGGTCCCAGTATGGACTGCAGCAGTTCCACACTTGCTACAGACTTCCAAGTAGGTTATAACCCATTAACCACATAATAACCCATTAACCACAACTTTCTGGGTCTGACTAGCTGACCAGATTTACATCATCTAGGCATCCACCTGCATAAATAATAATGTCCCAACTTCAATTTGAGACTATCATGGGAAAAATGTGGAAAGCCTTGCTAAAGCTCTTCTCATCACATATCATAGACGGCGATCGTACTGGTCAGGCATGATTTACCCTTGGTAAATCCATGCTCTCTTTCCCAAATACTGTCTTTTCCTTCACATTTCTGTAAATACATTTTAATATGATTCACTCCGCAGTTCTTTCTATAGGCTGAAGATTGCCAGAAGTTCTCCAGGTTGACATTTGGTTCACTGCCAGAATTCTCGGTATTCTCCAGGTTGACCTTTTTGCCTTTTTTTTTGGACACAGGTGCAACATTTGCCTCACCATTTGGTTCCTAATCCCTTATAATTTCAACTTTTGTCATGCATTTTCAGGGTTTTGTAAGAATCCCTATATTTCACTAATTTTTGGCTTGGGGAAAAGAGAAGGGCTGAATACCACAAATATCCCTGTCCCATTAAAGAAGTTACTGAAGTATCTATTGATTTTCCTTGATCTATGCATGGTAAATGAACTAATGTGTGAGAGGGCTCTTATGACCCACCCAAAGCACTAATCTCAAGGAAATACCCTAAAAGGGGAACAAAAGCATTAGTAGGCAGAGGAGAGAGCAGACTCTAGAATTCAAAACCTGAGGGAACAATAACAAATCCATAAGTCACTACTGAATTTTGAAGACACAGAAGGCTGTAAAGTCAGAGACAAGGTACAGGTCTACTAGTCTTGCTAAAAAGGAAGATATAAGAGCAAAATATTTAAGAGGATTTGGGACACAAAGAAATTCAGGTTATTATTAAAGAGAATTAAAAATATAGCTGGCAGTCCAATAAGAAAGGGAAAACACTATTAGGAGGAAAAAACTCCAGTGATTCTTACACAAGCAATTGATACAGAAAGTGACATTTTCACATGTGTGTGCATGTATGGCAGTGCACACCATGCAGAAAAAGTTGCCTTAAATCTTGCTGTACTTAAAAGGGAAATTTTCTCTTTCTGGAATGGTAGAAAAGAAAACAGAATTGCTTTGAAAAGTGACAACAAGGCATATTAAGCCTTTCTCTAGTCTCTGTCATATGGTCGAGATTGATTCTTTATTCTTAATTTGAGTGTTACAGACTACTGAAAGATCCTTCAATGCTTATAATAATGATAATAGAGCCAAAACCATTACATTCTTGGCATTAAAACTACAAAAAATTGATAGTAATTTTTGTTTGAAACATAAATACAGACATATATGAGCACACGCACATGGCCAACTGTAAAGATGATTTTCTGAGTCATCTTATTAATCAGTACATAAATACTGCCTTCTTTAATATTGTCACATATGCAACATCCATCACACACTTAGGAATATTGTCAGCACAAAATGTACATACAACAGAATTTTATTTTATTTGTTGGTGGGAATTTAATGTCTGAAAGAGACAATGAAAGCACTGACAAATTCTTATGAGCTGCTTTTTGGTACCCATATGGGAGATTAAGTTGAACAACCTGCAAGGCAAATGAAGAAAAATAGTCTCCACAGAGGAAAAAAGGGTATTTGTTTCAAACACATTTTGATTTTCCTTTGTCTCTGGAACCATAGGACCTCCTTAGCACAAAACTTCTTATAACTCCAATGCAACAAAGTTACATGAATTGCCTCTTCCAAACTCCTTGACTTGTACCTTCTTTCTTTAAGACAAAATTTTTTTGAGCCATTTGTAGTCTCACACAGAAATCATATCCCTCAATATCCCATAGTAGTTTCAAATAGGTCTATTTTTTATGGACACCTTTCCATAAGAAAAATGGACCTATTAGAAACTACTATGAGATATTGTGAGACACTTATTTCCTTGTCAAATACTTTAGTGGTTTAATGGATGGTTTACTGGGTGGTTTTAGTGGTTTAACGGGTGGCCAAAGCATTTCTGCCAGTTATGCTTTTTTTTTTTTTTTTCCCCAAAAAATCCTATCTTTCTCATTAGAATGCTTTTCCTTACAAGAACTGAAGGAAATAACTTTAGGTATAACATTTTGAGGACTTAGGAAATTTATCAGTTTTAGGAAGTATAATTTTACTGGGCAAATTAACAGAAAAAGGAATGAGAACACTTCAGGAACACAAATTTACACCAACAACTAGAAAAGCCATATCATCAAACAAGCCCCTCAGTATTTCTATTGGTTATGTAATTTTCAATATCAAATAGAGATGACTATTTGCTTCAATTTCAATTTTGTTTTCAAATTGTACTGTATGCTTCCCTCCACAATCAGAGTAGAAAGGTAGAGGCAAAACTGTGAAAGTCTATCGTTCCATTGATAGAGAATTAAATTAATGAAATTCTGAATTCTGGATTCTATCCCAATTAAGCATGAGTCATTTCTCTACTTGCTGAACATGTGCAATTAAAAAATAAGCACCTGAGAGTAAATGATCTTGTATGAAGGCAAAAATGAACTTTGCCTTGGCAACCAGATTGCTTTATCTCAGGGATTTTTAAAACTGTGGCTTAAATTGTATCTATGACTTTTTAAAAACCCACAAAAATAAATAAGCATTTTTAAAAGGGGAAAAGGTATAAAAGCTACTGAAAAGGTAAAAAAGAAAACTTATAAAAATCATACTACGAAATAATTTAAAACATAATTTTCCAGATTTTAAGAAGGTTTTAAAAGACTTATATAATCAAAAAAATAAAAAAGTCTCTGTTTTTTATGAGTAGTACATTAGGTAAATCTAATTTTTTAAGCAAGGAACATTATACCAAAATTTGCTCCCTGTGGTATTATAATGGACTTGTTGACAAAATTCAGTCTAAAATATTGAAAATATTCTTGTTCTTCATAACAAAGTATCAGTATAAAACAACCTAGACCATTGATAACCTTGTATCAGTAAGAAAAACATAAAAAATGAAAAAAAAAAATTGTGCCATTTTTATTCTTTAATTTCTTCCAATAGGTGAAACAAATCCTTTTTTATTAAGCTATTCTGTAGTATACAACTTTCCACTACCATCAGCATGTTAACTTAGACTTTCTTTCCTGTACTAGACATTGGTGCAGTTCTTTAGTTCCATTCTCCATATGTTGTTCAGTGTGGTATGTGCTAGGGACTCTCAGCACCTGGACCATTTCTCAGTTCTCCTACTCCTCATCAATAATTCCTGTTTCATATGTCCATCACTCAGCAGCCCACACGCACATTTCCTAGTTTGTTTTTTTCTATGTATTCAGTTTCTTGTTTTGTTTTGGTTTTTTGTATCAGTCTTTAAAAACACTTTTGCTTTTTCTCTAGAAAGACAATTTAACAGATTGATGAAAAGATGTGGAAGAGTTACTAAGCTTTCATGTTACCAAAATTTGCCAAGGTTTCTTTCTTTCTTTTAGATTTTTTTTTCTTCATATATTATACAGGTTTTTTTCTTTCTTGCTGGAGGGACGATGGAGCTTGACATAGCTATATCAGAGACATCTAAGTCCTTTACTTCTTATTAATATTTGATAAAAGGACACAGCCTTGAAGGGCTGCTAGGCAGGATAACTTCTAGGATTGGTTAAAACATCATCTAACTCCTGCAAAATTATAATAAGCAAGGCTTGCATCAGGGTCTTAAGACTACACATCAGTGTTGGTTACTGTAACTTGGCTCCTCTCACAGTCAGGAATTTGGTTCACCTCAAAGATTCCTTGTAAGCACAGATGAAAAGAAATGCACTTGATCTAGAAACAAATTTTTTTGGATGTTTGTTCACCAAAATGTAACAGATACATCAAGCACTGAATAAGAAAGCTAAAGATCCTATAATGAGTTTTCTGACACTATTGATCATATGTCTTGATCACTCATGAATCACACCTAAATATTGCTTCAAGTAATGCAAGTAACACACTTCCTCTCATCCTCATTGTTCTCCTTTATCTTGATCCGGAGATAAGCCCAAAACTTTAACTTTTTTTGTGTTGGTGTAACATCTCATCTGAATGAACACATTAAGAGCTCCCACTTGCTTCCTTTAGTAAATGGTACATAGGAATAATAATGTCCATAATTATCAACACCTTGTAAATACTGTCCAGCCACATCTGGGTGGATGAATCAACAAAAGATAAATTAATAAAATATAGAGCAGTGCATCAACCTTAAAAACAAGACAAGAAAGTGAGAAGCACTCCTCTGAAGGAACCAACAGTTAACAAATCTCATGCTGTATGGTCAAAAAGGCAAGAAGATCAGAGGAAATACTTAGCTTATGCCCTCACTTTGGAAAAAAAAAAAATCTTCATTCCCTTGAAGTCTTATGATAATAATTTTTAACCTGAGAGGTTCCCAGAGACTTTCTGCATAAAGATCCTAAATTTGACACTAATAGCAAATTCTTTCAATTCCCTACTCCCTACCAGAATGCTCAAGCATTGTCAGATGCCAGGGGACTGAGTTACAAGAAATACTTAGTGATTGGTCTGTACTAGTTTTAGTGAATGTCTGTGCCAAGAGACTTGGAAACCATCCGAGAAACATCCTGATAGATTTCAGAAGTCTAACTCCACTTGTCTCTAGCTACACCAACAGTAATTTAATTTCAGTAAAGTCATGCTGCAGATTTCTAGTAAATAATTCAAGTGCAGGAAAACTACTAATATAAGAAAGCTTCTGGTGGCAGGTAGCCATAGCCTAAATCCAATCAGGATACACAGGTATAGGCTGATGATTAAGGGAATTATTTAGGCTTGTTATATGGAAAATAAAATAGCTGAACAGCACACCCAGGCTTTGAAGTGGTCAGTTACCTCTGTCTAGCCAGAAAAGATTTGGTAATAGATTTCTAGTAACAAACTTCTGATCTTTCTAAAAAAAACACTTTAGCCCTTGCCTGTCTATCAACCTAAGGTCTTCTTTTTGAAAGAGCATTTGTTACATAGGTAAATAAAAGGAAATAATGACAAGATCACAATTTCATTATACTAGCAAAATATTTTATATTATTAAACTGTTACTGTCAGTTAAAACAACTATCCTGAAAGATATTTTTATGTTTTGTTATCATTTCAGTATCTTAGTTATATTCTTACATGTGAAAAGCTATTAAATTCCAAAAGACAATTTAAACAAAGGCTCATATTAACTGAGATACATTGCTTATTAACAGTAATTGTAATTTTCCCATTTTCTGACTACTTTATTTGGAAATGTATTTATTTCTTTCAAACAGGAAGGGTTTTAGGAACAATTCAATACAGTTTCCCTTTAATCTACAACATTTCACTATTGACATACACTGGACACTTTGTTTCTTGTACTGTTCTGGTTTCATGCAGCTGAAGATCTGAGACTTCCTTTTGTATGACATGGAAATGTAATGACTATACATATATTATACATTGTGGGGTCTGGTGCTCAAACTGTACATTTAAATAGATGAGATAACTAGTCCACAATTACAGGAATATTACTTCCAAATCACTTATTATGTTTGCACTGCTACAAAAATTACAATTCCATGGTAAATAATAAAAGAGGTTCAAAAGAGATGAAAGCCACAAAAGTAATGAAAAAATCTAAAGTGCCCCATTCTGGGTTATATCTTATTTGAATTTTTCCAAACATGTGGCTTCCATATGAAACTGGGAGGAAAATGATTCTGCAATTCCATCTACTGAATGTTATTTCCACTGTGCAGAGTCCTGGAAATTGCCTGGGCAGAGGAAAAGGTCTGAATTTACATAAATGGGTTTCTGTTTTGCATTGCACACTACCTTCCTGTCATTTAAGTTCTAACTAGAAAAAATAGAAGCAGAAGAGAGAGCTATAAAATGCAATCATTTATCCTCTTATTTCTTAATAATGGCCCACATACGACCATCTGTTGTGTAATACCACGCAAGCAGTAATGTGACAGCACAAAAGCCAACACAGGGGCAAGGAGCAGGGATTCCAGTGAGTGATGCTCAGACAGTAAAAAAACACCCCAAAACAGAAACAGCATGGCAACAATAAGAAAGTGATATAAAAATCAAGGGCCATGTCAACTATCACAGTCATAAAAGGGAAAAGGAGGTGCCAATATGCTGCTTCCAGTCTGCAAAAGGAGAACAGGAGATGTTGACTCATTACATATCAAAGGACAGCAGAGAATATCTCAAAGCACCTGAGCACCTGCCTCCAGCTCAACTTTCAGTCATACTATCTGCAGCTAGCAGTGGCTCCTTCAACATTGCTAAATCCAACGGCTACAGAGTAGAAGTTTTCTTACAGCTTTGGATGGATCTGGGTGTGATTTGGGATCTTAAAAGGCAGAGTGCTGCCTGAAAAGCATAAAGACCTTTGGGACTGGGGAAATGGCTGCATTAATGGAAGCACAGGCCATAAATCAAGGGAAGTGTCTTTTTTTTTCTTTTTTTTTTTTTTTTTTTTTACTCAGCATTCATTAGATCACATCTATAATTCTTTGCTCAGTTTTGGGACTCCAGTGAAACTGATATGACAAAGTGAGTTCAGCAGAGGTTCCCCAGGACAGCCAGAGCTGCACCACTTGCCCTGTGGTGGGGAGAGGTTGAAGGCAGTAGCTGCTCCATCCTGTAGCAGGGATGGAGGGCATCACACTGCAGGGCATCACACTGCAGTTCCCCCAGTGCCAGCAGGGAGGTTATCAAGGAGATGGAGCCAGGGTCTCACAGCTGTGCCTGGGGGTAGGAAGATGGACAATGGGCATAAAGTGAGACAAGGCGTTCAGGCTGCAGATGAGAAGCAGTGTTTCCACCATGAAGACAGTCCAGCAGTGGGACAGGCAGCTCTGGGAGACTCTGAAATCTCCACCCTTGGAGACTCAACTGGACATCACCCTGTACAAACATGTTTCCTCAGACCTTGGACCTCAGAGGTAGCTCTGCCATGAGCAGGACAAGAGAACCCTTTCATATCAAATAACTTAAGTCTAAGAAAGGGATGCTAACAGACCTGCAAGGATATTTGGACCCTTGTGGGTTCTGGCAAACCCTTATGGGATGAGGCCATTGAGAGTGTTTAAGATGAACCACATTTCCATGACATCAGTATATATTGCACAAAACCAGCAATAGGACAAGGAGATGCAAGAGACTGGAGAACAGGACTTGTGGTTAAAATGTACTAAGAGGCGGAAAAAAGGGAAAAAACTCTATTTCATGAAAGAATAGCAAATCTTAAAACTACAAGAGGAGCATATAAGGGAGAAATCCCAAGATGACAGGAGTGAAAGAATGGATCATAAAAGAGAAAAAACAATTCAGAAAGAGAACAGAAGAGTTTTCCCCATCTCTGCATGTGGATTTACCCTTGGAATATGAGTTGTTATGGTAACAGCACTCTCCAGGACTTTTGCCAAGGAGTGGCATATCAACCTCCACATTGTGCCTCTAGGGCAGGTCTCCAGCTGCTCTTTCAGAGGAGCAAGTGTTTAAGAAACTTCTACCAAGTAAATGTTCATTCCTCTAAATACTAAAAACCACGGCTATAACAACACTAAGGATCTTGTCTGTTAACTGAAAAAGTACATCATAAAAATAAAAAAAAACAAAACCAGGCAGAATTAATGAATATATTTTAAATCAATCAGGCTAAGAATAAGGCAACAATATCAGAGCTAAAAAGAAAGCTTTGATGGGAAGAAATATGAGTAGATCTGATAGTAGAAGGATAATGAATAATTCCTTCTTATCCTCCAGATAAAATTGAGATTTAAAAAAATGAATAAGTTTGAATTTTTCAGCATTTTTAGAAAACCTAGATGACATTATGCAAATTTAGACTGAGTACAAAATAACATACTGATTTGAATTTCTCAAAATTTAAATAAACTGAAGAGAAATAAATATTATTACTATTTACAACTATAGTGAGTTTATGGCTGGCCAAATGCCAGTACACTCACAAAAATCATCTACTCATCTTCCTCTGCTATAATTGGAGCAGAGGAGGGGAAAAATCCAGTTAAAATAAAGCTCGTGGAGTTGAGATTAGGATTAGGAGAAGGGCAAAAAAGGCTCAAAATTTTAAAGGGTATAAAGAAAACTTCTCTCCATTCTTTAAGTCTTTACTGTTTCTAAGTATTAGAACATCTGACTTTTATATGGGTTACAGCCTGGGTACCCAGTTTCATGGTGTACTATAACTGATCACTTACAGCATAAGCAGTTACAAACTCCAATTTAGTTTCAATGAAATCTAAAAAAAATTAAGGATGCAAAACAATCTTTCCCCAACTAGCTTTTGTTATGCCACTTTAAGTGCTAAATTGGCTGACAGTGTTGGTAAATCAAACCTACCAGGGCAGAGCAGGCATATTAAAGTCATATCAGCTGCCTTTTCTAGGCAAAGATGTAGGGATTTTTCCAAGCCAAGTTACTTTCTCTCAAGCCGTGCTGCTGTAATACTGTCAGGATTGAGCTGCTGCCTAACCCATAAAATCAACTAGCTCACTGGGATTATTCTGGTTCTGGCTGGTAGCCTGGTGTTTGAAAGCAATAGTTAAAATCTGATCAGTTAATGTGTACATGGACCTATTCCCTTAACAAATATTTTAATTAGGATTTTTAAATACATACTGAAAAAAATGCACTCACTCTTCATGGGGTATTTGTACAGACAGTCATTTGCAGAACAAAAATCCCAGTTCTCCTCAATCCCATTTCCTTGCTATCCTAAAGATCCTTTGAAATATGTTTTCCAATCTAACCTTTCCTTTTAAAGAGCAATCTGAATACCAGACTACTGTGTATGCATTGAAATAAAAGTAAAAGTGAGTGTTAACAAAATTTAAACTAATGCCTTAATACTAAAACAATACAAATTTTCTAATTTGCAACCTAGATTCAAACCTGAAAAATAACATCATGCTAGAGAGAGATGGCAGAGGGGGTAGATGATTCACAACTAAAATAAAATAAGTTTCACTATTATCCTTTCAAATTTCAGCTGCAATTAAAAAAAATGCTTTCAATATCAAACTTCCTGCTAGTTAGTAGGCATACAAACCATATTTATGCAATATTTCACTATGAACATTAGATCATTAGATGAGTGTTAATACGCTGAGGTGACTAAAATACACTGGACAGTAAGAAACTGTTTCCAGTTTCCAGAGTTTTCACTTTTAACATTTCCAAAATACATAGTTATGTCCAGATCTGTTCTATTTTTGACCCAAAGGTATTGGTTAATTAAAAGGAATATGCTACTGGTCTTTGAGTCGAAAGAAAAGGAGAAACATATTTTTCCAAAACTTCCTTTAAATTTTCCTCTCAGTTTACTTAAATCAGCTGACTTGCATTAGTTTCTAAAATTATCTTGTTAGATCAGCTCGATTAAAAATAAGTGCTTATTAACATAGACTAAATTTGAAAACAAATCACTTACATGCAGTAATCACTTGAATGCAGTAAGTGATGTGTATATATAATTCTTCCTGCTAAACTGCAAGTTAAAACCCTAACCCTAAAATCTCTCACTGCATTGACAAACTGGGTCAGGAGTGTTAGAGGATCAAAGTAACATTAGGTTTTCAATGCACATAAATTATTCTGCCTGTATCCCTGCTGTACATAACGCCAGTGTCCAAGCCCCAGGTGTAATTCCTCTTCCTATCTGTTTCAATCTGTGAAAGCTTTTAATTTCAGCTGTAGCTCCCTTTAGCCAGATCTTGAAACAATGGGGAAGACCGGGGTCAGAAGCAGGTGAGAAAGGCTGGCTTACCTCTAACATAACATTCACAGGAGAAAAAAGTCACAGTTGAAGCAAACACACGATGAAGATTTTAAGGACCTCTCAGATGCCAAGTATCTGCTGAACTATCAAGAGGTATACTCAGAAAAAAACTAAATTACATTAGCCAGGAAAAGAGAAGAGACAGCTTTGTCTTTGAATTCCTCATTCTTCTCGTGCCAAATGGGAGGAATATGCACACAAATGCAGCACTCGGGGGCTTGGACACACTGCTGGTCATGGACAACAGCAGATGACTCAAGCCCATGTACATCTACAAGCACAACCACAGACATATCCACTAGCTGACAGTTTCTGGTTTGAATTGTTTTTAGAAAATATTAATACTTACACACCCACCACAAAAGTAGTATTATTTAGAAAAAAACTTTCCACTCTGTTGATTTTTAAGGGCTATAAATATGCCTCAGTGTCTTTAAAAATAACTTCCATCCCAATCCAACAATGACAAAATTGGCATTTTGGTGCTGATCTTAAATGTAAACATATATATTATAGGCATTTTAGGTATTCTTGAAGAAGTATTAACAGCACCAGTGTACCTATGAGATCCCTGGATGCTTATCAGAAAAATGCATCAACTAGATGAAAAAAGACCAGGTAAAGAGGGAAAATGAATGAGTTTAGTTTAATCTAAATTCAGCACATGCCTGTGCATGGGTGTGTACACATACACTCAAAGAGGTCCAGACTTCTCTGGGAGAAAAAGGTGAAAAAAATAAAAATGCAATAGAGAGAAACTGAGGTAAAAGAAAATTGCAAGACTGAAGTAATTTGCAAGAGAAGAAAAGGAATGATTCCAAACAGAAATGTAACCCTTCTTTTAGGATTATTTTAAACTAGTTTTGATTTTTTATAAACTTTTTGGAAATGTTTTCATTTTATTTGTTTCTAAAATTAACTGAAGTTTGTTAGCTGATAATTCAAAAATTCTTTTAGCTTAATTGTCATTGGGGATAAATTAATTTTGAGTATCTATTATGACAATTACATACAGCCACATTTTCAACTCTAATGCATTTTTAATAACCTTCATCAGCCAGTGATTTGAATTTTAAATTTCCCTCTATGAAGAAGTAAAAACTAGATAGTTTTGTGCTAATTTTCATAATAAATTGCTCTTTATTTACATTGCAAAGCCTCCCTTACTCCAAGTAACCCAAAGCCTTACATGAAACTTAGTAGTCATAAGACTTACTATATTTCATCTCCCATTATTAAGAGAAAACAAATTACAGAGACAAATCTGTTGGCCCTGCCTCATACACCATAACCTGCTGTTTGTACCTGTCTGCTTCTTTTTATAGCGACTGCAGAAGGGTCCATGCCTCTTCCCATTTCCACAGCAATATGGTAAACATTCCCCAGCAACACAGACACATAATCCACAGTAGCTTCCAGGGAAAATGTTGTCATTAGGAAAAAAAACAAACCTCACATAACATATTTTTTTACTAGTGTTATAAACTGCAGTCTAGATAATTAGGTCTTTAACTTTCATCATGAACTTTTATGATTTATGTAGTATACCTACTTTCTTCACTTGAACAGTAAAAATAGACGCACAAAATATTGGAAAAAACACAAATGCAGAGTCAAGTGCTGAAGGCTAGGAAAGGAAGACCTCAATATTGAGGTCTTAACTCTGACTGCTAGTTCCATAGGCCTAGTTTTCCTCTTGTTTATGGCAATTGCCCCACTGGGTCTGATTTATGGCCTTCCTACCCTGTAGCTTAGGACAAATAAATATTTTTTACATTTATTGGCACCTATTCTACACATATTATGATACACATTGTCATAAATATATGACTGCATTTGATTTTCCATAACTATTTTTTCACCACAGTCAGAATAAATGATGAATACCATTCTGCTAAGTGGAGGCATTATAAATTTGACTGTCATAAATTCATAAAGTTTTTTTGACTCAATGGCACAAGGGTCCTCTGTAACGGTCATCACACAAATATATTTCACACAGATGGTTTCACAAATATTAATTTCTTTTATACTTTCCGTGCTTCTAAGATGTGTGGATTATATTGGCAAGGAAGAAACAAGGAATTGCATGGTGAAAACAAAAGGAAGTGAAAAAAAATGTCCTTTAAACTTTTGATTTGAATTTAAGATATCCAGATTTCACTTTCCACTTGCATTAAAAAGGGGAGTTTGGTTAGTGCAAATCTCCACAGCAAGCCCAGCTGTTTTATATTCTAGGTCAATCCTTTCTCCTTGATTTCCCTGCCAAGGACCAATAAGGACCTGCTTCAGAGACCTCAATTCCAGTCTCTCCTCTCCTAAGTTTCTATCCCTCAGCTTCATTAGGGTCCCTACTACTGAAACCCTCTCTTCCAAACACATGCTCTTCTTATTTTGGAACTTGCCTCTCCTGGGCCACGTCTGAGAAGTGAGTATCTCCCAGCTGCTGGAACAAATGAGGTAGTGTTATTGGAGAGCAGTTTACTTGGGTGTAAAAACCTGAACAATCTCTCATTGCTTTCTGTTAATTTGCACCTGTCCTGCTGCACAGACTTTTTTATATAGTATAGGTATAGTTGAGCTGAAGTGACAGAGCATGTCCATGCTCTTTGCTTGCTTGTCCACACCCCTCTCATTGTTGGGATTGTTATCTCCGCACTATTCTCCCTGGCTTTGTGCAGTCAATTAAAATTGATTTATTAGTTTTAGCAATATATATTTTCTTCAAACTATCCCATTCCATTCTTCGATTCAGCATTTCTCATAGCAATTATTTGAGCAGCCAGCTTTCCATTGACCTTGGTGTTTCTCACAGCTATCCAAAGGATAAGGTGCTTCATAGATTGCCAGAACATTTATTCCTTTGTTTTTCTCCCATGCTCTAACATTTGGTCTAGTTCTTCTCTTAAGTTTTAATTCAACAATTTTCCTTTCCATGTGACCAAGTGCCAGAGGATATACATACAGAGAATGTCTCTCACCTCAAACACCTGTCCCTGCACGAGTCTATAAAAATGGTAGCCAGTTCTTAAAATGAATACCAGTCTTTAGCTGTGAATGAACTGGGGGAAACATATTCCATTCCTCAAGAGAGAAAATTATCTGAATTTCCATCATATTCAAAGCTTTACAGATATGAAACATTTTAGCTTTCAAAGTCAGAAATGCTTTCAAAAAATATGCACCAAATACAGGTTTGCAAGGCCTTGAACTTTGCCAAAACATGGCTAGATTTCCATGGAAAAGCAGAATGCACATAACTGTCAGTTGACACATAGATCATAATATCCTCTACTGTAAAGCAATAACACTATAGCAGTTCAAAGAAAAGTTCTCCTGAGACTGCTTTAAGAGACACCAGGAAGATTAAGTATATTTTTTCCACCACTGAAATATACTCAGGAGAGGGCAAGACCAGTTTGGCACAATACATGCAGCACATAGATATACCAAGAGCTATAGTAGCAACTTTAGTGACATAAACTTCATTGTTCACAGAAAAGTCTGTATTGGATAGAAACCCTGGAGGCCATCTGGTCCACCTTGAAAGCAGGCTCTTCAATTAGGTTACAAAGGGCCTTGCCAAGCCAGGTCTTCAAGATTTCCTGTGAGGAAACAGTGACCTCTCTGTTTAGACTGCTCTCATTAGACTGCTCTCATGTTTAGTTGTTCTAAACATCAGTTGGCTATTCTTTTTTCATTCCTTATATCAAGCTAATTTCCCCTGAAGCAACCTCTGCCCATAGTCTCTTGTCCTTCCCGTGAGGATCCTTAAGAACACCTCAGCCACCTTACCAAAATTGGAAGGCTGTGATTAGTTGCCACAGGCCTTCTTTCCTCACTAGTGCAAATCTAGTTCCTTCAGTCTTGCCTCAGGTCCTCCAACCTCCAAATTCCTCATTGACACTCTCTGGAGTTTTTTTCCTGTCTTGATTAGAGCAGTGAGGGGATCAGAATTAGACACAATATTTCAGGTGTGGCTCAGTATGTAGAAGTCTCCCAGCTGGGAGTCCTTATGCTACCGCCAATACTCCTCCTGGGGTTTTCCACAGGACATGGTTTGCCTTCATCGCTGCCAAACAGCTGGCTCAGCTCAGCTCAGCTCAGTGCCTAGTGGGATCCTCAGGGCCTTGGCAGGAGAGCTGCACTCCAGATGTTCAGTTCCCAGCCTCTTTTACTGCTTTGGTTATCAGACCACAGGTGCAGGAGTTCTTGTTTAGCTTTTTAGATGTCATGGAGCCTCCAGTCCTGGAGACATTCAATAAACAACTGGACTTGGCCAGGAGCAATGTGATCTGACTGATGCTGCTTTGAGCAGGGGATTGAACTAGATGGGCTCCAGAGGTCCTGAATTGTTTTGTGGTTCAATGACATCTTGGAATTTTTTTTCTCCTCCTGCTGAAATATTTAAACATGGCTCCCCTATGCAGTATTATTTTTTCTAAGAAGAAGTTTTGGTATTCAGCTTCTTTTAATACTGAATATAATGGGAACATACTCTTCTATTTAAACAGCTGATTTGTAATAGCAGAGTGCCCCTTCTGCTGCCAAACTGTACACACACACTCAATTACTACTATGAATTTACTATACTAAATAGTACATGGATCTTCATATAAGAACCACTGCTAACAGGTCTTGGTGTTGCTTTGTGTTACAAGTAAAGATTATCTTTAATTTTCATACTGTTATTTCCCTCCTTGATACTTAGATTCAGCCACTGATGCCACTTTTGAGGAATTCAACACCATGCATTGACACTGCTTCATTATTTAACCTATGAATTTACACTTCAAATTAATACATTGTGACCTAAAGGTTTAGATGGATGAATGGATACAGGAAGGGACTCATAGGATCACTTATGCATTTTAGGTCCATATTTGTAGGACTTGAAAGTCCTGTCAGCTCAACTTGTAGATTTCTTCATTACATTGGTAAGGAAAGAAGATGTTATTGCCTTGATGCAGTCTTTGTTGAAAAAGACTTTGTTTTATTAGTTTGTATGCTGCCCTTTGATGTGCTCAGGCTCTATTAACAGCTTTATTACCAGCACAGCTCCAATTATTCCTGCAATTTGCTTTCTGATACATGGAATGCTTGCTTTGAACAACCATGTTGTTCAAATACTTCTATACTTTATGAGGCATCTGATAATTACTGCAAATCTTTTTGTTTGGTGATAGAACTGTAGCTATTTTGCTAACAGTTATTCATTTAAATAGGGTTCATTTTAATTTCTGTGGCTGAGTAATAGCAGCCTATGGAAGCAATGTCCTTCATAACCTTCTCATACCAGACACATGATTTTGCTATAAGATATTTCTTGAAAGTGCTATAAACAAATATTTGAAGATAATTACATGTCAAAATGAGGAAGAATAAGGATATCATTTTCAGGAAGATTTAATTATCTCTGCTTTGGAAGACTTGGCAATATAGGGATGTATAACCACAGAAAGTACATTTGGGCACCTCTTTCAACCTCAAAGAGCAAATAATTAATAAATTCCTAATTATTTGCAGATAAAAACTTGAAATCTATTATTCCAAGCTAACATAGTCACACACACAAAGTCATTGGGTTCATCATCTGCATTGAGATCACAATTTTGAATTTTTTTGAAAGAAGTTCTGGGGGAAAAAAAAAATTACCACACTTAACAAGATGAGAAAAGGGAAAGGAAAAAGTATTCTAAATCTGGGATGGTTTTCAAAGCAAACAACATCTGTGAATGTGACCAGATCTTCATATGATATTCCTATTTAGCTTTCCTCAAATATGAATTTTCGAGTGAATTTAACCAGATAAGAAAATAAAGACTTATTGAGGAACCATAGATCAACAAACAAATAGTAGAAGAATGGTTAACAGAGCAGAATCAGGCAGGTTTTAATTTGAGATTTTGAAAAACAGACAGCATGACAATTATAACCAAGAAAAAAACACTGCAGAAAAGGAATTAAAATAATATGTAAATTTAGAGGCAAATCAAGTGTTTTAATATATCTTATTACAAAAAGCACAAGAATTAGCCCTAGCACTTAAATTTTAGTGGCTGTCCACCTTTTTTTTTAAGACCACCTTTGCAGCTGAGAAAAAAATGCAGTATCATGAGAAACAATAATAACATGCCAGATGATTAAAGTCCATAAGGAAACTTTCACAACTTCTGCTTTGTAGTGAACATGAGCAATATAAGAATCTGAAATACTCTGAAATATAGAATTCCTGGACTAAACTAGGATAAACAGTAGGCTATTTTACATTTCTTTAGCAATAAGAATCTTTATTTAGGTAACTTGGCAATGGCTACAGAATAACAAGGAAAACAACAAAGCAGAACAACCCAAAGGCAACTAAGTGGAAACAATGAGAGAGAAGTTCTTATGATTATAATTATGTTAATGCTACCATATTTATTTATTAATTAATATTATATTTATTTTATTTTTATTTTTCGTTTCAGGGATGTAATTACATTTGAGAATTGTGGGAGCTAGCACATATACAACTATGGCGAAATACAGCCATTTGCAATGTTACCAGGAATTCACTTATCCTGAACGAGCACCTTATGGTTTAAGGTCATCTCAGTCAGAGACTATGAACTGTGCTGTAGAAGGATAAATATCCTATTGTTCCTGCATACTGTGTGTTACTCCACAAAGAGAACCTGTCCCCTCGTTCCTCTTACCAAACAGGACTCTCTGGCTGTGCGTTTGTGCGCACACGTGCACAGGAGACCTTAATGCCAACCAGCTGCTGCAGCTGATACAAGAACTTGCCATAGATCACTGGGATTGCATTCCACAAGTTTCTTCAGGACAATCAAGCTATGAAATAAAATTGTAATTGCAATACCATTGTGTGGCCCTGGTCACAAATTTAATCCAGTAAACTACAGTTAGAAGGCTACTGCTGTTCTTTTTCTTGATTATTATCTATTTTTGCGGACACATATTATATAATGTGCTTAACACCATCTGTCCCATATACATTTTTGACTATCAGAAGTCATTACTAAAATGTTTTGCAGTTTATTTCCTTTTGCATTTGCAGATTTATATAAAGCACATCATAATCCAACATAATGACAGGAAAAACAGCATAAATCTAAAAATCTTATCCTACTTTAATCTTGCTAACTTAAAATTTAAGACTTTAGAGATAGTTGTTTACACAATCTTAACAGAAGAATCTCTCATATTGGGGGGATTATATCACTAAGTTTTGATCTCTATGCCAGATGTCAGGATATTTATTTATTTGAAGGGTAAACACACTAGCACTGACAGATTCAATCTAGTCTTGCTCCAAGACAGCTATATCTTGTCAGGGACAGACCCAACTTGCAACACCTTCACTTCACATGAAGGCTATTTAACTTATAAGTGAAGAGGAAGCATGCATGAATGGAACTGGACATTTTGCAAGGAATGGAAGAATCCTTATTTGTTGATTTCCATTTTGGTATTTATGAATGACCATCAGTAATTCAGCTATATCATCCTTAAGTGGCACTTGGGCTCTTGAGTAACTGTTCTCTGTGTAGCTGGGCCTGAAGTACCTATGATCAAGTTTACGACACAATAAAACACGTCTGCAGAACTTCCCCTTGCATACCACACCAGAGCATGTCACTTTTCTCCATAGTACACCCTAATGCAAAAGTGCTTATTTCTACTCTCTTTCTTGCATTTACTTCATACTCCGGGGTCTTCGGCAACATTTTTGATCCTGATGGGTCAGAATCTATTCTGGTTAGTTGCTCTTCAAGCTCTACTTTGTTCTTTTGAATTCTGCTTTAACAATTAATTGGCCAACAGTGTAATGTTTGTTTTTTCTAGTTCACTTGGATACAGTCCAGGCTTGGTCGTTTGATCTCTCATTTCTAGTAATCTTCATGTTGCTACTTAACCATGTTGACTTTCTGTAATGCTCCCAGAAGCCTCTCCTAATGGATTACAGGCACTGCTACTGCCTGATCAGTATGTCTCCAAAGCATGAAAAATTCATTTTTATATACCTTATATCTTCTATTATTTATTTATGGTCTCTTTTAAGCGGGTAAAGCTGTGGTGTCTTATTGGTCTTTTCTGACAGTGCAGAGGTGGCTACCAAGAACATACCCACCCCTGGCACGGATGCAGAGCTATTGCTATTTTATCCCCATTTTGGAGGGAGCAATGGGAGTCAACACAGCTGTGGTGCACAAGATCTGCAATGAATGTTCAAGGGAAAACAGAACAGCAGAGCTATAAAAACTTACCTGAGCAAGAGTGCAATGGTCTAAATTTACAGTAATGAGGAGTTTTAATTTGATACCAAAAACTGCAAGGAACAGATGAGGTCACGTTTTGGCTAATGAATGTAATATGCACTTTTGCTGTTAGGAGGCACTTGTCTAGGACTAATGCCATTACTGTTATTTATAGTAAGGAAATTACTAGTAAAAAAAACAACACCAAGGCAATGCACAACAGCAATTTACAGAATAGCAAATAAACCCATACATGGTCTGGATACTGGAGGGGAAGAGGGCAATATATTTTCTAAAGAGAACAGCTTTTTTACTCATTAATGACTATTTATTTAGCATATGTAAACCAGAAAATATCTATTTTGAATTATATTCATTTCGTGTTACCAGTTCTGAGTTTTTTCCTTTGTTTAGCCCCTTCTATAAATCATATTGCCCAGTACACAAGTTTATTACATAAGTACTGGAGATTTACAGTCATCTTGGTAAATTACTTTAAAGAGGAATTTCATTTGAGCTTCATTTCAAGCTCAAACATGGAAAAGTGGAAACCTTGATGAGTTACTTATATTGGGGTACTGTTTGTGATCATGAATATTGATTTGAACACAGATAAATCAAAGTTATCAATTTTTGGTATATATCCACTTGAGATGTAAAATTTTCTTCTATATCTCTGCATAAGTAAGCTAAAAAAATTGCACAATACAACCTAACTGTGCTACTCTTAGGCCTTCTCACAAGGTAACCTAGATGATCTGAAAGTCTGAAGGACATAAGTTGCCAGAAAAACAGTGCATTCTGAGTACCCCTCTACACCAACCTCTTCCAATACTTACAAAGAAACTTGTATAGGGAAAAGGGTCTCAGGATATATATAGTCATATATGAATATTAGCAAGTAATCAGAGCCATTTGTCTCTTTATGCATGTTGTCATTTCATAAGGAGTCAGGCTTGCAACTTATATTTTACTCTTTCTTTAAAAGTACCAAGTCTCAGATCTTCAATATTTAATATATTTATTACTTTTTTTCATTGATTCTCAGTGTTCAGAGTTAATTTGCAATTTTTCATATCATATACTCTCTTTATATTTTGTGAGTGAGAGAGAAAATGGAGAATTTCAAGACAGGGCTAACAGTGTGCACTGACTAGAGATAAATATGCATTTTGAACAACTGCAAAATATAATGAACCAATAAACAGCTCTAGAAAAGAAAGAAAGAAAATCAGGGTATTTTCATCCAACACCAGCAACCAAATAACTACATTTGATCCTATAACAGCCTTCACTATTTCCTCAATAGTCACGCTTGATGATTATTCACAACTCATGCACATCTACTTCACCACTATTTATCAGAATGGAGGAAGTTGAGAATAATCATTATGAAATAACAAAATATCCTTGGGAAAAAAGTCAAGCCAGATAATAAGATTCTGGGTTTCCATTTTGTGATAATATACCTTCAGAAATCATTTCATGGCTTTATTAGAAAAATGGATATAATCCAAGTGAACAGATACAATTCCTCTTTCTCTACAGCCAGAAACACATTATCCTTTTAAATAGGAAAGAGTATCCATTTTATTTTCCTCTTTTCTTCCTATCCTCACAGAGGTGAATAAGAGGGGGAAAAAACAGATGGCAAAGAGTAACACCCCTCCTTTCCATTTGCAAAGAGTGACTCTTCCATCAATACTACAACACGCAGCTGCATCAGTATCTATGTTACTTTCTTAGCTTCTCGAACAATTCCTGCATTTCATATTATTTTTCTACAATGATGATAGTTGACAAGTAACATATAAAGTCTTTCTGAGTCCTTTAACACATTAAGTATGCTACAGGCATAACAGACCCAAAAGAAAATTAAAAGAAAACAACACAAAAATTTCCTCAAGGCCTTGCAAGGGAACTGTGGCCACATCAGAAGCCCACGCTGGAGAAGGCTCCTGGCCTGTGTACACATGGAGAGAGAAGCTCATGCTGGAGGTGGTTTGCTGGCAGGACTTGAGTCCCCCCAGGGGACCCATGGTAGAGCAGCCTGGCTACTGGAACTTGACGGTCAATTTGTAGTTTTATGGTAAAAACATCACACCTGCCTTCAAGAGATCTATACATTCACACTTTTTCACTGCTTGCAGTGTGGCCCTTGGTAAGTCATCTTTGTGTTTCAACTTGACAGGTATGATATGACATTGATATGTGATAAACCAAACAGTGATTTGATAGAAGACAATAGTACAAGCACAGATCCCGCCCTCTTCCAGGATTAGGCAACATGAAGTCTACTGACAGCCTTGGGGAGGCTGATAACTGCAATATATGAGACAGAAAGAGGAACTCATGCTCAGATACCTTATTTCCCATCACAGAGTGTGAGTGACAGAGAAAGCAGGGAGTATCTCATTCAGTATGTCCTAACATTTTATTGCTAAAATCCCTTTTTGTTGACAGGGCTTCTAACTCTCAAGTTTTGGGAAAAACCTTGCACATTTGAAGAGTGTCACCATTACAACTGAGGCATTTAGCATTTTCAGAATTTGTTTAATACTTAGCTAACAATTACTGATTAAACACTTGAATAGGCAACTAATTTTACACATTTCCAAACTACGAATGTTCAAAAAAACATCGCTATGTTGCTTCACGTACAGTTTTGTGCTCATCTGGAATAAAACAGTGTGACAGATCACCTGCATCACTGAGACTTATGGATGTTTTACTCCACTTTTATTGCCAAGACTAGGTTTTCAACAAGGCTTTCACTGTATTGTTTGGAAGCAGACATAGCAAGAATACACACTTCTCAAGGAAGAGTGGTAAACAGGCAATGCTTCAGTTCACAAGAAAGGCATGACTTACCTTGTGAAAGTTCCTGAAATATGCTGCTTTCTCATCTGGAAATTTTTCTAGCCTCCTGGGTCCTTTACTGGAAGCCTTCTTGAAAACCAACCAGCAACGCCTAAAAATCTGTGAACAAAATCAACGGATTCTGTTAGATTTTCTTTAAAGGTGGACATTATTAAATGTATTCAGTTACAGAACCGACTTAGGAAGAAATTTTAAAATGACAGTGTTTTACTTTGAAAGTCTGGAAAATCCTGGGAGCATCAATTATTTCCACACAAGTATACCAATTTGTCAATTTATACATATTGATTTCCAATCCTTTGTAAACTTTTTGCTTCAATTTCTGCCATTACTGTCAAAATTGACAATGCTGAGATGCAAGTAAATCCATGAACTTTAAATATAAAAAGCATTGTAAGACTGTCATTAGAGAAAGTTCTTTCAGAAATCACTCCATGCATTTCTAGCTTTCACATTTGCCTGTCCTCTTTTTCTATGAGAGGATTAATACCATTGATAAATACTCTTTGCAGCTTTTAACAGAACAGAGTAATCACCTTTAGAATCATTGTGTACACAGAAAAGAAAACACAAGGCTGAAGAACTAATGTGACCATTTCTGGACAACAACATCTAGCTCTCTCAGTTCAATGACAAACTTTCTAAAGGAAAAAGTATGCAGATTAGTAAACTTTGGAAACATGTAGTGAAAAACAAAATCCTCACAAAATTTTTAACAAGAAACACACTAGATTTTGCTTAAAAAACATTTTCAAACAACAAGAGGACTTTATTAGACTATTTAGCAAGCATTCTGATCATATTGTCATAACCAGAATTTTAAAACAAGAATTGAATTATCAAATAATCATACATTTGCAGTTCAAAGAGAAGCTGATTAATGATAATCCTCTAGACTGTATTATGCAAGTAAGAGATTAGATATCAATCTACTTTTATAATCTATGACAGCAGTTTACTTCATTCTTCTCTCCAGTACTTATATAAGTGATACCATATATAATTTTATGTTATCAATTCAAGGATACATTGAAAAAAGTCACAAACTCAATATTAATGATTCCACTGGCCATATGTGCCTTAATTCAGTACAAATTCTACAAAATTTAATGACACAAGGGATTGTACATAGTACAAAGTAATATCAAATTTGGATAAGCCATAACTCCCATTACCAAAAAACAAAATAATTTAAAAAACCAAGGACATTAGAGTAGGCAGAGTTTTCCCCTCAGTCTGCTGTCTAAACTGAGTACAAGCAGAAAATCTAGTGTCATTACAATAATTAAGCTTAATTAACCACATTATGACATAATAGTACTGACACTATACTGTTGCCACTATCTAAGATGAATGTTATCAGTCAAAATATGTGGTTTTTTTTAAAGCCCTACCATTGGACTACAGTATCAATATGTTTAATTATGAAGACTTTTAGAAGAAAATATGGTATGTAATTAAATCCTCTGCAAATATACTTACAAAGCATACAACTTTTAGGCTTTTTATACTAAGGCTTTAAAGTGGCAACTGTACAACTGTACTTTCTGTCTCAGAAATTACTTCACCTATCCTGAGGGAAAACCAAGACAATATCATATTTCCTGAAAAAAAAAAAAAAAATAACATTACATTTTGGGACATCATAAACCATCTTTATTAGATAGCACTTTCTTCAAATCACATCTTGGCAGTGTTGCAACTTGACTTTACCAAAACTACAGCACTGCTTCCACAGTTGTTTCTTGATTAAACATATTAACTCTACACAATTTTGTAGTGTGAAAAGCTCCACACAGAAAGATATAGAATATTCACAGTATTTTGACCTTACTAAAAAACAACAGCACTGACTGTCTGAAAGGGACCTATTTATTCATTTAATAAAAGTGTCACTTTTAATAATATTCCTGGCTCTTCTGGGATCTCAGGTGTTTTCTTTTAGTCTATGTGTAGTTTCAGTTAATTTCTCTTCCTCTGAGGAAAGCCTTTTCCTACCATATTTTCAAATGTTTTCTCAGTTTCCTTATTTTCATTATGTGCCTTTAATGTCTTACAGTCATCAAAAAATTCTCTTTAGAAAAGCCAGACCAACCCAAGTCATCATCTGTGGTGGTAGGTTTTAGCATAGCCGTGGAATCTGCATTTTACAGATGACCTGAATTTTTGGCAGCTGGTGACAATGAAACTAATAATTTGTGTTTATTAACAGATGTTTTTCAAAGGCTGTTGGAGGGTTTTTTGTTTGTTTGTTTGTTTTTGGATTTTTAATTTTTTTTTCTCTATGTATAAATGGGGGAGTCATACTTTGTTGCAATAAGCATCAGTTAGATCCAGTACTTTAGAAACATCACAAAAAAAAAGGCAAACTAGATATCACAGTCATGGAGTCAGATCTCTCCCTGTGAGGATGAGAACATTTTCTAGATCAAAGGTCATCTAATGCATACTCCAAAGCACTTCCTTTAGTGACAAATGAGCAGGTTCAGACAAATGATGGCTTTGGTCTTTTTTTCACTGGATATCAATTTGGGACAGTATGAAAGTGAGTTTGAGGTTTTGCAGATAAGCTGATGAAATTCTAGAGGAAGGGTTTGACCTCCTTATTGCTGGGAACTACCATCAAATACCAGGGCTTGATGCTAGTTATCTTTAAGGATGCTCCTCATCAGACCTTCTCACACATTTCAGAACTGAGATGAATTCAAAGGCTTCAACACACAGACTGCAGGAATGAACAGCCTTTGCTTTTAAATAACGCTGAATAGCAAGAGGAGAGGAACATAAATTTGTCCTTTAGACTGTAACTGCTTCAATTTATTGGCATCTGTTTTTTCCAGGCCTTTAAGAAGAGGAGAGATCTGAAGAATGAAATGGCCCAAAGAGGACTCCTGGTCCTCTAGTACATATGCCAAGATACATCATTGCATTTGGTTTTTATTTTTAACAAGCTAATTTTAAAGATGATATAAACATATACAGTTCCATTGCATTTCAGCAGCATTTTACCTTATTATGCCAACAGACACTTTGTATCGTAGTGTTTGAAAAAGCATTAGCATATGAATTTACCTATAAATATGAATAAATAGGTGCAGATGTGAGCACACAGCAAACAAACATTTGCCTTTCATAAGGCACCTCATTGTTATACAGAAGCCTACTCAATTATTCACGAACTGAGATACTCTTTTATCCCTGGCCTACTTTAGGATGCCATTGGCTGTAATCAAAACTTCTGAAAGACTTCTAAAGTCCTCAGATAATTGGGGAAGCCATTGTGAGAGAAAGCAGCATCAGCCCTTTCAGAACTGAGAGAATTAGAACCACTCACTGTGTTGTCTTCATAATACTTAGTATTTCCTGTGAGACTGTTTTCCACATGTACTTAGCTGAAGACTTGCCAAATATTTGATCATTTAATCAGGGTTACATCCTTGGATGAGCACTCACTGTTCAACAAATATGATTTAAAAATTTTGTATCGGGGCAAACAACACAAAATCTACCTATCCCATGCCATTGCATTTCTTACTGGAGGAATTCAGGAAGATGGCATTAATTACACACTGGGTTTAGGTTTTCTTTTATTACTGTATCAATTAGAAGGACAAAAACTTGATCATTACAATCTTGAGAAGGAATCTATTGAAATTACCTTCACAGAACCTCTTTAAACAACACCCTTCATATCTCAGTTTTACAAGATGGGCAAAGCACAAAAAAAATATTCCTCTAGATTCTATTACCCAGGATGTTGTGCAATTATGTATCAGTAAGCCAGGGCAATAACTCGGCACACTTGTGGTCTGGTGAGGACTGATTAGGTTGCCCCTGTGATAGCATATAGGAATGATTTTGATTACAATGGACGAGCTAGCCTGGGAGGGAAGCCGCGTTCCTCAAGATGGATCCTGACCAGCCTCATCTTGCTACTGAGGGGATTTCCAGAACCTGGAACAATATAACCTTAGCACCCTACACAAATGATTTCTGAAATCTTTCCAGTCAGAAATTTGACTTCTAATGCTGATACATTCCTATTAATCTTCAGAGATCCTTTCTTTTATGTTTTGCTTGAAACACTGCAACAGATCAATTAATTATGAAATCTCTGCATAATCTTATTTTGATATTTTTTCTTCTGCTTAATATACTACACTGCTCAGCTCACATTTCCAGCATGATCATATTTTTTAATATTCTTGACTAATATATGCAAAAATTTGGCTTCTGAATGGGTCATTACTTTTCATGCTCACATCATACAATTCTGTTTTATTGTTGCCATGGCTGTTCATAACAAATCCATTAAAACAGATTGCAGGAAATCCACCAGCTAGATTTTCTTTTTCAGAAAAAAAATAATATTTTCCCCTTTTCTAAAATAATTTAAAATAATTGGTTTACAGTGGAAATCTTACATATGATTTTCCAGAGATTTCTAAGGCCTTTTCCTAGTCATTTACAATAAATGCTTTTGAGATTCACGTTTCTTTTTATCCACAGCTGTAGCAAATAAAGTTTTCCCAGTCATCATTAATATTTTGAGAAGGGATTTTTACCGACAAGTTTCTACACATTACTCCAGAAATTTCATGCTCAAACAACCCAACAGAAATCAGAAACAAAATAAAAATCCCCCATGCTTTTTTAAAAAATAAAGTTACAACACTATAAGCTTTTTTTTCCAAATCACTTTAGATGCTCTGAAATCTCCCTGCACCTATCCAAAAGACAGTACAAATGGCAGTTTTCTTGGGTATATTGGAAAACCATCTAATTTTCTGCCACTAGCTGTAGAAACATTTGTCTCTTGAGAGAGACAGCAATGAGTCAGCTCCTAATTACTAACAGAAACCACCACTGACCAGGACAGGCACTGAAGCATCACCGAGCTTTTTGCTAGCATAACCCATCACATTTTCTCCCAGGAAGACAATGACATGATAATATTCAGCTCTGCATTTACATCTCATTATCTGCAGGAAAGGCTGGTTGATTTCTCATCCCTGACTTGCCATGTACGTTGCTCCCCTGTTTAACAAGACAACATCTGGAGTGTACGCATTAAAAACACTAAAATATGAATGTATTCAAGTCTACCTCACTAGTTATCTCCATTAAAAATGGATATTTCTATGGGGTACGTGAGAGAAATGCATTTTGTTGTGAGATTAAAAAATGTAGTCACAACTTAAAAATATAGCATTCATAGTGATAAAAATAGTTGTCACAGTAAAGTCATATGTAACCATTGTTTTGACACACCCCATTTTTTGATTCTGTGCATAATTTGGCTATGGGAGAAGAGACAAGAGGTGAGACCTTACTGTTTTAGCGAAACTACACTTGTCACACATTCAAGTAAAACTCAGGAGAATCTGAAACACAGTAATTATCTTTAAAAAGGCCCAGGAGGAAAATGGGGATCCATGCCTCAGCCTAAAGAGTAAGTTACAGGATCTAAGCTACTGCTGAGTCAATGCAACAGAAAAAAATAAACCCAAACTATAAACCAAAAGACCTTATGATTCAATCCACTTACTTGAGCCACCAACACTTGAGCAGTTCTGATTTTGTTGTCTACCTTTTTGACAACTGAAATGAAATACAGTTCCCACTGCACTAATTGGGTGCATTTTGGATGGTAAATTTTGATTCATATGAACAAGCAAGAGAGGCAGAGCACTGCTGCACAGCACTGAGCTCCCAAATTAGCACAGAGGGTGCAGAGTGGCAGGGAATTGAAGCCACCTCCTGCTTCTTTACCACACTGCTGGGAACTCACCTATCTCCCAGCAGCAGGGCAGAGATGCTGCACAGCCATCTGATATCCAGCACCCAAAAAGGAGAGGCAAAATGAATCCAAAGCCCTGTTCAGAAGCAAGAGCTTACCTGATCCTGATGTGGGGCTGAGACTTGACCACGAGATACAATAAGCCTGGGTAATTTCAAGTTGGTTTTTTTTTTTTTTAACTGAGTCTAATTCTCCACCTGCTCTTGCCTATTTCAACGTATTTTCTTCAAATGTTACCAAACTAACTACCACAAAGCAGCCACAGTAAAAGCAAAGCTGTTTAAGCTGTAAAGTCACGGTTAAAGAAATTGCACAAATATATACCAAAGAAAAAAAATTACTAGTAGTGTCTCTAATGAGAGATATTGTTTGAAGGTATGCTATGAATGCTATCCAGCAGAGAAACACTCCTCATCTATGATAACCTTGTATGTACCCTTGAGCTTCATTTCATCATCCAAATTAGGGAGCAAGGTTAAACTTCTAGTTTACAGAGCTTGGAGCATGACCTTCTGCAACAATACAATTAGGTGTTAGATCATTTTAGTATCACAGTTCAAATCCTAAAATTTCTGATAGCATTTTTTTATTACTAATATTTTGCACACTGCAAATCTGCTGGCATTTAAAGTTAGGAATTGAAGAAATAAAGAAACATCTGCTACAAACTGTTTGATCTAAGATTAGATCAATCCTTGTGGGCTTGATTGCAGTCTGACAATTAGGATGGTTAGAGAGAGATGATTAGGGACAATTCACCCAGTTATAGTATACACACGTCATCTTTTTGCTGCCATAACATGCCATTATAGATTCATATAGATGCTTATAATATACTATAATTTATGGTGTTATAGTCACAGGCTATACATGTAATCCATAAAAGGATTTATTTTATTATTAGGGATTTATGTGAAATCAAAGTGCACCATAGCAATTTTCCAACTATTCCTCTACTAGCTAAACTACTCTGTGTATCATACAAACACTTTAGTTATGGAATCTAAAAGCTTTTTATTTTTATGCGTTTACAAGAGAGCAGAGGATATATATCTGAACAGATCTGCACCTTATACGCCTGTGAAAAGCACTATACAACTTCATCAGTCCCTAAGCATCCATAGTTTCAAACCTCACCACTGTTGCTTTGTTTTGAAGTACCATCAGGGCAATTCAAGGGCAGGGCAGCCTACACAAACAGCACACTCTGACTCCACAGCAGTCTGCAGGCCAGCAGAATTTATAACTTACATCTGAATTGATTTTATGGTTATTTAAAAAAAATCAGTTCCAGTGGCCATTTCTTTTGGCTTTCTGCATCTCTGACTCAGTTTAGGCAAGGCTAACTGCAGTGATTGCTTCGGAAGAAAACTAATACTGCTCACTTCATGTCTGGCCTCTGAGCTGATGACAAAAAAACACCCTCGAAAACAGAAGAAAAATTTGGTTTCAACAGTTGTAGCACACATCCAGCAGAAAAACCCCATAGCTTGCAATATTTTTTAAAGAAATTATTATGCTCAAGAAATCTCAAGCATTTCACTGAGCTTAAGCTGAATGTGCAGCACCTACCTAAGAATAACTGTGTACCCATGTATGTTGAAATCTCCTCCTACATGTTCTTTCCTCAATGTAATCAGAAAAAAATACCAGCAGGGAAAGTTATGGTTTTGCAATATTTTAATATTAAATTTGAGTAAGTTCTCAAACTGAACTGGAGTAGCTATCTTACTTAACTCATCTGAAGGAGTTTTTTAGTTTAAATCCCACATTTTAAAAGATGTTTCGCCTACTTAGTTACAAGTAAACATAGTCCACTTGAATTTGAAAAACCACAAAGAATGGTTTGATATACTGCAATGGAAAGCAATATTTAGAGAATAAAACTATGACTCCTTTATTTTTAATACTATAAATACACATACAAATAATGGAAATATCACTATGTTTCTTCCACAGATGTGTTTATTAAGCTGAAACATGGTATTTTTTATGCATATTTTATAGACAGTCATCACTTCTTGAGAACCTTAAAAGTATTTATTGTACCTACAATGGAACCTACTGCTGAGAAACAAACAAATTATTGAGATAGTATTCTTATGTGTCTAGAAAACAAAATTCAGACTGTTACACACAAGCTGAAATAACACGCACTGAAAGATGGTATTGATCAGCTGAGATGCTTAGTACTTTTATGTTAGGAAGGAAGGGATTTGTGAAAGTAAGTGTTAAAAAATCAAACACATGCAACAGAGTACCTTAAAATGAAGCAGAATTTCAGAACAAAACAGTAATCACAGACATCTGTCCTATAGTACCAAGGGAAAAAACCTCAACTAATTTTTACAGCTCCAATTTAGAGGGTTACAAACTCAAATTTATCTTCAGAATCCAAAATTATTCCTCAGGTTTACATCAGCTAGATACATATCATGTTATCACAGAACAGTTTGGGTTGGAAAGAAACACCTAGTTCCAAACCCACTTCCCACACACACCCCATGGGGGGCAGGGACCCCTCCGACTAGACCAGCTTTCTCAAAGCACCATCCAACCTAGCCTTGAGCAATTCCAGGGATGGGGAATCCACAACTTTTCTGTCCATGTGCCTCACAATCCTCAAAGTAAAGAATTTCTTCCTAATATCTAATCTAATCCCACTCTCAGTGTAAAGCCATTTCCCCTTGTCCTATCATTACATGTCCTTGTAAGAAGACCTGGTCCATCTCTCTTGAAGGCTCTCTTGCCCTCTTTAGGTACTGGAAGTTTCTCTAAGGTCTCCCCAGAGTCTCCTCTCCTTCCTGCTGAATAACCTGAACTCTCAGCATGTTTTCATAGGAGGGTGCTCCAACCCTCTGATTATTTAGCTCTTCTCTACACTATTGCAGAGAAACCTATTTTAGCATAGGCATCAAAGTCCTCATGACGCTGTTGTTTTGACTGATAAAATAAGCGAAAAGTTTGCTTTGCATGGGATTTAAGATAGCTGAGCACAGGACTAAATCTAAAGCATTTTTTGTAAAGAAAAAACAGAGAGCTGACTGTAAGTGCCACTGTATATTTATGTAGGAGTATAATTTCCAACAGCAATTGATCCTCAGAGTAGAATAGGAAAGTTAGGGCCTTTTATTCTTTGAGATATTTGTCATTTCAGTATATATTTAGAAAAGCTTGCAAACCCAGCCACACTGATGTCAATGGATGAAAGCACACTGAAATAGAGTGACTATCAAACACCTGGTCACTGCCCTGGCACACAGGCATGCATGAAGTGAGTGCATCATGTTTAAACAGTGAGACTAAAGAACATACGAATGCCAGTGTAGAAGAACAGCTCTTCAAACATATTTTGATACGCTGTACCACAGAACAGGAACAGATTTTAAAAATGGAATTTATCTATGGCATATTCAAAAAATCTCTGAAATCTCAGGTTGCATGACTCAGTTGTGTTGTTTTCCTACAAATCAAATGCACCCATTTTTATTATTATTATTTTTAATGTAGTTAGATATTCTGCTTTGAATGCCCTTTAAGTACTATGTCATGGACACTAGATTTTATGGAGAAATTAATCTTACATAGAAAATAAGGTGTTCTGCAAAACGATGGCTGCAGCAGGGCTTGAGCAGGACCATACAAATAGTAATGTTCAAGAGGATGTCTAATTTCAATGCTGTTTTTCTGTCAATTAATCACCTGCATTACTGTAACCTATAGGTTAAATCTCCTCCTAACAAAGAATCATAGTTGTAAAGGATAGTATCATGCCCCAAAGACCTTCATCACGTCTTACATTTAAATTAACTGAAGGGGAGGAAGAGGAAGTCACATCTTGGGGGAAGTGGAAATAGTTAAAAGCTCAGAGTTAGCAAGAATCCTCTGCCATAGAAATTAAATGCATACTAAAATGGAGTAATTCACTGAAATTTCCTGCAATATTTCTGCACAGAATTACCTTGAAGTAAAAATAAAAAAAAAAACAACCAAAAATTAAACCAAACACCCAAAAAAAACCCAACCAGCACTTGCTCCGGGTGTCGTAACTTTCAGACCAATGCAGACAGAAAGATATATATTTCAAACTCTGCTTCATTTGTATAAGTGATTTGCTTTCTGCCACTTTTGTGCCACTTATTTTACTGCATTTCCAGAAGATCTCTGCTTAAAGTTGTTACCAGTCTGCTATTACAATGCATCAATATTGTAACAAATAAAGACATAATCCAAAGCAAGAAAAGGATGAGAAAATAAATGCTTTTACACACAACTAAGAGGATTTGGAAGAAAAAGCTGTAGCCCTTAGCTCTTGTAACTACCAACACCAGTTCTGTTCAGCTTTTGTTGCAACAGCAAATTTTTAACAGATCAAGACAGCTTTTACTCAAAGAAAAAGAGCATGAAATAGCTTCCCTCAGAACACAAATGCAACTGGTATGTTACATTCCCAGACAGAGTGCCTTGTGGGGTAATAGCTACTACAGGGGATTAGGAACCACGTTCTTATGGCCCCAGGGAATTAAAGTAGAGGAAAAGCAGATGGTTTCCAAACACAAACTTCCTAAGTCCAAAAGACTACTCTGAATTCCCTGCTTTGTAGCTGTTATAGGTCTCAAAAAAATCTGCCCTCAATTGTTTGAGAGATTGACCCAAAATATATTCAGGTGAAATCTGCAGAAGCCATGCTTTAGTGTGCTTTGGCTCAGACCCAAACTGATAACACTCCAGGCCTCAGATCAAACATGAATTTCTTTGTTAAATGAGCTATGGTCATCCCACTAAGCTAATATTATTATCTAAGAGGAAAAAACCCTCTCAAAACAGCTTTCCCACCCCTCCTCCTACTTTCACTGATTATCACCAGCATTCCAGAACTTCCAGGAGCTAAGATTGTCCTTCTACAACTATTTCCCATGGGCAAAAGAAAATTATTAGTCTACCCAACTGATGCTATTTATTTTTATAGTCTCATCAGCCCCTTAGAAATAGAAAGCACATTGATTTTCTGTGCTCTGGGGACCCCCTGAGGGTATGAGTGGGTGGAAGAAGAGCAACAAAAAAAAGTTTTACTATTTCTGGTCAAAATTAACCAACATCTACCATGTTGGTTCAAGAGTAGCTAACCCAAGTACCTTTTCTCACTTGCAGTATTAAAAATGCATACAGGACAATAGCAGAAAGTTGTGTCGCTCTCTTCTCCCTTCCTGATACTGCTGAGATGGTCTCAGATATAAGATATGAAGCTGTAATGTGCAGTCTAATATAAAAGAGAAGCAAGGTGTTAATGCTGTGTGCTCACCAGTATTAATTCTACCAGAAGCAACATCTGGTTTTGCAGTAATAATTTCTTAGTTGTGAAGTCTTAGTAAGAGTTTAAGACTGAAAATGCAGGTAGCTTGTTACAGATACAGCTTTATTATATAGTGACAGCAATGAGCAAGCTCCCAAATCACATCTTCTTGTAAAGTATGTAAAAAGTCAGCAGAAAACTATGGTTACAATATAAAATATGCAGATTTTATGGAAAATACCAGTAGGTTTAATAGAATGCTTACCTTTATTAATAACCAATCTGAGTAAGAACATGCTATGAATCATGAACTACAAAAAAATTTCCAAATTCTGTATGACACAGAATTCTGTAAACTCAGGTACTGTGAGAGAATGGACTAAAAACTTTATTATATCTTTTAATATTAGAACAGCTAAATAACTAAATATTATGACCAACACCTAACATCTTCAAGAATTTCTGACTACAGTTGCTTTTGGCTAGATCACCACAGTTGCTGTCTTACACATCAAGAGTCCACAGAAAGTGCACCTTCTGGATTGATTTTATTTAGAACAAAGTCATGATGAGAACACCCAAATGATTTTCAATACCTTAGAATTAAAGTTTCTAATTTGGAGGTGGGGTAGGGAGGAGAGACAAGGAAGTTTTCAGTGTAAAATTGAATAAAAGAACATTGGAAATCTCAGTCATCCTCACTGAACAATTCAGAGTTTGAGAGGTGTTCTATATTAGGTAGGTATTTACATTATCTATATATCAGATAACACATGCTGACAGCAGCAGGTAAATCCTGTCTCTGCATGTTAATCAACACCTACTAGAGCCATTCCCTAACAGATGTATATCATAAATAGGTTTATAAAATCACAGTTATATATCCAGTATCTCAGAAATTAATCCAAGCAATTCTCTGGATGTGGTCATTAAAACTCTTGCCTCGACACAGACAGGTCTAAGTCCAGCACTGCAGAGCAGCAATTGCCACACACTCCTCTTTGCTCTGAAGTGTGCACTTAAATGACCCAGCCTGCATATGGACCAAAAGAGAGGTAAGAGCTGGGCATAGATGAATGAGAAAGAATGTGCAAGTCACTCAGCCCTGCCGCCTTCAGCTGCAGAGAGCCATGCAACAGGTGCTTACTACTCCTTCTGTATTCATCCCACAGTTTCTATCTAAGGAGATATTTGAAGTGTGACAGTTTTTCTTCTTGCTGGTATGGCACTGGCTCACCAGGATCAAAACAAATTCCTTTCTGAGGGGTCAAAGCAAGAGAAAATACTGGACATTTCACATTCATGGTTCTTTTTCCTAGGTGCTCAGTGGCTAATACATAAGCCACCGTGCTTTGGAGAGTTTTTATTGTGATTTAATTTATGAGCCTTGTGCCAGACCAAATTCTAATTCTTGTAGCTAACATCTGCATGAAAAGATTTTTGCCCTTTACTCAAAATCACTTGTTATAATACATTCCATTACTGTTTTTTGTATTTTTAACATATATTTTAAGGAATTCGTCAGCGGAGAGCTGTTCAGATGAAGACATGTTAGTTCAATGCAGCATTCACCAGTGAACTCACAGCATCAGGTCACAGCAAGACAGCCACCGTGACACTCAGCATTCGAGGATGCTGCACCATCTTACTTTTCAGTGGCAGAGGCTTTTGTCCTATTTTTCTTTAGGAGGATCTGGCTCTATTCTTCTAAGCATACAATATGTAATTCCTCCTTTGGCTCATCTGCCTTTCAAATTAACAAGTCCCCTGTTCCTACTGTTTTCCCTATGGTCTCCTTAAGTCTGCCCTGCTGGACTTTTAAATATCTTTCAGTAATCACTTTAAGTTAGTACAGACTTGGTTTACGATAGATTTAAGCTCTAAGACTTCATAAATTAATAAAATATTACATAAATGGAGAAGGCTTATAATGGAAGATAAGCCCTATTTACAGTGTTTTTTTTTAAACTTGTTCACAGAATTCTACCTCTCTCTGTGGTTACGTTTCTGCTGCTATTTCTATTGTTGCATACAATAGGAATTCCTTTCTTCTGTGAACTGTCCCCATTCTTTTATTATTAGCAGCACAGCAACTGAAGAATATTATTAGCATTAGTAATTGTCTCACATGATATGTTCCACCAGATACACTGTGCAATGCCATAGACTGTGTCTGATTCTTTCTTCATGCACAGCTGAAGTTCCCTACTCAATAGTTAGCAAGCATCATCCTACAATACTTGCTTTAGTGTAATGTACTTTAAAATGTTTTGTAGATATCTTTGATGTTCCTATTGTTGTTTCTGAAGGCTGCAGAAACTAAAATGTAGTTTTCAATGGTACAAGCACTGGAAGACTGGAGGTCTATGGGGGTTTTCATTTTTTCAAAACTTGGTCTTTCTGGAAGGCAATAGCAGAGTTCACTACATGGTTTTCATGTCTTATTTATATGAAACTTTTCCAAGCATCTTTTGCAGATGAAGGGCTTGCTCAAAAGGGAGTGAGAGCAATATTTCCACTGACCACACGCAGAAACCAGAAAAGAGAGCAATGGTCTGTTTCACAAAACTGAGCCAAGCGTCACTTCAAAATACTGGCATTAATTTGGGTGGTCAGAATCACTCTTAACAGGTCTTTGTAAATATTTTCCTTGTTTCTTTTCAGATTTTTCTTTTTTGATCACTGCTAAAAAAAATTCACATTCAAAACATAGTAGAAAATTAGAAAAAAACTATTTTACAAGATATACCCATACAGATCAATACTAGAGCAGATCTTTGGGACAAATTCTTTCTATAGGCACAGTATTAATATTTTAGAAGCATGATAATTGCCCTGACAGAATTTACACCAAGTAGTCCTATTATATTCAGCTTGTCTTTCAGTGGTCTTCAGCATGCAGTGATTGTGAGAAAGGCATGTATTTTTTTTATTTTAATCTTTAGTTCTAAAGGTCTTTAAATCACTTCCAATTAAAATTGAAGCTATATAATTCTGCCTAGGATTAACTAAATCATTTTTTCTAGGACTAATTAGAATATGTTTAATTAGTTAAGATAATAATTTTTTGTCCAGAACCAACTTTGGACCATGTTCTTAGCTTTGTTTTGAGAGTCTTACTGCTTATTTACAATGGAATGATTCTAAAAGAGAAGTTTTAAGTTCTCTCCCTTTCCCCATGCCTATAAACAGAAAAGAATAGTTTAATTTATTGAAGTATAAGTCTTTGATCTTTTTCTCAGGAAAAGCAAGGCAAACCATAAAAAAAAAATCCCTCAGTGACCATAAGCTAATTCAGTAACACAATACAACACATATTTAATTCCTTTAAGGTCGTGCATGTTGTGTCATTCTACTTGTCACTGATCTTTTTAACAACACTGTACCACTTCTCTAGAGATCCAAGTCAATTATATAAGTGGGTGTTTGTTCCAAAAATACACCCACGATTAAATGTCTCAGTGTGTGTGTATACCTTTACTCAGAAGCTTTACTGGGGGGAATATATATCCTCAAAATGAAAGTACAGAAGATGTAAAATTTAACTAATTTAACTCATTTATAGGCCCTTCAAGAGGAAAATTAATTAGCACAAAGAATTTAAACAAAGTACATGTTATTAAAAAATATAAGCATTTGCAAGCATTGCTGGCTGAAATTCTTAATTTTTAGAGCAGTACTCCCTGATTTTGCTACAGGTGATCAGAATTTCTTAGAACTGTCATAAGAAATGGTGAATGTGTTTTAAAAGAGTGCTTACATTAAGAAATCTATTTTAGTATCCTTTTCATTGCTGCTGCAGAGACTTCCTGCAAACTGTGAACAGCAAAACTTGGTATCATGGCGGAGATTATTTTAAAATCACATACCAGTAGTTAACAGTCCCACTCTGGGGTGTTGGACTAGCTGACCTCCATGGTCCCATGAATAAGTGAATTAGTGACTAAATTCAACCTTAAATGCTCCAATTTTCTCTTAGAGTTATAATTCCCTCTGCGAGGAATTTCTGAGAGAAAGAAACCTGGAGATCTCTTTCTCTAAACATAGAGCCTTTTAATTCTTCTCAGTTCTGCCCTCTGTTATCTTTAACACTGGAATTCAATGAGCTGAAGCAAAATTGGTCCACAGAGTCTACAAGAGGTTTTTCCCCTTGTACACCCTGAAAGCAGGATTCTCAAGCAAAGGCAATTGTCTCTCAAGGACTGCTTCTGAAACCCTAGAAAGCATTAATATGAGTGCTTTTCCCTTAATTTTCTCTTTCCACTTCCTTAGTCTTGTCTTCCTATTTCCCCTCCCCAAGTTTTATATTGCTACCCTATTCTCAGCAACAAAACTTTTCATCACATTTTTGAAAAAGTAATTTAGGATGGAAGTTCTTTCTCCTCCCAAACTGAAACTCAAATTTCTCTCTTCCAAATAAAGGATTCCCTAAAAAGCCTATGTATTGTTAACTTTAGTAAAAGCAAGGGTCTTTTAACAATGGTTTTAGCCCACTATATAGAAGTAAAATATGATTACTATGTCTCAGGATTAAGGTTCAGCAATTTCTAGAGAAAAGTTTAGTTTTGCTTTGTCTAGAGTAAGAATATGCATTTTCCTTTAATCCATGAGGCTTTTTGCCTCTGGGTTGCATAATTCTCTGCCCTCATCTCTTCAGTCAAAACATAGCACAGATCAAAACATGCATGCAGATGTCAGGCTTTGAACAAAAGCTGAATAGAAATTAGACTGCAAACACTGGAATGCAGGTTTTCATTCTTCTGAAACTATGAAGGGACAGAAATAACTCTGTATCTGGGATCACACTATTATTAAAATATGTGCTTTTACTTTCCACTATTATTAAAATGTGTGAGTGAACAATTTACTTTTTGTTCACAAGTTTTTGAAGTTTTGATCACATCATCAAGACATTTTTGGGAAAGTTCAGAATTTCTACCTTTTATTACCAGTCTGGGGTAACCAGTATTCTGCACAGATTAAGTATGACCATTTTGTTAAATTTTAGAGAAGAAATTGTATATGGCCAATATACAGGATTTTAAATTAAGGTGTTTTTATTTCTGTAAGGGCACCTGGCTCCTCCTTTCCACATCAGGTTTTAAGACCTGCCACTTCTGTAGCAGTGGTTTTAATGGCAGTATCCATCATGAAATTACATCACAACCTAGGCTAGAGGGACCACAGGCTCAAATCAACTGCTTTGTGACAATTTCGAAAACATATTTAACACCTTGCAAACTACAAGGGATACTGCTGAAATTTTATTGATCTTAAAATCTTCTTCTGTTATATTTTAGACATTTTCATTACCAATCCAGGTAATCCAGGAGTTCTAAGTGTCTGAGACTTGTGTAACTCCACAGATATAAATTAATGCTTAAATAGAAAATAGAATTTACATCTAAGCATTTCAAAAATCTGATTTTCTGCACGTCATCTGCAATTAATGCTGGCTGAATGAACAGGGAAAAAATTTCTTTGTGATGACACCTAGGATGAATTACTAGAGTTTATGTGTTTCATTTCTTATCTCAACAACTACAAGTACTGCTGAAGACAGACAGAACAAGTTGCTTCAACCTACTGACATGTAGTCAGATACACTAGAAGCAATAAAAAAGTTAAAAAAAATTCCATTTTCAAATCCCTATAGTAGATTCCTTGAAGAAAATATGATGGTGGTAATTATATAAATAAAGTGAAATTTACTATCCTTCTTTTCATGTTACCCTGCTTCTTTTCTCTTCCTGGTGTGGTATTCACCACACCCCAGGGAAACAACTATTAAGAACTAAAGAAAAACTGGAAAAAATAATTTGATTTCTGAGAACTGGAAGGAAAGGAGAAATAAATTTCTATCTCATGCCACCGAAGAACTATTTTTCAAATGGAATTAAATAATTAGCATTAGTCTCCAGAGAAGACTCCTGGATAGTCAAAATCTGAAATCAAGGGAATTTTACCAGTGAAAATGGCAGCTGTGATTTGAAAGCTGGCACTTCAGTTCTCTCATTTATGACTGACAATTTCACTTCTGCACCTGAAACTCTGCACCTATTCAAGCAGCAATGACTAAAACATGGAAGAGAAAGAGAGGTCCAAGAAAGACAACCTCTAAAAATCACTCATACATGACTGGTCCTGTTCAGACCCACAGGACAGATATTTCCTGTTTTGCAGTAAAACAAGCAGTGTGAAAGTCTCAAAAATTACTATTTCTTTCCCTTTCTGAATGTTCCCCACCCCACCATCAATTTATTTACTTAATCCTTCCAAACCAAGCAAAATAAATGTCTGACAGAACCTTTTCCCCTGCATGTACGCACAGATACCCAACCAGAAACTTCAACATGACAGCTGGCAGTTCCTTCATCAATTACCTTGTTAATTTCTTGAATTTAGGAAAGAGACTTTGCTCACAGCTTACTAGAGAACCATCACCCTGTTTCATGGGAACTGAAAATGGAGGTGTCACGGTTTAACCCAGCAGGTAGCTAAATGCCCCACAGCTGCTCGCTTACTCACTGTCCCCTACCAGTGCAATGGGGCGGAAAATTGGGGGGGAAAAAAGTAAAATTTGTGCGTTTAGATAACAGTTTAATAGGATAGAAATGGAAGAGAAAACAACAACAGGAACAACACTTTGAGAAATTAGTTAGAATACACTAAACAAGTGATGCACAATGCAATTGCTCACCCACCGCCCATTGGCCCATGCCCAGCCAGCTCCGGAGCAGTGGACCCCAGCCAGCTTTATCCCTGGCTTATGTACCCAGCACGATGCCATAAAATATGGAATATCCCTCTGGTCAGTTGGGGTCAGCTCTCCTGGCTTTTCCCCTCACAAATTCTTGTGCAGGCCCTCCCTCCTTGTTGGTGGGGTGGGGTGAGGAGCAAAGGCCTTAACATTGTGTAAACACTGCTTAGCAAAACCCAAAATATCCGCATGTTATTAACATTGTTCTCACACTGCTTAGCAAAACCCAAAATATCCGCATGTTATTAACATTGTTCTCATTCTAAATCTAAAACACAGCACTCTACCAGCTACTAAAAAGAAAATTAACTCTATCCCAGATGAAACCAGGACAGTAGAACAACAGAGTACTTATGTAAAGTCTGCTGTAATTTGACATCTGTGTTGAGTGCCCTAATTCCTGTGTTGAAATAGGTTTGTGTTTGACCAGTTTGAATCAAGACACTGAACCTGAAGTTCTCAAAATTCAGACAAGTACTTGGATTGTGTACAGAAAAAAAAAAGAAATAAAAAATTCTGAATATCATGGTGTATTAAAAACACCACAATTAACTCATAATTAATATTTGGTGTGTTTTAATTTTTTCCCTGTATAGAAACAGTATACTAGAGATTTCTCCCTCATTTATATCTTTGCACTAGATCTGGCAATGAAGCACAAACTGGTGGTATCGCATCTATTTCCACAGCATCACACCAATTTCCAAAGCACCATCATGGCTTCTATTCTTACTGAAAGCTGAGAGAAAGCTGACACAATGTTTGTCAAGCAATCAAACATGGAGCTTCAAGAATCTTATCTTAAACTGGATCAAACTATCTTCAGTTGGAATACTTACACAAATACAAACAAACCAACAAATCTTTGGGTCTTTTGTTGTGGTTTGCGTTGGTTTGTTTTTTGTGGTTTTTTTTAATCAATCATAACATCAAAGTTCCTTAGTTACTTCCAGTAAATCTCAAACCATGAATGAATGCATACTTCAAAATAGACAATCGATTTTAATGTTCACTCCCATTCCTTACATCATTTGTATGAAAACACAAATTATCTAAATAAAGGATAAGCTCTTCACATCCTTTACCACAGCAATTGGTAATATTACTCAATATAAAGACCTTAGAGGATATAAGAATACAATGTATACTACATTTTAGACATGAAGTTGATTTAATTTTTTTTTTGCCTACTGCCACCATTCATTACTTACTAAACAACACTAATAGTAATTTGATATCCAAATAGCATAGGTTTCACTATTGGTTAACAAACAAAAAAGCTCTGGAAAAAAGCTACCATATTAATAATGATCATAATTCATGAAAAGAAAACAAACAGAAAAGCACTTTGTAGAGTCTTTTTTAGCAAGATATCAGAACTCTGATGAAATTTTAGAATGTTTTTTTCCAAGAGTGCTCCATAGAGTATATTTCTCAGAACAGATCTTAAAGCTGACAAAAGAAATCATTTGACTACAAACTGTTATGCCTCCAATACAGCCAAGCCAATTAGTCACTCTGCTCCTATCAGAGAATTTCAAATATATTGTACATTGACAAGCTGCCTACACAATAGCAGCCTTGTGATAGGAAAGTAAAAAGCAAAAGGAGAAAAAAAATAATAACACATTGAACACATGCTTTGTCTTCCAGAGTCTCCCTATCTTTCACAAAACTGCTCTGAATCAAACCTCCATGTTTTCCTTGCTCTTCACTCACATCTTTAAAATTCCAGCTCATCCACATACCATAGGAGCCAGCATCAGCTTTTTTCTCAAATTCTGTAACTCTTTCAGGGATTCACAACAAAAATGTTGAGTCTTGACAGACTTTTGTAACAGCCAAATGCTTCAGTGGCACCCAGACCAGTTCATCTTAAACAACCATCCCACATCTAGAGGATTTAATAAACTGCTGTGACTAAAGGACAGCCCTATGTTATAAGATGGGTCTATAAACAAATTAAGACGTTTCTGTCAGTCAGAAGAGGGTTAAAGAACAACATGGATCATCTTCCAGTATTATGTATCACACAAACTCCTGATTAGTTCTTTGATTCACAGTGTCTGGTATCTTAAAAGAGAAATATCTATCTGTGTGGAGAAAAAGAGGAAGTATTTTGAGATGCTGATAGGTCATAATTTACGACCCATGTTTTATCTGATAGTGATGGAACCTCAACAAAAACCCAACCTGAAGCTAAACATTTTTAACTTATAAGGAACATGTCTGCAAGAGATCTGAGCTGTGTTATGAATGTACTTGTTTATTGCACCCTTCCTACTCCCCTTTATCTTCTGAGCCCCACCTTCTCCCCACCATGCCAGCCTCCTATTTCTTTCAGTTTCCATGCACTATGAACTCGTTCAACCTCATTACTTTTGTTCTTATTGCACCCAGGCCCATATTTAGAGGCTTGCATTCAAGGTCCGAACTTTACCAGCTCATCCCCACTTATTTCCAATGCATTTCCTGTCTAGGAAAGCAATGAGCAGCTTTCTCCACTTTCTTAATTGAAATACCCTAGACCTTAGAACCTCCCTCCTTTCAGACTGCCCAAATCACCAAAGCACTCTTTATTAATTTACACAGTGCAGTGAAATTTCTAAGAAGTGTAAGTATTTACCTAAGAGATTACAGAAATACTGTCAAAGGACTAATGTTTCCAACCATTTGACTGTAAATCCATAATCTCTAACCTTTTCGTATTCTGTCTCACTTTTACAACACAGTGCCATTTCTGCTTTTTATTTGCATGCTTTCAGAAAACTACCTTCCACAGGAGGGGAATCTAGCAAGGTTTGTTGATGTGAGGTAATTTCAGAGAATTAAAGAGAAGAATAATAGTTCACTATTCAGTTAGGTCTCTGTGCAGAGGATTGATTGAGATAGCCTCACTAACGTGAGACTTCTCTTTTATTGACTATCAATTATTTCAGTAATTTCGATGCCGGCTGAAAGACTCAGGGTTAGGAAAATGTATATAGCTTCCTTAATGTACTTCGAGAAAAAACATTGCAAAAACTGCTCAGCCAAATAGCCTTCTTAGAGAAGTCTGCCCTGCAGCTGAGAAGAAAAGGGATGAAATTTTCTTGTGGTACTGATCGAGAATCCACAGCAGCTGCCACTTCCCCCAGCACACAATGCATGCAAACCAGTGGATGCATGAGACTGAAGACCTACCTGCCACGCTCCATATCTGCTATTTTGTGATTGTCCACTTTTCCCATGAGACTAAACCACCTCTTTGCCAAGCTCAGGTGTCACATAGTTTCTTCCTGGCAAAGAGGTAGAATTGCATTTGTCTTTCCTTTTATTTTATCTTTGCTGTCTGTTGAACATATAGGACAAGGTATGCTTGCTTTTACAGTCTCACAGATTTCATGCTGCTATAGCACTAGATTTAATTTTCTATTTTAAAACATTCAGCACTGGGAATTATTATTGTAAAAAAACAGCAGTAAAACCTTCACAAATTAGCTTTGGGCCTCAAAACTATACAATGGCTCAAATATTTCAGCTGCAGTTGTAAATGTTCCTTCATTTTCTTTCTTATTTCAGCCTAAGACACAGGCCTCTGATCCAACAGCTGTGGTCACCCAACAGCCTGAGAAGGAAGTTAGTATTAGGTTGTTAGAGCAAGGTAATATCTTTATGCAAAATGATTCTCACTCTTCATTTTTCTAAAGAGCAAAATCATTAAAAGTGCAGTATAATGCTCTGTAATTATAATCTAAGTCATTTCCCCTGTTAAAAATACATTCTAATTGCTTTAAGTGAAAACACATCATTATAACTTCCCTTGAAAGGGGAACTAATAAATAGATTAGTAAAATCCTACAGTCAGTACATTAAATCATGTTTGTTCATTCAGCTGAGACTGGAACACGTAAAATACATCTTCTTATGGAAAGATACAATTAGGGAGAATGGCTGGCTCATGGGATTAGCCAAGGGATTTTGAGTTTTCCACATCTAGCTTGGTGGTGTGAATCCTCCCCAGCTTGATGTTGACTGAAGCTTATTACCATCTGCTCCCTGCTCAGTGTCCTACATAAAATGAATTGGTTGTCTTTGCCTAATTCCAAGCTCACAGGTGTCCAGTATTACAGCAACTGACAGTAATTAGCACACCTTTAAGCAATGTCAGCAAAGATGCAGAAGATTTAAAAAATTCAATAAAGATGCTTATGTAACTTGGTATAAGCGGTCTACCCAAGCCATGCTTTGAGAAGAGACAGGACGGTGGAATTACCTCTACTTTTCACTGTGCTTCTGACAAATCACTGAATATAGATGATTACATGCCTGCATAAAACTTTAAATCTCTAATTTTACTAGATCTAAAAATCCCAAGGAAGTAAAAAATGGCAATACCCTTTTTTTAACTCTGAAAGCTTATTCTTTCTTATCTTAAAGAGGGATTTTAACAGTTGAAATATAGTTACTATAATTAGAATGGCTGTACTCAGAAGCTGAGAGAACCGTTTCGGTGTGTACAAAAAATTATTGCAGTTTCTATAATGCCTAGAGCAGCTGTGCAGGTAGCCACCATAAGAAGGAAGAAAATAACAAGGAGAGTTACAAATTAAATTATCCAGATTTCTTACTATTAACCTTTGGATGAACAGGCCTGCTGCCTTTGGTCATCTCAGTTATTGCAGACATACATTTGTTTTGTGATTTCACAAAACACTAACTTGTGCAGAGAGAAAACTAGCAAAGTGTTTTAGTTTCAAAATACATAAAAACTGGAGTTTTTTGAAGTTATATAAAGATAGTTTTGAAGTAAATAACTTGAAATCTCTCACTTTCCGGACACAGAGATTTAGAATTAATTCCCAGCGGTGATAAGCTGCTTCTGCCACATTTAAGTTGCATTTCAGGCTGCTACCATTTTCTCCACAGGTCAGAATCTCATGTTCCCCATTGTGTGACTCCCCCACAAATATGTCTCCATTTATGAAACTGAACTTTGTTTTATGGGAGATGAATTTTGGGAAGAAAGTACAGGACAGGAAAAAAACATAAGTCAATTAATTTTTTCCATGTCTAACAAAACAACATTTTAAAAAAATCACATTTTTAATTAGAAACATCAATTTACAACCATTCTTTAATTCCTTACCTGAACATAATTCCTATAAGAAATTTATTTCTTTAAAACTTAAATTAGGAGAAAATTTCCAGCTGACCACTAATTTTTGTATCTATCAGCTTCATAAATGTCTTTATTTAAACATTTAATTTCAGTAGTCTTTTATATGGTAAATAAGCAAACAAAACCAGCCAGATTTGAAATATAATTTATTTCCAAGTACTAAATTTGAAGCTCTTCTTGGATTTCCATATAGGTTTTAAACATTCAAACTATTCAGTAGTTTTCCTTTGGTCTCTTGCATAAGGATGTCATTTTTATTTTTGCATGATCTGCATTTAATCAATGGGAAACCTTCCATTTATTCCAGAACAACACAATCAAGACCTTACTGTTTGTAGGCAAAGAAAACCCTCTAAGAAAGGGTTAGAAACCCTGAAGCCTTCTAAGAAAGGTTGACCTTCCAAGAGTTTTAGTCTACAGAGCTTATGAGTGTGCTTTCTTAAAGAAAATGAAGGAAAAGTAAAGCTTCATTTTTCTGAAACATTAATTGGAATCATCTAGCTCTTCAGATCTATGTCCCTCTTTGGATGACAAATGACAACTATTAGGGCTCTGGTTTGTCATGACACAAGCCACAAATCTCTTCACTGAAAAATGCAGATTTTTCAGGACAGGACAAAGTATGACTGTGGCAAGTTCTATAAGAGTCCAGTCCAGAAACTGGCACCATGTTTCCTATTTATTTTTAAAATAGAATTAAAAATAATACAAAATGCACATAATAAAAACAACGATGTATATATGTAGAAGTGATGAATATATCTAGAAACCAAAATACAGCAAAGGAGCTGTTGACTTCCTGCATTTGAAATTGAAAGTACTTGCTCTGTCCTATGAAGCTTAGGTCCAGATGAAACAAAACCATTGAGTATCTGTTCACAACAGACAAGCCTTATGGAAGAATACATAAAATTTATAGTTTACTGGGCATCTTTTCAGCAAAACAAAGACAACATCAAGGAAAAATGACTATGTAAATTGTAGTGGCTTTTAGTTAAGCATCTAATTAGTCAAAATGAAAAGTTGAGATGGCAACCTGTTTACTTTAGCAATTTCATTTACTTTGACCTGGGGTAGCTTCTGCATATTTTACACATTGCCTCTACAGCAGAAGGTTTATCTCACCAACAGCACTTTGTGTTCACAGATACTCTTTCTCCTGCTGTAACTGCATAAAGGGCTTCTGACATTTATTTTTAAGCTTCCCTTTGACACATGGTTAGTAATATATTATCAAGTTAATAACGTTGAACAGTTCCAATACCTGAAAAAGTATCTGTATTTCCTTTCTCACCTCAGACAATGGAACTCAGGAAGCCACAGAGAAGGTCTCTGTTAATATCATCACTCAGTCTACCTAGCTACCTCCTTCTTCTCATATACATACATTTGCATACAGGATCTCTTGACAGACATAAGTAGGCTCCAATTAGCTTCAGTGAGATTGACTGCAAAAAGCAGCTAGAGCTGTGCAAATATCTGCTGATTCAAACTTTTACCTAAAATGCAAGAAAATGTCATGGCAGAAGTAATTCATGCTTTAACCTGCTGTAATTGTAGAGCAGAATCCAGCTCTATGCAGAAAGCTGACAGTTCAAGACTCTTTGGCTTCACTTTGACAAGCTGTTTGGAATGTAAGTTCTTGCACAGACTTTCATTACAGCTCTTCGTAAGACAGAATTCCACTCTTGGTCTGAAGAACTGAATATATTTGTATAAAGTTATTTATGCTTAACAGGCTTTGTAAACTTTGTAGTCCAGTATTTATATCCATCTTAAAAAAACAAAACAAACATAAAATATATAGAAGACACTCACTTATACTACTAACAAAATTGTGTGTAACTTTATGAGAGGTTCTGTCTGCTGAGTATTATATTACTGTGCTGGTTTTACCTGGGACAGAGCTAATTTTCTTCATAGTTTCTGGTATGGGCCTGTGTTTTGGATTTGTGCTGCAAACAGTTGACAACCTAGGGATGTTCTCATTACCGTTGAGCATCACTTACACAGAGTCATGGTCTCTTCTGCTCCTCACCCCATCCCACCAGTAAGGCAGCTGGGGTGAACATGGAGCTGGGAGAGCACACAGCCAGGACAGGTGACCCCAACTGAGACATTCCAGACCATAGGGTGTCATGCTCAGCATATAGAGCTGGCAGATGAAAGAGGAACAGGGAGATGTTTGGAGTGTCTCTATCCTCCCCAGTAACCATTATATGTCACGGTGCCCTTGTTTCCTGGGGATGGCTGAACACCCGCCTGCCCATGGGCTGCTGTGAATTCATTCCTTGTTTTGGTCTCCTTGCCCTCACAGCTTTTGCTTTGCCTGCTAAAGTATTTTTAATCTCAATCCACGGGTTTCTGCACTTTCACTCTTCTGATTCTCTCCCTCATCCCACTGGGGAAAGTGTGTGCATGGTTGTGTGTGGCTTAGCTGCTGGCTGGTGCTAAACCAGGACAATTATAAATTGTATTCCATCAGGGAAGGTTTAATTACATATTTTCTTACAGTTTAATTATACTGGTAAGATGAAGTATTATAATTAAGATAGAGCACGTTCATGATTAAGTAGACAAATTATTTAGTAGTTAGCAAATATTCAAATATTGCTATAAACAAGGTACTTTTAAATGAAGATTGAAAAGAAAAAAAAATAATTCTATGATAAGACAGCATTACACAACGGATTTGGCTAACAACTTCAAACAGACTTCATTCTTAAAATGCAGATGATGAAACAGTTTGTATCAAAACCCAAATACTTTTAATATAGAATTTTAAATTGTATCTGATTCTAACATATTTTACCTGAATTCTGGCCTGTATTTTGAATGAATATGGAGTTCTAGAAAATTTGCAAAGAAATCTCAACAGCTGCAGCAAAGACACAGGATTTTATGTTCATTATGATGAAATAAAAAAGAAAAGAGAGAGAAATTGTGAAGAACTTCCATAGTCAAAGCTAATTTTTTTTATAAATAAACTTAGTGATGCATGCTAATATTTTGACAGCTCTGAGTATCATCCAGACATATCCATCCAGAGTTGTAAGGAAAATATGTATGGTTGGAATAGAGTAGGTTGGAATAGATGCCTCAGCTTTTATTTTTAAAGCAATTGAGTTTGGCTTGTGCAAAATAGTTTTCAAATAGAAAAATTACATTCTACATTGTAAGAGGCCACTGGCTTGCCGTTTTCTTTGTGATTAAATGGCACAGGCACCACTATAATGAGGCAGTCTATCAAAGTCTTCTAACTGGTTGTTTACACTCTATGAGGCTGTATGAATGAAGGTTTTAAAAGTTTTCATTAAGTCCTTGGCTGCTGTGCATGCACAAACACAAAGCCAATTATTTTAAAGGTACACAGGATTTTACTTGTTCTATCTTTTGTGAGAGCATGATTGCTGTTGCTTATTGCTTCACTGAACAATAGAAATAGGGACAAAATTCCTGTCTTTTGAGCAGTCTGTTGCCATTATTTTATTTATACATAAAATATATTCTCACGTGTAGGCATCAGCACCTGAATTTGAATTTTGAATTGCAATAGCGAATTTGGGAGTGCAAGGAATTTTTAATATAATTACATAGATATTTCATATAACAATTATTAACTGGCTGAATATGTACATACCTGTATACTATTTCTCTTATCAAAACTATTTCTGCTTGAGGGGAAAAAAATCTTTTTTAATCTGATGAAAAGAGTATACCATAGACCAATATAAAAACATAACCTTTTAAGCTACCCTGCCATCCCCCTAATATCTTATTCTGTTGTTTTTCTTCTGTGAAGAAGAGAGAATGACTTTCTCTCTTCCTATTTCTATTCCAGATCCTGGTCATGTAAACATTCCCACAAAAAAAAAATCTTTTTTTTAAGGATTTGCTTTAAGGAAACTACTGAAATATTGGCTGAGCTAATTTCTGAGCTGACAAGGAAGAAACATCCTCAATTCCAAGAGAGACAAGCCAAGTGACTCATTCATCCATATTTTCTTCAGGTGAGGTATCTATTCTGCATCTCAAGTCTTCTACAAAGTCCTAGGTACTCCTATATTCAGTAGTGACATCTAGGACTTTTTTATTTTTAAACTGTTTCCTTATTGAAATGTTTACTCATGAAACAAAACCAAAACCCCAAAGAACTCATAAAAAGGTGTCATTTTTTAATGTAATCACAAATCCTGTTGCAGATATAAAGCAGATTTTTTTAAAAAAAAAGTTCTGCATCATGTATTTCAGAAGATTTATGTTTAAAAATTCCTTATGTGATTTAGCTGCCTTTAGACGTAGTTTACTATGGACCAAGATTTTCATTAGTAAATTTGGATGCTCCAAAAACAAGGAGGCTAAATTCCAACACTGAGTTTTGCAAGAACAGCTGAATGACAGTTAATATTTCATCAGAAACTACATACATGTATCATCAACAAAATTTTAAAAATAACTTTTAGCAATCTTACTATAGTTTAGCAGAAATAAACTCTTTTAACACTCAACTGTAACATTTGTTACAGTTAAGTATTAATTCACTGTATTGTCATTTAGAGAAAATAAGAATATTAGAGCTATCTAAACCACAGATTTATGGTTACTATCTTTACCTGAGACACTGAATTTGCATTAATTTCTTATGTGACAGATGAATATCATTCAATTAGGAGGGCACAAAATTTATACTGAACACATATTTAATTCATTGATCTTAGAAGATGAAAGTAGCAATCCACTCTCTTTAAAAAGAATAGAAAGATTTATCTGAATTGTAAAGTTTTCTGCCAATTTTTTCCAGTTCTAATTGAGATAAGAAGTTTGAACTTTGATATAGGTATATAGCTCATGTCATTAATGCATTTTAATGTCCCTGTAATGAAGCTGCATTTCAGAAGAAACAAGGTGCATGACTAAAGAGCATATACTGTTACTTCACATTATAACACAGGGAGAAGGTAACATACACACTAAAATACAAGGATGATTTACCTAAGTGTAATAGTTCATATTAAATTAATTTTTAATACATGTTTTGGTTTCCAAAGACTTCTGATGCTGGTTTTTAAGGAAACGGGAAAATTGCAGCACAGAAACACATCAGTTAATAAAAGCCTGGAACCCAGAACCATCTATTTTAGGAAAAGAGGGGCTTCAAGCCTTAGCACAGTATAGAGTTCTCTAAAAACACCTGCTCGGTCCTCAGTAGCTGTCAGAAGACTAAATCGAGTGCTAAGGTTGGTCACAAAAGCAACAGAGAAAAATGGAAAGCATTTTTGTGCCATTATGACCATGATTTACCCACACCTGAGCTCACCCCACCTTTCAATCCTCTCAAAGAGAGAGAACAGGAAGGGTCAGAGAAGAAGAAGTATGAAACAGCTCATGTCAGAGGAGCAATAAGACCTCTTCAGCCTGGAGAACAGGTGGAGAGGCCAGCAAAGAAGGTGAATGAAGGACAGATGCCTTAGATCAAAAAGCAATGTGGTGTGAGAGAGCTGGGGGTAAATTATTAACCAACTCTTCTAAAAGAGGAACTGAGGGTGCAAAATGAAGAGAGCAAGATTCAGATTCAAACCAGTCACAGGAGATGGTTTGTCTGGCAGTGGGTAGGAAGCCATGGTTGTATTTTTGGCAAAGAATATTGCAGATGTAAATATAACAGTGGATTCAAGGAAAGTCTGGAAAAGTGCTGGAGGAGAGATCTGTTAAGAATCACCAAGCAGAGAAAGCATGGAAAGCTCATGAGTGAAAAATCACAGGAAGTTAGGACACTGGTTGTGAAAAACATATAACTTTGGTTTGCTTTTACTGCTCACTGCATATAAGCTTATAGACACTGATGGAGAAAAACAACGGAGCTAGATGCACTTTTTATTCTTATGACCCATAACACATCTTCTGTTTATAAACTGGGTCAAGAAGTTGCTTCTCTGCTCTTGGCAAAAGTCTTGAAAGGGACATTAAAGCAAAATGAAAACTTCAGGCTTTGTATTTAGTCAAGATTTGTAGCACAACTTCTGACAAAATGGTGGCTGAGTTTTCTGTCCATGACAATTCAAAAGAAACAACATCTCATTTTCTGCAGCCATTTATTTTTTCTTCAAATGCCCTCTTGTGCTAAATATTACCCTTTGCAGAATTTTACAGGACTGAAGGCAATGACATCGAAAGGAGAGAATGCAAACATGCAGAAGTATATTTCTTCACTGAATAGCCTCCCTTTTTAAAGTTTCTGAGGAATAACACTGTGCATACTGTGCATTCTCAACCGAAAGTCAGTAACAACCCTTTATCACTTTCCTGTAGGAAAATGGCTTTGTTTATAAATTTTTCTGACATCAAAAAATATCATTCCTGACACTGCCTCATCTTACAAATCTATTCATATATCATTTGAAAACAAGCTGGTAGAAATGACAAATAAAAGGTAACATCACACCATAACAAACAAAAGAAAATGCCACCAGCAACATCAACATAAGTGAACAAAACATACCATTTTTTAAAAAAAATATTAAAAGCACATCCAAGTAAGTACTTCGTTTCCAATCAAAAAACTTGAAAGCAATGAATGCATACATCCACACCTGTGACCCAAAAAAAATCCTGTAAGCCTCCTAGTCCTAAAAGAAATAAACTGTTCATAAAGTACTACAATACAGTGACCAAAAACCTGTTTCTAAACAAGTTAGAAAAACATTAGGGAATTCCTTGGAACACCTGATCCTACAAAGTCACTGGACATGGGCAAGACAAACCCTCAAGGCCCATTCCAGTTTCCAACTGGAAAAAACAGTAACATTTCTATGGACAGAACTACACCTTTTTCTTTCTTATAATTAAGGAAAAGAAAAATATAGGAACCGTTCTTTCCTATTCTTATACTGATTGTGTAGATTTTGAGACACCTAGGATACAGAAGATCCATGACTGGATCTTCAAATAAATGTTTTCTTCAGAATACTGTAACAGAAAACCTAGGTATAGACTTTTTTAAACGAGAAAAGGTTGATTTTTGTTTTGAAAGGATTCTAAAATTTTTTCCTAATAAAAATTGTTTAGCTATATTTCTGAATCACCCTTCAATTGGCAAGGACTATTCTTATGCTACAATTTTCTTTCCTGAGCCCTTATGGTCACTCCTCAGTCAGCATATTTTGGAACCCAGTCTGAGCAATCCAAGCCCCTCAAGGGAAAGCCAACAAAACTAACTCTAAAATTTGGCATTTCACTGCAGAAGCCAGAGCTGAAATGCTGCTTTTCCATTGTTTAGAAAAATTCCCAAACTAGCCTTTAACATTTTACATTTAGCCAAATGTAGTAGTTTTCACCTTAATTCACAAATTGCAATGTACCAACTTGTTACAATCTGATGCAAAGCACATTTGAAAATCTCCTTGTAAATCAGAAAAATAGGGTTAAGTGTTAGAAATGTCAAAGAAAAAGGACAAAGTAAAAATTAATTGATTGGATATTTTTCATAGCAAAACAAAGAAAATAATTTGATTCTCATTTTTACTACTAATTACCACTGATAATAGTGATAGAGATAGTAGATGTTACTGTGCACATTAAAACTGTAAGCCTGCCTGTGTGGCAAACTCTTCTTCAGCAGATGATACCACTTAAATGAAAAGACCCACCAAAATTGACATTTATGATAAAATATTATATCTCCACATCCACTATTCCTTTTCCAGCTGGAAATATTGTTTGTAAAACTTTGCTACACCCACTGTAACATTTGTGGATCTGTACAACGTCTTCCACGAAACAAAACCCCAGGATGTATTTGATTTGGTGTGGAGACAAAAAAAAAGATGTGCAGCAGGAAGACTATCCTAGCATATTTTATTCTATAACCATTACTACAGATTTTTCTTTCTTTGTTAGCCAACAGTGTCATTAAAAGTGTGATTTTGAATGTAAGCTTCTATGGTGTTCTTGCACGCCAACTTGTCAACTTCTGCATGAAGGATATTGTAAATTTCTTTTACTTCTGGTTTGTGGTTTGTTTGCTCTGGTTTTATTAACAGATGGCAAACAACTCATGTGGGTCAATTTCATGCACAAACTTCTATAAAATAATGTTCCAAGAAATTTGGCACAATATTACTTCAATTGTGAAATTGGAAAGTCAATTAGCTTAGGGCTTCATAAGCTTAGCGCTGGCAGAAATTCATAGCACGAAATGAGCAGCATCAGCAAAACTGCAGTTTGTGAATTGAATGAGAAAGTTTTCATTACTAACAGCTAAAGTTAAGGACAAGCATAAGTGACCAGTCACAAATTTCCTTTAACAATACCAACCTGAAAAATATCAGTAATAACAGATGGAATAAAACATTTGTGACCTGACAGCTCATAAGAAAACAGTAAAACAGGACCTCATTATTGTTATTCTAATTAATGGAGAAAGTTGGTATTCACACACTGGTTATATACAAAATAACCTGAAAGGAAAACTTATAGATGGTTTAAACCCCATTTCAGTGACAGGAAGGTGAAAAAAAAACTATTGGAAAATAGTAAGGTAAAAATCTGGGTTTTTTTAATGGAATTATAATTTTCATGGATATTTTCCTAACTTCACATTCAAAGTGCAGATAGTGCATATATATACACATATATACACACAGATAAATATGTGTGTGTGTGTGTGTATGTATATATAATATTATAACTGATGCAGATTATTTGAACAATGATAGTGCTGATAAGTAAAAGTTGTGACTAGAAATGTGACTACTTTAAAGTTCGAGAGAAAATTACAGAAAAAAACCCATTGTGCAACTTCTTAAAATACAAATTGCCAATAATTAATTCTGGAAAATATCCACAGTGAAATAAACAAAACAGCAAAAATTACACTTTCAATATTTCAGAATGTGTTTTTTGTCATCTGGAAAGCTAAACATTGTGTTGATTCATGCAAGTTCAAAATTTCAAGACTTCTGAAAAAGGAGAGTTTAAATGCAACACACATATTTATGAGGGAATGTTCATGCAAAGAAGCTGACATTTTGCTATTTGTTTCTTCTAGGTTGAGAATGTTACCATGGAGTGCATAAACAAAATAATGACCATCTAAAAGAAATAAAAACTCACAAAAACAACATGATTAGAAATGACAAAAAATCTTTCTTGGGGAACAAAAAAAAAGAGAAAAAATATCAAAACTATTCCAAACTATAAAAGATGCTTTGTATAGTTTCTCTCAACTAATAAAGGCAAAATTTTACATTTTGATGAGTTTGCTGAATTTATCTAGTAAAATAAATATATATTCCTATAACAAAATTCACTACAGTTAGGACTATTTTTAGTAAACAAGCCCAGATACTGTACAGGTAACCCGTTACTGTCTACATAACAATTTGTTAACCAAATGTTGCAAGTTTTGGCTGTTTATGAGACACGGACAGTAAAGCAACAATGGGGGAGACGACTTGGCTTGCCTTGCCTTGCCTTGGCTAGCAAATCTTACTAATTTTCACAAGATACAAAGGAGGAAGACTAAATGCCAAAAATGTGTCAGAGCTTACTCTGGCATTCTTTGAAATAGTTCAGTAACTAAGCATGTATTTGCATGTTTATTTAGTGCTAAATTATTTCATTAGTGTTTATATACCTTTATTTTTCAAGGATTCCTTACTCCACATCTGAAGAGACGAAGTCATGCCCGTGGAATTATACTTTACTCCAAATTAGTCTCCCATCTTCCCAAAACTCCTATTTGCTGTAGTTTTAGCTTAATGATATTGAATTATTTGATTGGATGATATATAAAAGCCAGAATAAAATCAAGAACTAGGTTTATCCCTTCCATCTTGATGTGTCCAGGCTCGGAAATCTCCATGCATTCAAACTGCATTTCCTATGAGCAGGAATTTGTATTTCTTTTAAGGGTGCATTAATGGTAATAGCAATAAAAGCAGAAACAGATGTGGGATATAGGTCTCCAGTAAAAAGAGAGATGGAAAAGGCTAGTGATTCTGTTTGGGTTTTAAAGAACTTCTGTGAGCAAACAGTATCACAACTTATGTGAAAAGGAGGTATCTGAGCAATGATCTCTGGTGGGTTTTCAATTTCTCAGTGGAAAAGAAGCACATTTACCTATCACAAGCAATCTCTCTTCTCAGTAAAAAATAATGATTTTTTTTTTTTAAGGAAACAAAGAATTCCAACATGACTCCTCTGAGGTGACAGCATTAAAAAATAATTCAAATTAAGTCATTATAAATGAGGACACTGGCATGTTAAGCAACTTGGAAATTGTGTTAAAAATAATTAGTTGAATACATTCTAGTATAAAAATGAAAAAAAATACATAGAAGGTGATACTATGGTGTTTTAATGAAGAAACAAGATAACTGAGGTTAATATATTAAAACATTAATGCATGTAGCATTCACTTCAAAGAGATCAGCTACATATGTAAGTATCTAAATTAGTAAACTGAAATTAAATGGAGATATTTAAAGCCTTTTAAAGCACAATTTAAATTTTCATAAACAGTATCATAAAACATAAATTTGAACAGATAAGACACATGAAGGACCAGAAGAAAGCTGGCTTTTTAACAATCAGAAACTAGCAGAAATAGTTTTTACAAAGCATTCTTTAAAAAGTGAAAGCTGTATGCTAAAGAAACTATACTAAAGAGCATAAATTTTAACATGTTAAATGTAAACTCAGGCCAAAGAATATTTTGACATATAAAAGTCTTGAAAAATAAGAATATCTGGTGTCGGGGGGCCTGAAGGGCCAAAAGATTATCAGCATGTAAAAGAACTGCTCAAAAAACGTAAGGCTGTAAGAGAAAAAATAGAACAAACAATTATATTAATTCTTTGCATCAATCTACCAAGGAACTTGAGTGACATCCAAACCACTGTTTTGGTTTTGGTTGGGTTTTCCCTGGCATCAAATAAGTGGTTGTCTCAGTGAAAGCATTAGGAAAAGAGGCTTTGAAAAATAATCAATAAAATTAATAAAAAAAGATTACTAAAACATAACAGCAGTTATACAGCTCAAATGCAAATTCCAAAGATTAAATAAAGTGAATGAATTAGCCTTTAGACTGGCCCTATTACTAGTGCAATAAGTAGCAAATATGACCAAAAAAATGTTTTTCCAAAAGACTGGATATGGACTGTGAAAATACAGAGAAGTGTGCCTGGCTATAATACCACTCAAATTAATAAAAAACAAATGAAAAACCAGATTGAATAGGAAAGGAATAAGTATTGTAAAATTGTGAAATGTCAATGTAGGTTTTGGAATCAGGGTTACTGCTTCTTAGACAAGACATGGTGCAGTAGAAATGCATGGAGAAGGGAAAGAATAGATAACAAAAGTGTATATATAACGGATTCTGTAATGGGATTGACTAAAACTATAGAAATGCCTCAGTCTGGAAAAGGCATGCCTGAGGAGATTGTGCAAGCACATATAATCATGAGTGCCATGGCAAAGATGGACATGGAATAAGTGCTCACTGTTTCATGATGCAAAACATTAGCAGCATGAGAGGAAACCCTTTCATATCCTTAAAAATCATTTTGTGGAACTTACTGCTCTAGCAAGTACCACATGTAAATGTAGATAAACTCAGAAGGGAAATGCCTACACAGGAGTAGCACTTATGACACTACTAATTAATTCTTTAGGTCAGAAAACACCGAATATTACAACCTAAGGAAAAAAGTATCAATCTGAATTTGTTCCAGGATTTTACTGCTAATAATATAGCAGTCCTCTACTAATTTCACACTGAACACTTGAGTTGGAGAGACAGCATGACCATTACAGAAAAGACATTTAAGAACTGTCCCCCCTCCCCCACTCCCCAATATCCATTTCCTTTGCCATTTTAGGTCCTTAGCCATTTTGAATACATGAATACATTATAATAATTTTAAATGTCTTCGCTGACTCCTTAAGGATTTTGAGTCTGGAATCTAACTTTGCTGTTATATGAAATTTCAAGCAGAAAATATGAGTAAAAAGAAACCATTAAAGCTCCTTCTATTAATCTTGTACTCTAATGTCTACACTGAAATCTTCCAGCAACATTTTCCTATGTGCAACTCTTGGATCATATGAATAAAAGAGATCAGTTAGCCTTCACAAGTGTCGTGCTAGAAACCAGAGAAAATACTAAGGGCTCATGAATCCAGAAATATGGCCAGAAAGGATAAATTCTGAATGAGGACTCAGTCTCATTCAGTCTCACAATGTGGAGTAGAAATTTCAGCTTCATTTCAAGTACTGAGTGTGACTCACTCTCTGTCCCCTTTGAAGCCTATGTCTTTCACTATGAAGTGAAAGACAGCTAGACAGAGAAGCATTTCTACAAAGCATGACCTAACATTTTGTTGGAAGCTCTTTCCTTTCCTTGTGGAGTAGGTAAAGAAAGAAGTCATGATTTGATTCGTTTGACTGGGCAATAATGTTCCTTTTATGTAGCCTGAGTATGAACATCTGTGGATTAAAATGGTATCTCTGAGGAAAATATATTAAACCAAAACATGGCAAGAATTAAATCTTCTATAAGCAAACTATCTGAAAAAAATCACATCAGTACTGTCTGTTTGTTTTGAGGTTTTTTTCTGTTTTTTTTTTTTTTGTTTTTGTTTTTGTTGGTTTTTTTTTTTGAGAATCTGGTCAAATTTGATTATATTGTGATTCCTAGAGATCATACCTGATAAAAGGTTCTACTCTCCTCTCACAGCAGGTGCCAAAAATATGTAATACTTAGTGTCACAAAAAATGGATGCTCTGGCCTTCTTATAGAAAAGAAATTTACTTTCAGGAAGGTATGTTCACTTGCTCCATAGTTCTAATATGGCCAGTGGTCACCTTGAAATGGGTATAAAACACAGAAGTCTTAACAAAGCAAATAGTTACTTCAGATGTTAAAATCTTAAATATTCAAATGAAAAGCCCCAATAAACATTAAGACTGAGGAAAAAAATAGCTTTAGGATTCAAGCCTCAAATCTGCGAAAACTGTAATGAAATTGCATTTTCTCTCTCATTAGTTTCAAATGGAGACAATCATTGATGGTTTCATACATTTTTCTATTTTTAAATTTACTTTAACCAAACAAGAGGAAACAGATCCAGCTCCCTGCAGGGAGTATAAATATTTCTGTTCCTAATATTACTCTAAGGCTGTGTTTTCATGTTAAGATGCCCTTGGCAACAAAACTAGTTTTAGGTGCCCCTGGCTCCAACCATTTATTTGTGACCTCTACCTCAGTGCACAGCTGGTGCCAGAATACAAGAATATTTGTTTCTGGAACCAGATTTAAAGCCTTATAATAAATCATTTTGGCTGGTAAGAGGAAGTGGAAGACTACTGTACTTATTTATTATTTATGTATTGCTAAAGCAGGATTAGTTCCCCCACCCTTCTCTCAGGTGGCACAACTAAATGGCTGAGGAGGAAAACACAGGGAAAGTATAAAATCTGTGAGGCTTTCTGACCAAAATCAACAAGTCACTGACCCATTTCTATCATCAATGAACAGCCACAGAATCTTGCACAGCCATTTAATTACCAACCACATCAGTTCCCTCCCAGTCATCTCGCTTCCTTTTGCATAGTATTGAAGGCTATTCTATAGTGGCAGAGAATATAGGGGTCTTACTAACAAATATGTCTATTCGCTGTTTTAGAATTCAAAAAGATGTACAGGGATGACCATCTAAAACAAATACTTACTGCTGCTAAAATGTACTATTATTTTGGTTTTTTTCTGAAGAAATGTGTGAAAATAGTTCAGAATATATTTGCATAACAGTAAGCCACAAAACAAAAAGCTCAAACTAAAGACACTATATGGTTCTTTTAGAAATAAAAATATGGTTCTTTTATAAATGGTTCTTTTAGAAATCTGTAGGAAATGAAGGAAGGACATGATTCAGATACACGGGCAGGAACTTTGTAAAGTTCATAGATACTTCTTCCACAGTGATCAGTCTGGCCTCTGATTTTGTGACAAGTATACAATTGAGGAAAACAGGGATAGTGTTATGGCATGTTGATTTTAATGATCATAGAAGTAGAAATAGGACAGAGAGCAACTGAAATTCTCAAGGGTATTCCAGATTATATGTAAAAATTGTCTATTCTTTTGCAGTATTCTTTCTGTGTACTGTCTGCCATGTGAAACCCTTACAGAAACACTGTGTGGATTAAGGAAATGAAAAAATAATCATAACTCTTTCAGTTTCTCCTTCCTATAGGCATTTAAAGTAAACTACTAAGAGTTCAATGGCTATAATATCCCAGATTAGTAAACCAGGATGTGAGGAGACTTCTGAATTTTTAAGACAGACAAATCTGGGAAAATCATTCTTGAACCAAGTCAATTAATGCAACCCAAAAACCAGTCTAATTCTTTTCGGCATTGAGAGTGTTTAGCATGAATTAAGACTTCAGCTAATTACCTAGATGGTCCCTGATCTAAGCATGAGGCAAAAAAAAAAAGTTGATCCTTTGTTTTCTCCTCAAGTTGCTTTCTACTACAAACTCAAATAATATAAGCCTTTCTTTTTGTCATGTGTTGGCCATAAATAATACTTGTTAAAAAGTCTGATTTTGAGACTTCAAAAATACTGCAAAATGGAAAACAGAACATTCAAAGTCAGTCTGGCCACACTCACTAAATGGCAGTTTGACAATCTCCCCATGTGGTTCCCTAAAACAATTCAACAAAAAAGTATCCCATAACAGCAAAGCAGAAAGAAATACAATTGGACTATTTTGTCTAGCTATTTTTGAGTCGGGATGGGAAGTATAAACGGATTTTATGTTTATAATCAACTGAAAATCAGTCAGCTATTTTGGAAGAGGCTTCTAGAGCTGTCTCTTACCACTTTGGGGTACAAGCAAAAAGCATCTATTCTGATTTCCCACAAGACAGTAACAAGGTGGGATGAGAAGGTACACAGTAGAAAACACCCTGGCAGTTTTCTGTTTTGATGAAGTTTCCTGCTATGACTCAGAGCAGCATGAGGCTCTTACTCACATCCCACTCCTGTGAGGAGTGAACAGGGGAGACAAACCTCATCTGCACTTGCAGATCTGTTATGGTCCCATCCACGCTGCTTTGTTCCACTGTGCTCTGACAGTCCCACCTTCCCATGAAGGCACCATAACAGAGCAGCAAGGCCACTCAGAAGAATGCAGTCATTGCTGTATCTGAGCAGAGAAAATCTATTGCTGAGAAGTATCTTGCTGTAGGAAGGGGATTCTTAGTCCAAGCCAGGTATAGCTGTCATCTTAAATCAGGCAATTCCTATATGTCAGATAAAATATGTTTGGGAAAAAAACCAAAATCCTAATATAAGAACTACAGAAAGTGATTGGGAATTCTTCAGCACAGGACTGCACTCACCCATGAACTCTGAGAATGTGAAATTGAGATCAGGAGATTCTATACACAATAAAACAATATTGCCTTACAACTTGAAATGGTTGTGTTTGGAGCTGGGTATCCAAAATCCTGAACTCCAAGGAAGGCCAGCTTGCAGATAACAGTACGACATGGAAGTTTACCAAAAGATAACCAATTGCTTCTCCTTAAACTCTGGATCTGTGACTACATCTACTTACATCAGATCTTTTCCATACATAAAAAAATTCAGATTGATAGTAGAACTACACTGTAACCCACTACTGCTCAGGACATAGGGACCCCTGAAGAAAGCTGTTCAGTGGACACTGAAGAGAAGAACTATTGCCCTTTTTATGAAGTACGGGATAATGTAATATGTCTCAGACCTGGTGAGACATAATTCAGTTTTATCAAATTCAGAAGGGAACCCCACTGACCATCTCCATCTAACATTATTTTTCACTCCATCTGTCAGTAAGAGAGTAACGTGCTGTAAACACCATACATGTTTTTATTTCCTAAGCATTCTGTAACTGAGAAAATTATGTAAGTAGAATTTTCTTTTGGGATATAAAGTTCTCTCCTCACTCTGTTAGTGAACTTTGCAACATTGTGACAATGTTAAAATGTACCCTATGATACTCAGGACCCTTTCCAAATTGGGTTGTTATTTATGTCATTAAGCAAATTTATCTTTCAGCTTATGTGTTCCGGTGAGAGTACTGTATACTAATAGAATTTGATTTTTTTTCATTTACTTCTACTGACAGGTAAGTAATTTGTGGCTCTTGCCTTCAAAGAAAAGGGAGACAAATACTCTGGGGTTTCACATGTGATGTTCTCTTTTCTTTTACAGTCAAATCTAGAATAAAGGTAACAAGCTTGTTACAGGCAGACCTGCTCTGCAGCTGGTGGTAAAATTGATAGAGCCATTTTAAGCATAGGTCAGGCACATAGCTCAAAAGATGAGATGAAAGATGGTAAGTTAGTAACTACAACAGCCATTCCATCTACAGAAGCAATTTTCTTCCAAACAGCTAAATGCTTGCACATTTTAAAACCAAATTAAACACTGTAAGACAGATATGTTAGGACTGCATTGGAAAGAGAGAGCCACACATTTTAATGTAACAGACCAGTGAGTTTTCTTTTTTTATTTTTTTTTTATTTTTATGGCCTTTATTTTGTCTCTGAATGTTACAAGATAACAAAGACTGATTAGCTGGGCAGCCATTAACTCCTTTAGAAGTGATGGGATTTATAATAGTAGCAAAGCTGCCAGTTTTCTCTTCTGTCTCTTGGGTAATTAGAGAATAACTGTCTTCCAGATGTGCTGGCAGTACACACTATATCAGTCTCTGTCTTAAATTCTTTTCCTCAATTCAGTAATTTTTATGCAAAAAAGGAAGAATATATTGTTTAGAAATGGTAAAAATACAGTCCGAATTTGGACTCTTTACTGAAGAGTAATCTATGTACACAGTTTTCTATGACACAGAAAAGTTGGACTGTTGTTGTCTTTGTACTGTGCACCAAAACTATGCAAATAAACACTCTTGAAGCCAGAACAGCAGGCCAGACTGAAAGTGCTCTGGGACATTTCCAAGTTGTCTAGAGCCAATATTCATCTAATACATCAGAGTCACCCTACTTCAGCCCACTGGTTGAGTGTCTTCTGAAGTACAAATTTCAACACCAAAATGTAGAGAGAGAAAGATAGACCATTTAGTGACAAATCCCCTCCTCCCTTTGTTTCCAAGTGTTTTTCCAGCTTTTGTATATTGCCATATATTTTTGCTGAGTGTCCATATTCCTAGCCCTAGGGGCAAACAGCTAAACATTTAATTACATGAAGTGTCACCCTCTTCAAAGGGTGAAGAACTCTGTTGTTTCCCTGCATATGGGTGATTTCACAAGATCACAAACCATTCTAATTCTAGGTTACTAGAATTTAACTTTCACACGTATCTATTTAAATAAGGTTTTGTTAAATATAGTGAAGATGAACCATTCTTCAATACACACTTTCCAAATGACCTAAAGGTTTTCTGTGCTATCCCACTCCAAAGTGCTGGTCTCAGCTCTATGTTACTGCAATTTTAAAATTTTATCAAATCTTTATAGTATAAAATCTGTGGTTTACTCTCAAAACTCCTAAGATACTATAAGTTGACAGCAAAATTTACTGCTGTAAAGTTTTTCAGTCATCATTGTGGTTTAGCAACCTAGGTCAGTGAGGAAGTTTTCATTCAGGTTCATGCTAGAATGTACATTCACACTGTAGGAGAGATTTCACAGTAATTTTAAAAATCTACATTACAAACCTTTTTTAAGGACCAGCAAATCATATTTGCTTTCTTTAAGTCTCTCAAAGTAAGATTGCACACTTGATATTTTTGTATACATGGTCCTATTACAGTTCTTCATATTTGTTTATAATACCTCTTTAGTTTAACAAAATTTTAATCAAATTCTTATCACAAATTTCAAGGTACTTGCAGTAGTACATTTTGCAAGTCTAATATGTTTTCTACTTCATTTAGGTCACCAGTGAACTTCTTTGGGAGTTTGGATCCGTAACAATTCCAAGGACTTTTCGTTTGTTACATATTCCCTGAAGCACTGTTTTAATAATTTAGTTCCCTGAACTATTTTGCCTTCATTTGCAGTTTGAATACTGTGCTCAGTTTTGGGCCCCTTCCTACAAGAAAGACATTGAGGTGCTGGAGTGTATCCAGAGGAGGGCAATGGCGCTGGGGAAGGGTCTGGAGCACAAATCCTATGCAGAACAGCAGGGGAAGTTGGGGTTATTTAGCCTGTAGAAAAGAAGGATCAGCAGAAACCTTATCGCTCTACAACTACCTGAAATCAGGCTCTTTTCCCAAGGAATAAGCAATAGGAGAAGAGAAGATGGCCCCAAGTTATGTCAGGCAAGGTTTAAATTGGACAGTAGGAAAAAATTCTTCAGGAAGGGTTGTTAAACACTGGAACCAGCTGCCCAGGGAAGCAGCTGAGTTATCATCCCGGAAGGTATTTAAAAGACAACTAGATGTGATGCTCAGGGACATGTTTTAGAAGTGGACTTGGCATCTTATGATTGTAGGATTCTGTAGGTTTTCCTCACTTATGAGACAGTATCAAAAGCATTATGAAAGTCTAAACAAGATATCAGCTACTTCTTTTACTATACACTAACACAAGAACTGTATCACTCTATCACTGAGACAACACAATTTTGATAAAGGACTAGAGATAATGTGATAACAAACAGATATTAGTAACAAGTAGTTATGAATGCACCTTGTCTCCATCTATGTAAAATCTCTTAATGCCCCTATTATATCTGTAGACTGAATGACCCTAGATTAACTGTAGTATAATAAGGAAATATCACAATGGTGCCGTAATAATAAATGTAATGCTATCAGGAAGCTACATCTCACAGGCTTCTGAAGAAAATACAGAAACTGTATCAAAAGATACAAAATGGTAATACAAGATAGGAGAAACCTTGAAAGCATAATGTCTAATGGCATCAATGCAAATTATGAAAGATGAGTTACTGAGAAGTGCAAAGAAAGGTTATTTAAGGTATAACTAAAGCATGTACAGAACTGTGTAACAAACTAGTGCAGCTGCTCTTGATTGACAGCCTAAACAGAAATGTCTTTAGATTGCATAAAGCTAAAAAAACCCCATCTAGTTAAAAAGGAACCTTCAGAGTCAGTTACAGAGAACTGATCACTCTAATATCCTAAATTGATACACAGGTACAGTAAGTTTTAACTTATTATCATTATATATATCTGTACATATATGCTTGTTTGTGTCTGGTACCCCAACCTTAGTTGTAACTTGGATGCAATAAACTTAGTTATACCCAAATATGTTCTATAAAAATATATTCTAAAACAACTCAGAATACAATTCATAAATATTTATAATGGAGAAGGGAGAGAACGCTTCTTCTGAAAATATGCTAATGATCTGCAGTATCATGCAACTACAGCAGCAAACATAGCTAGATTTCGCTCAGAAAATATAACTTATTTATATAATAAAATGAATTAACTGAGCATTTCTTCCATATCAGCAGTTCTCTTGTTGCATTTCTGGCAATTCCAATTTCATTTTGAAACACATTTTATTTTACTCATACCTTATTAATCCTGACAGAGTAGCTAGTGAGAACAGTACAGCAAATCAACCTAAAGTCTGATAGTAAGACCATCTTAGGTCAAAAAAGATAAAAGCAGAGCCAATGAAACAATGTTTGTCTCCTAACCTCAGCCCTTCATAATCAAAGTGTAGCATATTACAATGAAGAAGAAAAAAGTATGTTCAGATGAGTATCACTATTATGCATATTTTTCAACTATTATTCAGAGAAAGTTCTGGGCTGCGAGGTATCATTCAAATGTGATTCAGTTTTCAAAGATGACTATAACAGGAATTATAATAAAAATAGAATTGTTTATGCAAGAGAGCTCAAACGCTCCATATAAAACAGAGTATTTGTAGTTAATATACATTATTTGAAAGAATATTCACACAGCAATGAAAGGATACTCAGCTCAGTCTATGCCAAGAGTCCCCCACCTCTATAGATGGAATGGTGGAAGAAATAGGTATTATGATTATTTTTTCACAAATGCAAGTGACAGTTTTATAGAAATTAGAATTCACTTATATTGTTGAAACTATCTAAATTTTAGAAAATAACCATGCATAAAAAATCTTGTTAATCTTCTAAAAATATTTAAATCATATTATACTTTTCCTCCCATGATTTTCCAGAAGACTGTCACACATTTTGGAACAGTTCTTGAATTTATTTCTTTTCTCATAAAATATCATATTCACAGAACTGTCATTTACTAAGATAAAATTATCTAACAAATTGATGTATGCCAATTATGAATATTGCAATATTAGCTCTTCCATACGTTTTTAGATTCCTTCTTCTTTTAATACCTGTATTCATAGCAGTAATTATCTCAACAAAAAAAGGCTACATAGAATGTTTGCGCTACTAGAAATTTTCCAACCTCAAGAAAGGAAATAAAAGAGAAATAGAGAAAGAAAACCATCCAAATAAATATCACATGGTCTTTTCAGATACAAAATCGCAGACAAACATTGCCTTGAAAATACAGAAGATAACTTACTGCTCTTCAATCCACACTTGCTTTCTAAATTCTGTCAGAAAAGTGATTCTATAATGAGTAAATGCCAATTAACTATTGTCATTAATGAAATTATTAATGAAATTTCTAGATTAGCAGCACCCCATGAACTGAATCCATAATTTTACATCTATTTGATAGACAAAGTGGGCATCTGTATGACACCAAGCAGAGGAAAACCATTTTCTTTTTTCTGTTGCTTTAAACTCCTGTATTTCTTTTAGGCATACTGCCCGCCCTCAAAAAATAACAAAAAAAAAATAGGCAATTATATAGAAGTAAAACTGCATGTGCAATCTTAAACTTCTATCCTTGTGAACACTTATTATAAAAAAGGTTTACACTGCTTTGTGTTCTACTCTGAACTTTCAGCCTCCCTGTTTTTTGTCTGCCTACCATTCTTCTTTATCTAACTTATCCCTAAAGCCTTCAGAGTACAAAGCAAGGCTCACTACACACCAGTGCTAATCTCTCAACTGGGAAAGCATCCTGGTCTCTTCCTTTTTTTCTGCAATTTCTTTCTGTTTGTTATCCTTCTTCCCAGAACCCCTCTTGCTCACATTCATCTTCATCCTCCTGTTTCATCACTCCAGGTCCTTGTTTCAAGGTCTTCTACAAACTTCAGATTATCTACTTAAGACCTCTCTGCACTTCTGTCAGACATGCTTCCAGTAGAAAATGTACACCTAAAAACATGAAGCCCACCTATACACCTAAAAATATGAAGCCAGAAGAATTTCTCATATTATTAGTCTTGGACACATCTCCTTAAACTCAGTGATCTACAGCAGTTTTTTTGTTTTAATGGAATACAACAAGTTTTCCTTCAACAATGCTTTCCAAAAGGCTGAACCAAAAATGTTGAAAAAAAAATTCAAAATAAGGGCTAAATTCTAGACTGACCAATATTACAAAAATATATGAAAAAAAATATATATAACTATATTCATATTTAAATATAAAAATTTTAAACCAATTTTTATAATGAGAGATGACAGAAAATCTAGGAAGTGCTAATAAAGTAAACTAAAATTGATAAAAAAATCTCTCTGTATAATAAAATCTGATACTTCTTTGCAGGTGCTACTTGACTTAATTTATTGATTCCCATACTTTATTTTTCAATGTCCTCTTTCCAGCTATTTGGACCTAGCTGTTCCTTTTCAAAGTTTTCTATCACTGACTGTAAGGAAAGCTTTGCTTGAGACAAAAATCTCATATTTTTCCCCAGTTTTTGATTCTGCTAAAAAAGCTGAGTAAATGGTGTTGCTTCACTTAGTCAGAGCAAACATAACAACTGCTTTGCTGTTCATAATTTCGTAATCACTTGTCTGCAAATTTGAATTTTTAGGGGTTTGAAAGGTTTATTTCTCTTTAAAGAAAATTCTTACTACAGGCCTAGATAAATTAATAATAAAATTGAATTAATATTTATATCTGCCCTTTAACAACACAGATTTAATTTCACTCACAAGCAATCTCTTCTGAATTTCTTGATAAGTCTTTCATTAAACTAAACAATTTATGTTTCTTTCCAAAGGCAAAAGCAAGCATTCTAGAAATTATAATACATTGAAGTAAGTATAAATATATAAACCACATACTGGCTAGATTAATTTCCTTCAGCATTGGAGAAAACAGCTTTGTAATACATTTTTAACAGTAGACCCTAAAATGCTGAATTGTCTTGCTCTGTTTGGCCAATGTTTCATACGGCCCCATGCTCAAAACCGGCTCAACTGTTTCCTAAAGTCATATACTCACACATCAGATACTTGGTAGTCAGGTGTCAGTCTGTAGTCTCTTGACAAAATGGAACAAATACAGCTTAAGCCTGAAGCAAAAGCCTGGATAAAATAATGAACCAGGAAAGTTTACAAATTCCAGTGTTATGTACTACAGATCAATATTTCCTACTTTTCTAAATTAAATGATATCTTGATATCCTGTCTCTCTGCACGGAAAGATGTAGCACATCTTTCCTCTTCCACCAATACAAACCCCAAATTTAATTCTACCTCCACATCTGTTTAACCATAACGCAGGGGAAATAATGGAGTAGGCAGAGTTCCTGATCTCTTAAACTGTAAACACAAGGAATTAGAGACTAATTATCTGCCACAAATTTTTAAATCGCTTTGAGTATAAGGTTAAATTACTTTAATAAGAACCTTCATTAATTTCCTTGTTTGTTCTTCTTTGCATAATTTCTGTTCACAGGAATAACAGAAAAAATCCACCTACCTTAGGCATTCCTTTTACAAGACCTTTTACCACCATCACACTTTTAATTGTGAAACTCTTTTTAAAAAAATATATCAAAGAAAAACTGAGCAGCATGTGCAATTAATAAAGATATCTCTCTGCTAAACAATATACTTGTTAGATTTCTTCCTTGTAGCACTAATCCCAATTAGTATTTTGATGTAAAATTCTATTACTTTGGTTTTCTTCTAACAAGGAATAAATCTGTTTGCTTTACAGAAATATCTGAAGAAAGGAATTTTAGAGGATGCTAAGCTCTCAATGCTTAAAAAAAAGCTATTCAAACAAAGAACTAATACAGAAATTTTTAAAAGTTCTCTATTTTAAAAAAACACCAACCTTTCAAAAGGAAACACAGATACATCAACTATAGGCCCTCGTTTTCTGGGTTTCTGGTTCATAGTATTTTTGACTTTCTCCCCTTAAAATTCTGGATTACTCCTGTAGGGATAACACGGTTTGGTTTGTAGCTAAAGAACAGTTTCTAAAACCTGAGCTGTTCCTAAAGAACAGGTTTCTAAGGCAGAAGAGGTCTTCAGCATTTTGTAGGTACTCAAAGCTCTAAAATCACAGCTTGGGACACTAAATAACAGAAGGAGTACTGTGCATAATCCCTCAAACATATCAACAACAGCTCCTTTTTTTACTAGAGAAAAATGTTTCATTTAAAAACACATGCAATTCCTTTCAAGACAATGCTTTCAGAGATGCTAGCTATGTCTTTCCACTTGCCAAATATAAAACAGGAAAATCAATAGCAAAACAGTAAAAAGGATGTAATACTTTGTTTTAAAGGTGGGTAATTTTTTCCATAGAAGAAGGGTCATATTCAAGTCTCTAACTTTTGCAGAAGTTGGAGACTCAAACATAATGGAAATGCCAATTTCTGGGGTCTGTGTATAAGTTATTTTGACTCATGTATTCTTTTTACTGCTTTTAGAGTCTGTGTGGCAAATCCAGCATACACTCAATCAACAGAAAAGCAATTTAATACCTTAACCTTTGTTATCAGATGCTCTATATGTAATAAAAACCACCCTTCATGATGTCTCAATATTTATAAACATGGTATTTGTCCATGGAGGCATCATATGGCCTTAGCTTACTTATGTTAGGGGAATTAAATTATTATATTTTCAAGTTGGATATATCAAACAGCTTGGGCATAAAATGTATTGCCTTGCTATCTTCTGAGATTTATTATATGCAAAAATAATGAGTATTAGAGAAATTAATCCCCTTTATTTCTCAACAATTAACTCATTTTATTGGAATTTCATGAGGCTTTTCCCATTCCACTCATCCTTCATTTCCCAAGTCAAAAATTTCATCCTCTTGAACTTTCAGATATTCAAGAGTCATGTTTGCAGCAATCCAAGAGTAACATAGACAGTTTTATTTAGACTATGAAAAAGTTGTTTAAAGAGAAGTAAACAAAAAAGAAATTATATTGCAGTTCAAAATATTAAATATTTCCATGTCCTTTTTTTCTTCACTGTCACCTTCCTCATAAGACAAATTTCTGAGAACATCAATGCCCAGGAAGACTTCATAGTTCAACTTATCTTTAAATCAGTCTATGCACAGAGACCAGTAGCAGAGATTTTGGACTGACAAAACTTCATTGACCCTTTCTGTGACAGACAAAACTGCACAGACAATTTTCTTGCTCTCCAAGGTAATACTGTGGCAAAGCTTTTGAGTGAAGTCATTGCAAACATGCCCTTTTGAGTCTATAGAAGGTGATTATTTATAATACTTTAGTAATTTGAAATACTCTTACATGGACATCAGACATCACCGTGACTTAAAATGTACATTGCAGAAACAACAAGAATTTCACACAAATTTTGAAACAATGAATTTTAAAGAAAGGGGTTCAGAACTCATTGTACTCTCCTTCATAAATTCATGGCATCTCAATTTGTGATGGCCTAGAAATTGTAAAATTTAATCCTGAGATGTTATTTAAAGCATTTCGTAATTAAAGAAGATTTAACAGACTTTCCATGAGCACAGAGGTTAATATCGTCCCCATCTTTTACAAATGAAAAGCTATCACCCTAGTCTAATTCAATATACAAAATTGAAATCAATGAGAGTTCTATATAAAGAGCAAGGGTAGAGAATGATGCAAAATGTCAAGAGCTTCTATTTATAGAACTGAAATTCTAACAAAAAGGCAAAAAAAAGGAAAAAAGAAAAAGTTAGGTTTGAAAGGAACTGATCCTTTCATCCTTTTGAAGGAAAAAATATTATCTTACTGTATAAACATAACCATGCAAAAGCTGAAACACTGTTCAATGTCTTAGGCATTGTCCTTGACACTCCTTTTTTTAAACGTTTAGAATTTGAAAAGGACATCATTTCATTTGACTTTCCATAGACCATAAACCACAGAACTTCCAGAAATTGATACTGTATTTTCCTTTTACAAAGGAGCAGAGACTTGTATTAAACTCAAGCTGAGTAACACATATTGTTTATCTGTGCTCCTGTAACAGTACCTGAGGTAAAACAATATCCTAATACACTTCTTAAAGACTACTTAAGTAGCTCTTAATAAGTAAATGAGTTTCTTCTGAGTAACAAAATATCCCATCCATCCACATGAGAGTAGCTTCATCTTTTCACTTGAGTTTGGGATATGGACTTAGCTAAAATTACACTTTCTAACTGAACTCAAACTGGCTGGTTGCAACACCACCTCATTGCCACTGGTAATGTAAATCAATCAGCGCTGCAGTGTAATGACTGTAAAAGTAGAAAAGACCAGGCTATTACTGAAAGTTGTTTTTTGTATGACTAATAAACTAGAAAACTTACAACGTAAATAATAATTGAGAAATAAAAGTTTAAAACAATGAAAAGGCACTAGAATTTTAGAAATATGATAGTCTTGCCTTTTCTGTTGAAATCAGAAAAGATGACTAGCAGATAACAGTTTATTTTAATATGCTTACAACAGAGGAAACTGTATCCCCAAAGGCCACTATTCATGTTATCTTTTCATTGCCTCTAAAATCTGCTATGTTTTTCTTAGACATATAAAAATATATATTTTCAGATTCACTGTTGAGATACTGCTATTCCATATTTATTGCTGGAGGTACACTGCAATTCTTCACAGACTTTCAAATTCTTCCCTAAATATTCAGGGTCAGATTCCATAAAACAAAAATAGACTAACTTCACCCTAAACATTGAACCAGTAATTTCTCAACAGTAATTATTTTTCTACCACACAATTCGGCCAGATGAGTCCTAGGAACCACAGACTAACTCTTTCTTTGCTAGACCTTGTGAAGAACTAATACACACAGAGACACGTGACCTAAAATAAACATGTTATGATGCATAAATCCCGATTACAATCTCATTTTAGGTAAAAAAGGCTGCTGTGAGGTCTTCCTGAAGCTTCTCTTTTCCAGACTGAACAAATCCAGCTCTGTCAGATTGTCAGGTTTTTTACAGGACAGGTGCTACAATCCCCCCCAGCTGTCTTTCTGGCTCTCCTGTGGACCTGCTCCAGCTGGTCAATGTCCTTCCTGTGTTTGAGGCCCCAGAGCTGGATGCAGTGCTCCAGATGGGTCTCCCAAGAGCAGAGCAGAGGGGCAGAATCCCCTCCCTCACCCTGCTGATCACACTCCTGTTGATGCAGCCCAGGTTGCAGTTGGCTTTCTGGGCTGTGAGCGCACGTTACCAGCTTCCACCAAGTCCTGTTCTTCAGGCCTGCTCAGAGTTTTAGAAGGGCATAATGCAGGTTCGGGGCAGTCTGCAGAACTGGATGACTTTTAGCAGCCCTTTCCTGTCATTGGTCGGTGGGAATCCATTAATTTTAATTGTTCTGTACTGCTCTGTGACACTCTTACTCCAACTGGTGACAGTGGCAGAGCAATTTACTGAATGTATATAAATGCTCTGAGCAAAAAGCTACAAATTTTCTGCTAGGGATCATCACCAAGGCTAAAATTTCTTCAAATTCAGAATCCTAAAGCAACCACCCTTATTCTATTTCACAGACAGAGGAACATGTGAAGTGAGCTGTAAGGTCTGAAAAATTACATCTGCATGATGTACAAAAACTATACACAAATACAAAGGATAACTAACCACAATCTATAACTTGTCGCCTTTTCTTTCTCCAGACCCAGCTACAGTCCTCCCTCACCCTAGCCAACCTTTACTCCAAAATCCTGGTTGTGTACCAAGGATCTAAGACAAGAAATAGCTGAAATTTAGCTGCAATTATAAACCAAAGAAGGGTTGGTCTTATTATAGATCAAAGAACTATTGATATGTCAAAGTCTTAGAGAAGTAAATGCCAACATAGGAGGATTTTATGCCTTGTGTCATCCCCATCAGTGCTGACAGTACAGGAAAGACACAGGAGCCATAAAGACCCATTTCAGGGATTTGTAGGTACCAACTATTCCTCTCCAAAGTGCTGCCTGACTGGTCAACAGAGACATAGGAGTGGTGAGCATACTAGTGCTTTAACTAGTAGTTCAATAGGTTCTACTTCTCTCTTGTACATCAGGTAAGAAAGTATTGCTTTACATATTCAAATTCTATATATCCTGATTGGAGAACCTCTTTGCATAAACAAATTGACCTAAAACAAACTCCACCACAGTTATATTTTGGCTGGATGAATAACATTTGGCTGATAACAGCCTGGGATAAAGTTTGTATGATTGTATTTGGCAAAGGAAAATATGTTGAGAATTTTATCTATAATGTTATCTCCTTTGTTTAAAAACTTATGTTTATAAACTGACACAGACTACAGTGTAGAACTGCTTCTGAATTTAGGGTATTGAATGATGGTAGTTTATACGTTATGTAAAGAAGGTGTTCTATTATTTACAAGAGGCTGAGACAGTGATCCTAGCAGATTATAGACTGAGAGCAGATGATAGATTAGAGAACATAAAATGTGTACTTTTCTGCCTCTTAGCTCCATAAATGCAACATACCTAGGCATGAAGCCACCAGCCCTCAGGAATATATAACACTTTCACAAGAGAGCAAGGAGCATACTCAGAAATACAGGAAACTGAAAATATACCCCATCCCCACACCGGCTGCTTATAGGACACCAAGTCTTTTTTCTCATCTACAAGTTCATAAATGCTTAGGTCTTGCTTAGGACACCAAGGGAATACATAAAGCAATGGGACAAAGGACAAAAGTTTTATTTCTCACACATAATGGATACTCTCTGTAGGTATATAAATTACTGAAAGAAGGGATTCATCAGAACAAGTATGATTCAAGTCTGGAATTAACTCTGGGATACAAAAAAGGAATGAACTTGTTATCTTACATTTCTTCTTCCAAATATTGAAATTCTTTACTCATGCTTCTTCTGGAACCTAAAAACAACTGAAAAAAAATATTTAAATACATTTAAAAGTCTAAAATTTTTTTGCATGGTTGTCAGAAAATTGAATGAACTGTGGAAGGATGCCCATGCCCTGAATAAAAGGACCTAGGTACCTAACTAGGATGCTTTGGTGCTCTTGGTGACAGGTTCTCCCTGCTCTTTCAGGTTTGTGAGCTCACTTTATGAGGTCATTCTTTATGAGTCAGACAGTGGAGCCCTCACTGTGAAGTTCCTGTACATGGTTATCGACACAAGGAATGTGCCAGTGCAAATGAAAATGTCACTTTTTAAAGACTGGACTGAAGAAATGAGAGTTGTAAAAAAGGAACATGTTTTTAGATTAAGACAACCTGCATTTCCTATGAAACACTGAGAATATCCTTTCTTATCTATACACAGGTTTGAGCTTGACCATTTTAGTTACCCTTTGTTGTTAATATGATAGAGAGAAAACCATTGATCTAAACAATGTAAACTGTCAATAAGCCACAACAGTTATATTTTAAAATCTTATGTTATTGATAAAATTAAACTTAATCCCTTGTCAAGTTTATTTTATGCCCATGAGCTTCTGACACAGTCTTTCTAACCTTTCATCTTTAGTTCTTCCATATGCAAACCCATACCACATGCTAGAATACACACTTGTAATGAAGAAAACCTGTTGTGATCAATCAGAGGGAAAACAAAACCATAAAATATGCAACAAAAATCAGCATGACACAAAGACGATAGATCATAATTTAGCATTTGTTGTGTTTCCTGGGAGCTTACACAGGTCTGTTTTTATTTAATTATCACAAGAGGTAATAAAGTTAGAGGCATACCAATGGGGAACAGGTCATTACCGAGAGTTGTTAACTTCTTAATATAATCCACTGCTCTTTTAATCACTCAGCAACTAAATTAATTAGCTGTTAAAGGTTAGAAAACTTTTCCCCAAACCTAAAAAGAGCAAATAATTTCTTTCTTATATTCCATATTATATATACATTATAAATAAACTAATTTTATTTCAATATATAAAAAAATATTCTTTTCAATTACTCTATGAACACTTGATTGGAATATAATCTGAAAAGATAAAAGTGTCAGGTACATGAAAAATATAAATTTTTCCTTACAAATACAAAATCTATCACTTTTTCAGCATCTATGAATTCTGTCAAGTAAAGATACACTTTATGACATCAAATTTTTATTATAAGTACTCAAGGACCTTGAGTACCAAACCACAAACTGAAGAATCTTGTGTGTCTTGTATGAAAAGCAACTTATTCCAATGGCTACCAGCACCCTGGTGAGACACATAAGACAGTAGCCAAGATTATTTTCTTTGAAAGAATATGCATAAAAAATGTATGTATAAAAGTTACCTTAAAATAAATTGGAATAAGCTGCCTCACACTTATAGCAGAGTAAGAGCACAAAGGTATTGAATCAGATATAGCTTGTAGATACAGTCATACACAGAATTACATAAGTGTCAAGGATTACTTGCACAAGATACGTTTCTGCATTAAGTTTCTCATTCCCCCATTGTCACTTGTTCCCACCTTACTGTCATGTTTAACACCTACTTCTCCTTCCTTCTCCTAAACTCCTACACACTCATACACAAAGATTCTTTCATTGCTCTCAACTATTTAGTCCATATGTCCAAGACATCTTTAAGAACAGATAGTAGTTTTGGACAAGACTGATTTCTTAGAAAACAACACTTTCTTTACTGTGCTACTCAAACAAGTATATTTTTTCATTTTTTCTAGTACTGAACTTGATAGTATGAACTATTACATGCTAAGAATGCATCAAGTGCAACACAATTTACTTTTCAAATACAGCAGCAGTCTAATTTGATATATATGCATATATAACCAGATAAAAATCTAATAACTGAAATAAAGCTAAGCCTCACTGAAGTTAGAATTTACGTTCTGATTCATATTCTCTCTATCCATATGTTATTATAAATAATTAATTACACATACGAGTCAGAAATTTGGTTTAAGTCCAGTAGATGTCTCACAAAGCAGTCAATATATTTTTACTCAGGTTTTACATTACAAGTCAGTAACTCCATGGTCTTTTGTCCACTGGTAAACCCTATTATTTTCCACAGAGCTGAATCCTCCCTAGAAGACAAAGATATCAGAATTTCTACATTTCTCTTACTAACAAAAAGATAAACGTAGGCTTTTATTTGAAGAAAAACTTTTTAAAGAATAGCATGGATAATATTATGAAATCTCAAGTGGACTTCTCTAACCTTCCCATTAAATCAGTTTTAAATATAAATTCTGAATTGAATCTGAAATTTGTTTAAAAACGTGTCTACTGTCAGCTTTTTATAGAATTAGTTTCATGGAACAGATGGACATTTGAATATCTTCTTAGAAATGTGTATTTATGTAAGACTTTCGGTAGAAAAAAAATAAATTGTTGCATTTAGAGAAAATATCCAACAGGAAGGTAAAAGAAAAATCCAAAAGGAGGACTGGAATTTTTCAGGCTACATTTTAAGGATTAACAAAGTATCTGTAACTGAAGATACCACCAAGCAAATACTTCAGTGAAGCTGATTTTTGCAAACATACAGGAAGATCCACAAAGACCTGCAGTATGCCTTGCCAGTTCCTCAGGATTTAGTTTACCTTAATTTCCTTCCAATTTACCAGTCATACTGAAAATACACAACGTATGAGCTCAGTTATTTCATGTTCTTAGAGACGTATATTTATTGGCAGTTCTCTTTTTTATTGCGGCAAATGTTGAAATTTAGGTGTTAGATACCATTTTTTATATTCTTGAAGTTTTCTGGAGGTGATTTATAAAAAAAATTCCATTTGTAATGATTTATAAAACTTGTTATATCAAGAATACAATGGACTTTTTCAAATCTCAAGTATGCTTATGTACAAAATAATTATTGCCTAAATACTGCTCCAGAAATGTGCTGGGCAAAAAAGCAAAATTATTATAACAATGCAGATTGAAATAAAATAAAATACAGAGCTCAAATCTTTTCAATAAAATTAAGTTCTTTCCTCTCTGTTGCACAACACAATTATCTCATATTTGCTATGTACTTCATTTTTCCTTTCCTTTATCTTTGCATTTTTATCTGCCTTTGTAAGCTAAAGAATGAACACTTCTTATACAGCGAATTATACATTTTCAAAGAGATTAAGCATGAATTAGAAAAAAAAAAGAGAAGAATATATAAAGCCAGTTACTTTTGGTCTTACTCAATCCAGATTTAAAATCATGACTGTGCTGACTAACACTGCATTGCTGAAGGTCAGCAAGATCTAATGCCTGACTGTACTGAGAAACAAATGAAACCATTCATTGTAAGCTGCCATGAACAAACGATAGCAAATACTTCAAACAGAAATAATGGAAAACAGTGCAGAATGAGCAAAGATATCTGCAGAAATAAAGCAGGGTTGCAACTTTTTCATATACCTCTAACCACCATCAATTCTACATAACATATATCTTTTTTCACACCATCCAAATGTGTTACTTGCTACCTACTGCTGTAAATTCTCTTCATTTCAGATGTGATTCTAAAAGTGGTACATTTTATTTTTAGATATTCCATTTATTAATTCTTCTAACAAGGTGTGCTCTGTCTGTCTGGGATGAAGTTAATTTTCCTCACTGCAGCCTGCATGGTGCTGTGTTCTGGATTTGTCGCCAAACATATTAGTAACACAGCAATGTTTTGGCCGTGCTTGGAACAGTGTTTGCACAGAATCAAGGTTTTCTCTTCCTACCACTTTGACTCTGTCCTCAGCATGGGATGGCAAGAAGCTGGGAGGGAAAACAGCCTGGAACAGCTGACCCAAATTAACCATGTAACATAATGTTCAGCAGTAAGAACTGAGATAGAGTAAGAAAGGCACAAGGGTTTGTCTCCAAATGTGGCTGATGCATGGTCAACAGCTGGACAACAGTCTGCTTGTAGGAGGAGATTTCTTTGAATTGGTCTGCTCCTTCTTTCCTTCATCTGGTAATTTGTCTTTATCAAAGAAAGTATTTTTCAGTTTCATTTTCTTACTCTTTCCCCCAACCTGTTGGGTGGGGAGAGTGACTGAGTGGCTGTGTGGGTAACTGGCTGCTGGTTAGGGCCAACTCATTACACAAGGCTATGTAAAAGCAGCTTTCAATTCAACCAGTATTTATATACTTAATGTAAAACATCAGAATGCTTTTAAGAGAACCTTATGCTACACAGAGCCCACAGTGACATACTCTACTATATTATGTAGTTCTTACCATACTCTGTTTGCAGAACAGAGCTGAAAATCATGTAACAATTGTACAATACAAATTTCCATACAACCAACAGCACTGTGCTTCTCATATCCAAGGACTGCAAAATCATTTCTTAAGAACTCTGTCACCTCTTCTTCCCTCAATGAAATCATTAAAGCATATCAGCCCTTCTTCCTCTCAGTAACACATTATATGGACAAGATAAACACCACATCTTTAAAAACCCCATCAGTGAATAGTGTTAGCCCTTCAGTAAGTGTCACAAAATTGAAGTTTACAGTAGCCAGATGATTATCAGCTGCTCTTTTGTGTTTGTTTGTTGTGTGGGGTTTTTTTCTACCCTACCATCTCATCTGACACTATAATTACTCTTGTACGTGAATTCAGAGAACACAAACAAAATTTCAATATCATAAGGCACAGAGGTTTAATTACCATATATTTGGAATGCCTGCATCATTTGGAAACAGGCAAGACATTAGAGCTCTGCAAGAGTGAATTTAGTACAACGGTTACATTTTACCCTGACAAACAAAATGCTTCTGAAGAAAAGCGCAATCCAAGAAAACAACAGAAAATGGAAACCTATTAATAAGAACATCAACAGAACTTAGCTAAGAGAAATTCAAAAGAAAATGAAAAATGAATTCCTAATCTCCAAAGGGAAGAATCATCACAAAAACCAGTGAGGCATGATAAAGTTCCCACTCCAGAAAATCAGCAAACATCAATATTTAAATCAAAACAAAGCTCTCAATAACTGACCTGTCTGAGGCACATGTCCCCTTATATCCCTGTCATTAACAACAGTTCATCTAACAGTAAAAAATCTCTCTACTGTTTCTTTTCTGTATGTTTTTTTTTTAATTAAGAAAATACAAAAGTCACATTGAAGGGAAGGCAGGGGAGGCATTGTAGAGTTCAATACAATTTTCCATAAAGAGCTTGTACTATTTGTCTTGAAATGTTGTTCAGCTTAACCAATAGAGTATTAGAGATGCCTGCTTTTATTCCAATAAAGTTTTATCAAGCAAGTTCACCAAACAATATAATTTCTTTTATGAATGAAATAATTTCTGGGGAAAAGCAATTGTTCCAGGAGTTCGCCACTCTCCAAATGAAACTCCAGCTATAGAAGGACATACAAATATTAAATATATATATTAATGCCTTTAAAGCTGTAGTTGTTGAAAATCTCAGTTTTCCTATGATTACCTAAATTCCTTCCCAGATGACAGAAATAATGATCATTAAGTTTATTTAAAACCATAACTTAGATTACGCCTTTTTACCCTTATTTCCATAAAGAAATAAACTCCTTGGATGTTCTGACTATCCATCATTTTCTATTTTTTAGACATTCGATCCCACAAAAAAATAACTGCACTAACTAAAAGACCTATTAATCCAGAAAATTAGGGAGAAGGTTAGAATCTTATAAATATATTTTCTGTTCAGAAGAAACCTGAACCAAGTTAATATTACACAAGAAGCTACCTGCTCATATTTGCAGAAATATCTTGCAGATCATACCTTGCAGTAAGACAGAAGAGATAAACTTTTCTTTAAATCCACTCTTTCTCTGTGTTAGGTAACTTTCAGGTGAGGTCAGTTTGCACCTAGAGCTGAACTGCACTGTTTCCTGAAGTACTGCTTTAGGGCAAGATATATATAGTGCAGTGGCCATGCTACAAAAAGAAATTGGCAACTTCTGCTTCAATCTAATAAAAGTGACCTGAGCATGTCTCATAAATCTAGTTTTCCCAAGGTAAAAATGGAAGCAATTTTAATTTCTGAAACCTTAGGACTAAAGTTCTAGTGGTCATAACAGAGCATGAGAATTCACACAAAGCAGTTGTGTAAAGGGGTAGTGCAAATCAGAGCTTTGCATGAGGACCCTTAGTCCTACACAATTTCTGCTTTAGGAATGTGAAGTAACCTTTTATGTGGCCTCCAGACTAATATAATTAACAGTGATCTTTTCTTATGACAAATGCTAGGTTTTCTTAAAAAACAGGTGGCAACCATAAGCACAGAGTAGGAGTGATAAGAGCTCCTTATGTAACCTAAGACAGGAAAATGGAGAACACCACTGGCCACTCCAAAGGCCATTGAAGGAAAACAAGGAGATGGTTCTCCCTGTTGAAGACACCCATTGAAGCAGGTAAACAAGAAAACTCTCACCAGGAAGCCATGCTCACTAAACAGGGTCATCAGGGTGTAGGGCTTTTCACGAAAGAATTTGTGAACAGAGCACAGAAAATATTTGATACTCTGTAACACTTAAAAAGAGACGTTTAGTGAAAGGACCAAAGATACTTAGAAAGAGGGATAAAGATGGATCTGGGAGAGATAAAAGTGGGAAAATAAAAAAAGGACAGAGCTTAGTTGCATGAAGAGATGTTGCTCAGCATGCCTGCCTGCTTGAACCTTGTGCTACACCATGGCCCACCCTATCTCCCGCCTGAAGCCTATCCTACGTGTGAGTACGCTCACTGCTCTGAGCACAGATACATATTTCTGGCTCACATATGAGAGCCAGTGAGCTTCCAGCTGGACTAGTTTGCAAGCATAGGATGAAGTCTGAGTGCCAGCAACTCAAGTGGGAACATGAATGCCGGGACCTCATAGGTCCAAGAGCTGCAAGAGGGGAGATGGAGGTTCTAGGAGTCCTCTACAGCATAGGTAAAGAGTCTAAGACCAGGTACAGGAGAGACTTGTTATGTGCTGCGCATGTCTTGCTCACCAGTTCCTCACCACAACTAGCTTTCCTGGCAACATAAATGAAAATAGGATTGGGACAGAAGATCATCTATGCAGGTGAACAACAAAATGTTAAGTGCAACCAAAGCAGAGTGGTTGAATACAGCAGTATATATGCACATGAGGATGAAGTTATTCAGATGTTATACTGTGGTGCCATTGGCTCAGAATAGAGAGAAGAAATTGCAAACAATGGTAGTTATCTCAGGGTCTTGCTAAAAATTAAATTTGGATTAAGTATGTATCTAACTGCATTTCGAGGTAATCAAATTACTCACAATATGAAAATACTCTTCTATATTCAATTACAAAAACTAGTTTTCTTTGCTTACATCTCTAGAGTTTTCAGTAGTCATTAATAATCCTGCAGGAAACTGGCTGAGGTTCTCATCTGGAACATACTCTTTCGTCAATGACTTAGATAGAGAATGAGAATTCTACATTTGACATATTCTACAAATGTCATGAATTTAAATGGAAAATTTCAGTTTCATAAAAATTTGTAATTTTTCTTTTAGAAAACTGTTCCAAGTCAGCTGAAAACATCCTTCCTGCATCTAAAACCATCCTGAAGCCAAAGTTAACAGGCTTTTCAGCTTATTCAGTCTAGAACTAACCTGGTGAGGATATACAAACCTCAAAACTTTCACATTAAACCAAGAAATACATTCAGAAATCTCAAAATATCAGGAACAACCAAGAAATCCTGGGAAATCTAGATACCAGGTCTTCAATCCAACAAAGATGGTCTTTAGATAAAATTCCCAGGAGCTTAGATTTAAGAATTTTCAAGAAGAGAGAGGGTCTCAAAAGCCTACTTACAATTTTCAAATGAAACTTTTTTTCTATTAATAAACTTTTAGAATTTCAATTCTGCAGAAAATTGCAGCTGCTCCTTCCACTACAGATTTTTTTTTTTTTTCTCTCCTATTAGTTTCTGGTTTGGAGTACTGAGAAGCACTTTCCTTTCAAAATCTGGGGAAACTGAAATCTCTGGAAAGTATGAGCCTTTCTGATATACCCCTCAAGAAAAAATAAGACTGCAAATCTTCTGATATATTTTCCACAGCTCTTTGAAAATTAGCTTAAAATACATTAAGTATGTGTAAATTCATAAACACATATGATATGTACACATTTTTGTCCAATGTCTAGTGACCTGAACAATGCTATTCCTCTGCTTTGGCTACCTCCTAAAGCTCCTCCTTCATCTGATGGATGTGTGGTCTTAGAGGGAAAAGTTCAATTTCTGTGCATTTATGTTTGGTTATGGTAATAGTTGCAAATGCACAAATTGAAGAAAGATTTATTTTTTCTCAGAGGCTAACACAGAAGATTACTGTGTACCTCCATCTGTCACTGACATGAGATGTGACCTTTTTAGATATAGTTCCTTCATCTGTAAAATGAAAATTGTATTAACCTATCATACATCAGAACATTAATTTAATTAACGTTTTGGGGAAAGAAAGCTTAGAAACAGACAGATGAAAAGCACTTACAAGTAAAAGTAATATAACTGCTACAAATCAAAAGACATTCGGAATTAATATATTTATCCAACTGTTTTTAACATCAGGATTCATGTAGAAAAGGGATACCAAATACCAAATTAATATTGATTATTCCAGTCTTTTCTTAAAACATCTGGAGATTACTTGCACTTTTGGCGTTGATACTTCCATAATTGTACCCTGAATAATACTTCACATTTGTAGTAGCTGTATAGTTAAATAAATTTATAAATAAGGAGAAGCAAAGAGAGCAAAGCCTCATACTGAAGTAGGTCTTCTATTTATTACTTTCTAATAATTTCCACAGCAACATGTGGCAGTCTCATAAACACAGACAACATGAAATCATGACATCTTGGGTTTGAATAAAAGCCACAGTCCAGAAGTGGAAATGCTAATAAAACCTAACAGAAACATCAATAAAACGTGCTAAAATAATTAAATGCCACTTAAAACATCTGTAACCATTTTTGGACAAGCTCTTAAAGATTACTTCCACTTAGAGAAATGCCACTTCATTCTTACCAATCCATGGTTTTCACATCCATTTAACCAACATTACACAAACGTTAAAGCATGATCCCTAATTTTCTGGCAGGTATTACTTCCATTATTAGAGCCTATTATTGCCATTAACATTTATTTCCCAGGTTAATAATTAGTATTTATTTTAATATTAAGACATACTGAAACCTAAAAATTATGATAATACATTCTGAAAAAATGTCTCTGGAAGGCTCTTCATATGAAATGAAGTCAAATTAACACAATACAATAAATTAATAGTTAGACAGTAATGTATTTTTCATGCATTATTATTTGCATCCCAAAGAAGAGAACCTTGAACCTATACATATATAGATTCTTAAAATCTTGCTTCTCTCACTGTAACTATCATCTTCCCTTTGTTACTGTCTCCTTTTATTTCCACTTAAATTTCACCGTAGTTTGTGTTTTGCATTTTAAGGCATATGTTTGCAGATATGGAGAAAAACTGTCACAAACAACAACAGTGGCTGAGTCTTATGTTTCATAAGGCATTAAAAAAAAATTACCTTGTTCCACCTCTACCTTGGAAAGTAGTTCAGATTTTGAATACACAAATAGCAACTAAATTTTTCAGAACAAGTATGATACGTATACATGCTTGTGTATTTGAACATGTTGTTGATTGAATACATGTCTAATAACAGTACAAAAACAAATTAACAATCCAAGGTGAAGGAGTATTAGTTCTTAAACAGAGCTCTGCAGTTCAACAAATTATTGGTGGGCTTTTTTCAGGAACTAGTGAATAGATCTAACAGTGGAAACCTGTCTAGCAGATTTAGTCATTTGGACCATTTCATGATGAAGAAGGAAGTGACACTGACTTCTACAAAACAAATTTAATACTTGGTTTCTCAAGATATTTAGACCAATTAATCACTTGAAATTATTTGCATACCCCAAAAATTAAAATTAGTATTTTCTCAAAAAAAAAAAAAAGGTAGGATTTGTCTTTTATTTTACAATTCATTTTCTCAGTTATTTGCCAATATTTTAATTATACTGTTTATAACTGAGTCTAGAATATTTCTCAGTATAATACTTCTAACTGGTTTTCCTCTTAGCTGGAATGACATCTACTATATTAATTACTAAATGAATCCAAAGGGGAAAGGGGAAGGTGAATAAGAGGGATATGTAAAAATATGAGTCAGTAGCTCTAGTAAAGTTTTAATCATCAGTTGAAAATTGGAAATTCAAGAGGTAAAAAAGCTAATAAATAAAAAATGCTCTTGTACTACCACACAATAATTAATGTAGGTATGCAGTAACTAAACCAAATTTCTCAAGAGCCCCTAAGGCAGGCAAAAAGTAATACCCAATATCCTTTGATCCATTTTGTGAAAGTTTAACTATACTTTCTGAACAGAATTTAAACTTGTGCTCTGATCCACAAGTAAAATCCAGAAGCCAAAATGAAGGATCTCTTACCCCAGGTAAGCATTAATTAAAATTTTTGAAGTAAAAAATAACCAGGCAATCAACACTAAGATAACTTCAGACACTGCCACCCTGCTGAATTTATAGCTACACTCAACTCTGAGCAAGATTAAGAATGAAGTCTCCATTCATCATACAGTTTCACCAATAACACATTTCTCTTCTTAAGTCATCACAGCCGTGGTTTTAGATTTCTTAAACCATTGCTTCTTCAGGAACTGGAACTGAGTGCTTTTTTCTGCCCAACCAATGAAGCCCCTGCAATCCCACAATGTAGTGGATTGAAACCTCACTGTTCCAATTCTCTTTGGCTTTGTCTGGTTTTGGAAGCATTCAGCAGAGCATGAAAAGTGTTCCTTCTCTCACAGATCCAATTTCCCTCAAAGAGTGATTGTTTTGTTTGTTAGGTAGGTTTTTATGACAGTTTTATGTTCAAATATACAAATGATAATAATGTATCTTTCAGAAGTATCTACGAAGGTAATGAGTATAAATGACAACAAACTTTATACATGTTTATTGTGAACCTCAGAACCACTGCTTGCCACAGGTTATTCCTCTGACCAATGCCGAGATACTTTATCAGAGCTATGCATCTGTTGATGATCTCAATGTAAGGCTTATCATCACTCCTTTGCTAAAATATACATTCCTGTTGAGAAAAAATCCAAAGTATCTATTGGTCAATTTAGAAGCATCAAATTGCTTCCATTATTTACCTGCAATTGTGTACAGAACAACGAAGAGAGCTAAGTATGAATCACTCTAATCATATAAAGAGGATAATACTTGCAGCAGTAATGAGACATATGATAAGGAACAATAGGAATTGTGACTTTACTTGGGAAAAAATCTAATAAAAAAGTCTCTCAGAATTAAATTATAGTCTATTACATAGCACAGAGCTTTTCAAAATTGCAAAACTGCTGTCTTTATTTTATTATTCACCCTGAACTAGCAGCTCTCATAAACTTTCCAAATTCAATTGCTCCTACCCCAGCCCAATCTTCCCATCCAATTTGCATTAATCCAATCACAGCACTGAGTGGTTCCCTTGTGAAAATGCAGACCCTTAAAAGAAAAGGCAAGTTGTAGTTAAAGTACTTAACAAAGGCATCCCACTTTCCTTAAAGAAATAAAATTAACAATCTAGAAAACTTTATATGGTCAAATTTTAGTGGCTATATCTCTATTTGTGTGTTTGAAGTCAGTTGACTTGCTATTAATAGAATAGTCATATAAACAGAAAGTCAAATCAGCATTCTTGTTCAAAATTCCTATAGATTTCTAGTAACACATGAACCAAGACAAACCATAAACAGCAATGTAAAACCAGTTAAGCCACCAGAGAGAATATACATGCAAGCACCTGGGGATGGGAATGGCCTCAGGCAAAGAAAATTCCCAAGGAGACTATCCAGACAGACAGCTGAGAGAAGCTGCAGTTTTCTGAGGCATGCTGCACCTCAGAACCTCTCAGCACTGAACTTCAGAACTAAGTCTGAAATGTGTGGTCAAGAATGACTGAGCCAATAATTGAGGTTTTTTCTCCCTTCATTCACTAATTGAATGGACTTGTAGAATAAGTAGAGATGGTGCTAGAATTTGCAAAAAGTACAAACACATCCTTTGCAAGCAGGCAGAAGTCAAATTCAGGAAAAAAGTGTGATGTGGCAGGTAGTCTGGTCAAAGGTTCCCTTTCAAACCCAAGGATTTAGAATATCACTGAATGCAAAGCAGCTCCATGTTCTGCTGGACTCAGAGAGAGTGATTTCTCCATGCTGCCCATGGGTCAGATCAGACTTTGGAATATGTAAAGAATGATCAATATACTTCCAGGAATGGCTTGTAACATGTTTAGCCTAAATTTTTAACTTTTTCATGTTATGCTGTTGTCTTGAGAGCACAGAAATCACAGAGAGCAGTAACTAAAATGAGAAAAAGCAGAAGACACTACAGATGTCAGAAAATTGACACCATCTTGATTGTACCTGTAGTTTGGCTGCTATCTAAAACAGGCTAAGAAGCTTTCACAGCTCCTTTCCAAGTGAAATACTAGAAGAACAAGAGACACTAAATCTTCCTGAATTAAGTTTCTTCTTATTCTGACTTTGTATTGTGAATTGGAATGGCCTTTCACTCAGTCATCAACAATGGCCTTCATTATGAATTCAATTTAATTAAATACAATTTAATTGGGTAAGAAAAATGAGTATTTTTATTTGCTGCCTTGTTTCTATGATATAAATTACTACACTCCTTCCTGGAACCAGTTAATACTTGTAATGCGAGCATCCCTGTGTTCATATTTAACCTACTGACTTAAACCTGCTCACATGCCTGTACTGTCATCCTCATGAGTGTTCCAGCAGAGAACATGTTGTGTAAGCAAAACAGCAACCCTGGACTGAGTCAGCCCCTAAATTCTTCATACAATTACCACACAAAAAATAAAGCTCGTATAAACCTAAAATCTCAGGAGAATTTCAGCTTTTTTAAAAGCATATTTCAATTCCAAAAAATAAATCTTCTGGAGTCTTGGAGAAATATAAGAACAAATCGACTGGGACAAGATGAAAGAATACATGAAGTGATAATATGGAAAATATAGTCAGTATATGTGGTCCAAAATAATGTCCACAATGGTCTGAAAAAAGTTCCCAGTATGCTTTTTGTGTTCTAAGTGAGTAATTAATATTTCTGCTATTTCTGTTGCTTTCTGCTACTGAAATACTTTGGTGATGAATAAGTAGACAGTAATGTGCTTAAGATCAGGCATCATAGCTCAGTGGAAAAAATATAAACTTTGTACTATTATTATTATTATTATTATTATTATTATTATTATTATTTTGAAATCCTCCAGAAAGGACATATATGCTTAAATAAGTACAAAATTTCACAAGAAATACTATATTAGCCCACTACTGAAAAAGCCCACTATCCTAAAAAGTTCTTTAGTTCTTTAATGTAAAAATCATTTATTCCTCTAAATGACGACAGTGTAAAAATTGGTCTGAAGAAGAGAATGGGGGGAAAAAAAAGCTAATTATCTTGAAGTGATTCAAAGGGTATTGTTCTTGGCAAATTTTCTCCTTGGTATAACCATTAGAATTCCTGATAATGTGGGGAATGAACAACATTTAATTATTACTGTAACAAGAAACATGCAGAAGAGAAGTAAGGAAGCACTCAGCCAAGTATTGCATTCCTATGTGAGTTACAGAAGCATGAAGTTCTAAAAAGCAGAAGCTTTGAGCAATACTTTTTCTTTGCCTAGTATGTTTACTTTCTGTCTCACAGTCTTATTAACAATATTTCATCTAAGATTTCATGATTACCCAGTATTATCTTCTGCACCCTTGAACTTTGCCTGGGATTTCCTATGCAACACCTGCAGAGGAGCATCTCAGAACTGTGACATCTCTAAGGGATCTGGGATGTCGTACTTTAGAGGTATCTACCTCTAGTTCTTGATTGCAGATTTCCAAATTTACTTAAAGTCCTGGCAGGTGCTCACCTCAACTGAATGCATCTGAACATTCAGATCTGTTCAGCCTAAACCTGGGCAACCCTACATCATTCTGTCTCTCCAGGGACAATAAATAGAACTTACAATTTTGCTTTTTGCAAGAAACTCTTATGGCAACAAACAGCGAACAAAAATGTGTCTGCCTTAAAAGAAAAAAACAAAACAAAACAAACACTTTAGTATGTTAATATAATTCTAAGTATTTTCAGTGATCATAGATATATATGATATACCACCAAGGATAAACCACTGATTAATGATCGAACTGTCCTTTTCATTCTTTTGGAAGGCTTGTAAATGGCCTGTAAAAGACAGCAGCTTGTTATTCCAAGTCATTACTAAATCATGGTCCAGGCCTACTGGTATTAAACATAATTCTTACTGTAAGCCATTTTGAAGATACTCCTTCCAAAAAGAAAAAAACAAGAGAAAACAAAACACCAAATCCAAAAGCCTCCTCTAAAACAGAGGGATTAATTGAGAGAAATAATCAATTTGCAAACTCAGATAGAACTGTACACATGGAATGATTAAAAAAAAAAATTTGGACAAGTAAGTACTTGAATAACAAGAATCTAACCTCCACAGAACTCATATACCAAATTATATAAATTAGAATCAGTTGAATTTTAAAAACTTTCCACCTTTTGGAGGCCTTTCTAATCAGAATTTACATAATTCTGAAATTACAGAATTCTTATCTCAAAACAGGAAATAGTTATCTCTGGATTAGGCCAAACATAATTTTTACAATTAATTTTTCAGCTGCTAAGTTCCAAATAATTGGCTAAAGTTGTTAACTACATTTTCAATTCTAACAGATGTTCCTTAAAAAATATGAGAAGGATTGTACTTGAAAGAAAGATAAATACTGTGTTGTTCACATAGTTTAGGTATCTGTGCAAACTGGCTGTATGCTTCTCTCATGAATGAGTATGTTTGGTGTGGGAAGAACTCTTCAAAATCAGCTTCTAAGGAGCCAGCTGGAAAGAAATAAATGATCAAGCAAATGAAAAACAGGCAATAGTGTCACTCAACCCTCTGGCTTCAGAGAACTTACAGCACATGATTTTGAATGACTTGGTTTCCTTGGCAAAAAATGAAATAATTGTTCAAGTCCCCAAGAGATCCATGATTTTCAATGCCTAAAAGCTTTTTAATCTGGATTTGTTGAATTATACACAGATTTGAGGACTTCATAATCTTTGAGGATTAATCACTTAATACCTAGCATGAAATGTTCCACGAATATATTGAAACATAGCCATGACAATTCATGGAGTGTTTGAATAAAAAACAGGACTGAACAAGGCTGTGAGGAGGAAAGGCTTTCCATCATTTAAGCTAATATACTGAATAAACACTAAAAAATATCTTTGGCATAAGTAACAAGCAATAAAGCAGGCATTAATTTTATAAAAATGTTCTTGAGAAGTAGAGACTCTTAATTCTCTCTTAAGTGTCCCTCACAATTCAATATCCGAATCGCATACAAAATGTCAGGAGGAAAAAACACCGTGTACGATGACACAGCATCCAAACTCGGAGTCCTGTAACCCTTCTGTGTGAACTGTTTACATGTGCCCCCAGTGCCATTTGCTGCATGGCTCAGTCAATTAAGTGACGGCTTCTGCCTCAAAAAACAGTGCCAGCAGAGTGGGATTTAGGGCCACCCTGCGACATTATGCACAATCCCACATAAGTGGCTGCACAGCTCCCAACTACTCAGGAAGTAAGCAGTTGTAGGATCTAGTCCACACAGATATCAGAATAAGGCTTCTGTAAAGCAAAATAAAAAGTTATTCTATGATTGAAAGCAAGATATATTTCCTGTCCCAAATCTGCCTGATGTATTATGGTAAATGAGGCAGGAAGGATTATAGACTTACCCAAAGTGCTTAAAGAATCAATCAAATTTTTCAAGATTTAAAGTTATGACACAAGAAAACGTCCATTAAGACAGGAAAAAAATTAAAAATCATTGATTTCTGGGGAGTTAGGATCAATCTTTTTGAGTATGAAATTGAGTGTGCAACCTTCACCCAAGGGGCAAGCAATCTCTTTGACCTCACCTAAGGGACAACAATTCTACCTTGCTTCCAAATCAGAAAGAATTGTTTTCACTCGTGAACCTGCTGTTTTCCTAATGATGACAGCTTGCTTTTTCTCTGCCCAGCTTTACAGTCCTGAGTTAAGCGAAGATCAGAAATGAATGATCACTGCACTTACCAGTGCAAAGGAAGGATAAGGAATGCTACGATCCATCCCTGACACGGTGGTGCTAAAAGAGAAGCGATGCTGGTGCTATCTTTCTCAAGAACACGACGGTCACATTAAGACCAGTCTGCCATACAGGAAGTATCATTCAAGTCCTCCATCAACTGAAAGAAGACATTACCCTTATACCTATGAATCATAATGAAAGGGCAAACTGTGCTTCAGAAAAAAAATTTAGTTTTTCTTACAGTCATCCCCTGATTCATAACAAGCCCATCAATTTTGTGCTTCTTAAAGGCACTCTCAGACACCCACTGTTACCATGCCACGTCTTTTCCCCAGCAACTTGTTCAGGAGAGATACTTCTGAAGAAAAGAAATGGCAAAGAGAAAAAGAATTGGGAAACATGACAGTAGTTGATCTTGAAAGACTTCTGTATAAGTACTTTTCATTGATCATTAAGAATGGGAAATACTTCTTAATATTGAGCTGCAATGGCATTCACAATTTCTTCTGTAAAGGAAATCCTAGTTTAAAATGAAGAAGAACCTTACACTCTGATAGTAGTATATTGATAAGCATTATTGACTACACCAGGGAATGGAAATAGATTTGGGTTTTTATGGCTCCATCCCTTTTCTAACAGTTCATTTTGCCATTTGCAAAGACATGCTATTCCACTTATTTTTTGAATAATTTTTTGATTTAAAATTAATGTTGCGAGGCCCTCAAGAAGTATCATAAAACATTTCAAAGCCAGCAGAATGATATAATTTTTATGCAGTGAGCCCTGTAGCACTGCATTTCAACTGTCACGATGATATCTTAATATTTCATAAACGTTCTTCCTTATTTTATGAATTTCAGGCAGCTATCTAAAAAGCAGTCTGAATAAAAAGAGAATTTCTTGAATAACATGTTTCCCTGGCACATGCAAGTGAACTTACTGAATCAAATCCTGTAGAATTATTCAAATGTTTGTCTCCATTGTTTATATTCTCCAATTCCAACACATTTTCCTCTCAAAATCAATTCATTCAGGTTTCTACTTTCATAGACATCCATTGGATAATCATGAAAGTTGAGTATACACTTTAAAAAAAATTATTTTGTTTTCATTCTAATTCAGAACAATGAGAATATTAGGACTGGGTTTAACTGTCACATTCAAATCAAAGGTCACGTTTTTCTGACTATAGTACTTTATGTGGAAACATTAATTTGAGGTACAATACTGTTACGTTATCACAGAAACCATTTGTTATCAAGGTTGGATAGGTGTTAGGCTTTCTGGAAACATTAGTTTGTAAGTTTTGTTTTATTTTTTTTTACTCTAATTAATTGCAATGTTTTTAAAGACACAGTATAAGATGTGTTAAAACCAGAACAAAGAAATCTGACTGAAGCTACCTCCACTAAAACAAAGACTGTACATAAGGTAATTGTTTGTTTGCTGTTTAAAATGATGTTGTCTGAAGTTTGTGCCTAGATATTAGACAGATGCTTTAATTCCTAGCTTTAATTTGTACTTTCTCTGATGTCTTGCAGTTAATCAAAGCAATATCAGATACTTCTGTTAAAATAATTTAATCTTATATCCTAGAAATCTTATTTTTGTAGGTTTATTTTCCCTACACCAGAGACTTGCTATTTTTTGCTACCTTAAAAGAGATATGGAACAACAAAAACATTGCCACAAAAGTAATTCTGTAATCTGTCTGTATAGAATTCAGCAGAAGAAACTGAAGCACAGATTGTTTCCAAGGTCAATGTCAGAATTTTATTTTTTAAAAAATTTTTGGGTAAATTTTTATAACAAAAATAATGGAAACATTCTCTGTCTTTTGGCAAAAAGCATTTTCCCCTTCCATACACATTCAGTGTCTTGTAGCTTATTCAGTCTAGCTCCTAAATACTACAGATAAAAATCCATAACACAGGCATAATATTTCATCTGTGAACTTTGTAGCCCATCATAGACTTGCATTTGAAACCTCTCATCAATACTGTTATTAAATACTTTGTCACTATCAGTTATTGTCTTTTTGTAATCTCTTTTCCTTCTGCAAACGTATTTCTGCTACTAGTCCTCAGTTGCCCTCCAACAATGAAGCAAATGACATGGAAAAGTTTGTTTTGCTGAGTAACATTATCTGTTGTCCAGAACTAGTACAAATTGAAAATGATGAGCAATTACTAAACTCCAGGAGTTTAAAACCAGAAGTCTGCATTGGGCTTATATATAAAATATTACACCATGAAATAATTAGATCACTAAAATGAAATAATTATAGTCATAATGCTATAACTCTACTCTTTTATCACTGTATGCATAGCTGGATTTATACATACTACAGAAAAGTATAACTTAAGATGCAAGCCTTATAAAGAACCTAGATCATATTTTCTAAAGGGAAAAACACATTTATAATGTGAAAATGTATAAATACTTAGTATTTAGCACACCTGAAATTGTATTGTCCTAATAATGACTAAAATAAACTATTAAACAGGGCTGAAATACTTAGTCTAACCATGACATAAGTGAAATAATCCCCTAAGAATATCCTTCCCCCCAGGAGGATACATTTTAATTGCATTTTTTGTCAGTACAAAAAGTTATGGAAAACAATTTGTAGTTACAAAAGCACTATAAACTGGTAGAAGATGTCCATTTCCAAATGTGACTAGTAGATAAGACTCTTTGGAAGCCATGAATGAAAGAATTTAATTTCACAATTAAAAAAAATCCAACATATTATACTACTGATTAGCATACACACATATTCATTAAAAGGGATTGAGTTTGCCCTGTTTTAGTACATTTATTCACTGATTTTTATGTGCTTAAATCTTAAAGATCTGCAGAGGGTTTAAGTGAGCCAGGCACTCAAGATTTTTGATAGAAGGCTCATACTGCAAGTATAGGTTGTAATTTTTTTAAAGACAAAAGGCATGTTATGTCTTTTTAGCTGACATCATCTCCACTTTACCGATGAAAAGTAAAATGGAAAGGTGAACTCTGGTGAGTTTTAAACATTGTGAGCAGGACATAAAGTGGACCCCATGGGCATCAGGGTAACTTCTGGAGTAATTGTAGAGGAAAACAGAGCTACAATGATACAGAGTTCTGGTAAAGAAGGTATGAAATCAGTCAAAGCACCACTGAGAAGTCAGGATAAAAGAAAGAAAAAAGTGAGGAAATAAGTCAGACTTGCTAGAGAAGTTCTACACCACTCTCATAAAAAGTCACCCTTAAAATAACACTCTTTTATTAGTATTGAAGCAACTAATTTCATATGAAATAGTAATATATTAAATTGAATCTCTAGTGAGATGATAGTTTGATTCCTATTCTTCTGCCAGCATCCTTACTCTTCTCAGGGCACCTTACCCATACCGAAAAGAGATTCAGTCTCATGTGAATGCATGACCAAAGGAAAATTTCTCCCATTTTTGCGAGAAAAATTATACATTCTGCTATTAATACAGTTGCTATCAATGTAAGGCCTACTCTCCCACCTTCAAAGCACACCTTGATGACATTAATCCAGAATTATTTCATCTGCAGCCAGGGATAAGCTTAACATAATGGAATCTTTCTGAAGTCAGGTTGATTAAAACAGCCCTATGAATGCTAACCAAGCTAAAAATAGGTGCTAAATTATTTTAATCTTGTTATTGAATAGTAACAAGACATCACAAAATGAAACCAATTTATATTATACAAATTGGTTTCTCTGCTTTAAAAGATCTCAGGAAATGGCAGGGTTTTCCATTATGGCTGTGAAGGAAAGAAAAGAGTTGCAACACTTGTTTCATACAGCTGTGCTTTTTACATAAAAATGGGTTTTAAAAGATTCTCAGCAAACACATCCTATAGATCTTAGGATTTGGGTTACATCCTCTTGAAAAACCTGAAGAAAGAGTGAGATTTAACCCAAAAGAACATGAAGTCTCAATAGCTTTGTATGTCTAGGTTCAGCCAACCTTGTTGAAAGAAGTGCAGAGAATTGCCAGTTATTTGAAACATGACATGCATGTGCTTAGGAATTATGTCTGGCAAATAAACACATCATTGCATTCAGTATCCACTGGCACCCTCAGCACAGACCTCCCTGCCCAATCCACAGCCCGATGCCATGAGGAGAATGGGAGTCACTCCCTGCAGTCTCAGGTATGCAGGAATGTGAAACCATGTGTACAGCAGCTTTATGACAGTGATGGTGCAACAACAAACACACAGACAAGAATGCTTCCCAAAAATGGGCTTTTCCCCATCTGCCTGCCATTCTCCTTGCAGGACAACCTGCTCGGTGCTAAGGCAAAGCTTCTAACTTATAGACACACAAAGAGGTTATTTACTGCATGACTTGTCACCGAGCCACACTGTACTGCACACAACACATATAACACATAATGGAAAACATTTTACAGCATAACAGTTTGTGCAAGTAGTGTTTGAGTGCCACTGCTATAAGACCTTTAAATGTCCATCAGGGTTTGAAAAAAAAAGGATGGCCAAGCTCTCTCCAGGAAGATTTTTAGTTATCCTGTGCAAAATTCTTCATGCAGCCTTACGGTCACCAAATCCACTGTACAGGAAGAACAACTCTATCCTTTCCTGCATGGTTTCTGCAGGACCACTAACATTGGCCTGGAATTCTACACTGAGAGTCAACCTCGTTATTACACCATATGTAAAATGAAGATACCTTTATCCTTTCAGTGCTCTGCTACCTATGTGCTTGAATACGTACTGAAGTCAGCTCAGCTCTCCTTTAATTTCAGTGCGCTAGACTGATATATTTATAAGAAAAGGATAGTGAAATAGTATATAAAACAAGAAATAGTATATAAAACAAGAAATAGTGTATAAAACCAGAGCCTGACATAAGATTGTACTGCATCATTTCATAAGCTTCAAGGAAAACACCCACAAAACAATTGCATATAGGAAACACAAACTTCAGGAGCACTTGTCTTCTGAGAATTTAAAGCATTGATAATACAAGAGTTTCAGGCCAATACCACATAGAAATTGCCCAAAGGCCTTTCAGACATAAAATTGTTAAGCTGGTTTTATCTAAGAGCCAGGAAATGCCAGAGGTCTCAATACTCCTCAAGTAAATTCAAGAAAATATTGAATCCAGGCCTACAAGTGTACAGCACATACTAACATACTTCAGTCAGTTTTAAACCCAAATAATTCAATTTCTCACAGTGTTACTTTGTAAATTCTTAGATTCAGGTTTCTGTGAGAAGATAACCACCCATGTTCCCATTTTTGATGGGAAGATTAAAGAGTGCATAACAGAAGGAAGGAAAATCCTATCTTATACAAGATAAAAACAGCTTAAAATCCCACAGACTGAAATCAAGATTTTCCTTTTATATTGGGATCTGACTCTAAGCTACCAATACTGTCATTCCTGCCATTCCAGAGGCGAACTCTCAATAGAAGCCCTGTGAAACACTACTGAAACATGCATGGAGGAAGAAGCTTCTGTCACAGTACATATTACAATAACTTCAAATCAGTATAATACCTTGCTATTCACTGACTGACAATTCAGAAATGCTTTAGATACGTGAAGTTTTCATCATCCGGCTTATGCATGGCCTTCTAAGCAGAGCTGCAGAGACAAACCTCAGAGAATTTTTCAAATCAGTTAAATGGCTTTCGACAATTTGTTGAAAGTAATTTTGGTGAAATTAAATATATTCCTTTATTTGATTCCTGCTTCTTTGTCATCTCTTTCACCATCCAGATGCATAGCTATTATAGTAAGCAACTTGAGTTTAGACAAAAATGTCAGATAACAACTCTAATGAAACTATTAATCACACAGGAAATTTCTCTTTTGTTTATATTTGCAACAAGAAATTACTGTTTTTGTTTAACTCAACTGCAACAAGGAGTTTTAAGTGTCAAACATTGTCCTTTAATTACTACAATTATTTATTCTTTTGTTAGAAATTACATAAAACAATTCAAAGAGGTATTCATTTAATAAATCAGCATTTCATTCAGGTACAAAAGTCCACAGACTACAAGGTAAAAGGATAAAGTGACTTTTATATTCACTAGTGTAAATGCATGTTCAGTTATGCAAAAACCTTTCCAAGAATGTTACCAGTAAAGAGAAATATTCAGCTATTTCACCCTAAATTAAGGTATCACAGAATTTGTCCAGCAATGTAAGAGGGAGGACTGCAAAAATAAAGACTTACACGGTGTTTGAACTACTGTGAAAGTAGTGTATGTTTTGAGGAAGTTTGTACTTACAATACATCTCAAAACAATCTGGGCTTTTAATGTTGTGTTCAATCAACTTCCTGCTTGCTTTTCCATCAGTGTAGCATCATTGCATAAACACACAAACAAAAAAAAATGAGTGAATTTTGCTGAGCAGTCACATTAGCTACATGAAAGGACACTGATTCTCAATTCCATAAAGTAGACTGTTACTCCTATCACATGTATCTATCTGCGCTTTACAAATAAAGACCTTGGCTTTCTTTCACTCTGCATGGGTTGTGTTCTCACTCAGCACTTAGTTTTGCATCAGTTCCACTTGCTGGAAGCTCCTTATTCAGATTTAATCTCATACTGATGATTATTACCAAGACGACAGGCAGAAAGGGGAGTGTGAAATATGAACATAGAGCTTGAAAAAGATTACTCTCATCACTGACAAGAATCACATAGCAGCAAATCAAACCATGTGACTTCCTGGCGCCATCAAGGCTCTTAACCGTATGAATGCAGAAATTAGTTAGCAAATACTGTCCAAAGAGAGAAAACACATTTGAACTCTAACACTGCTGCGAAAGCAGCATGTGAAAATTCCCCAAGGACTAATAAGCTCTGGAGACCAACTGTCCCACTGAGCTTAGCAAGAGCTGCCACACTCATGATGCTGATCATTTGTTAGAAGGACAAGGCCACAGGCACGTGATGTATAAACAGCAACGCGATGCTGTAAAGCTCATGCTGCCCAAGAAAGCAACTTCTGGAATACAGAGACAAAAGCTATGGCATTATTTGCAGACCTGATAAGTGAACAGCCCCCCAAAGCTCCTCCTCAACACCTAGCTAGAAGCCCCTCCAGGCATCCCTCCACAGTTTCCTGCTTCTGGGTAGACAGTGCACAGGAACACTGGTTTACTGAATAAAAGGTGTCCTTAAGCAATACTGGTTGTGATCTGTATGTCACCTCAACTACTACTTCTAATACGAAAAAGGGAATTTATAATGCTGACAAAGATGTATGATGGCTGTTTGTAGAGATGAAACCAAGAGAACCATTATCTTAATTGTCTGCAGTTTTCAAGGCCTCCAGTAGAGAAGATATTAGCTAAGAGCAAAGCTTGAGCAGTGTGCTGGCATTCACTGAGCTTCAAAGAAAACAGTCATGCTGCCAAATGTAATTTTTCCAACTGCCAGTAAGGGTTGGTAAACCCAAAGTCCTGTGACCTTGAACAGAAATTATGCCTTTGTAGTCACATGGGTAGATTTCCACCAGGGAAAAGGGTGAAGAACAGAGTTAAGCCTGGACAGGGCAAGAGGAAATGGCCGCAAGCTGTGTGAGGAAAGGTTCAGGTGGGACATTATGAAGAATTTATTCACAGAAAGCAGTCAAGCACTGGAATGGGTTGTGCAGGGAAGAAGTAGAGTTGGCCATTCCTGGCAGTGTTACAGAACCAACTGGACATGGCACTTTGTTGCTATGGGTTAGTCAACACTGTGGTATTTAGTCTAAGGCTGGACTTGATCATCTTTTCTTTTCCAATCTTAATGATTACATAAAATGAAAGGAGATTATATTGACAGAAGCTGCTTTTGTGGAGCAAACAAAAGCAGGAAAGAAATTTTTCAGAGTTTTGATTACTGGAATTGAAATAAGTTGCTGACTCGACAGCAATGGCAGCAGATGCGTACAAGAAAAAGGTTCAGAAAGTTTGAGAGAGTAAAACACAAATTGTAGCTGCTTATTTTCTATACTTCATCACAGATGACTGTTGAATTGCCTTAATGTAGGTAGTAAAGGGCCAACTGAAGCCTGGAACTAAAACATGAGCCTATCTTCCCCTTTTATGTTTATCCTGACCATATATGATTAGCATCACTGAACTGGATGATCCCAGGCTTGCTTTATCTTCTTTGAAAATGGTATCTGACATCATGTATTTAGCTATGTTTTCAAATTGACCAGTCAAGTGTGTGAAATTTTACAGGGTTTTTTCCAGTTACATCAATAATACATTATTAACCACTGCAGTTGCAAGAAAGTAAATTCAAAAGGCAGATCTAGCCAACCATTTAAAATTTAATGACTGTATTGCAACATACATGCAGCTTATATATTATCATGTTAGAACACACCATTATATTAATGTGCAGTTAAAGCAGTCTCACAGTAAGGAATAAGGTAGGACCTTTTCTCCTTCAGCAAAATCCCTCCTACACAAGACTACCAAGTATTGTGAGCTACAAGTCCCATTTTAACAAGTACAGCAATGCTATATATAAAATATATAAATATATATTAAAAAAACTATAAGCTGCAATTTTAGCTACACAACTTATATTCCTTTATTCCTCATTTAGAAAATGTTTTTCATACATTATATTGATTGTTTCTAAAGTTTCCTTCATTTGCTAATCCCAACAGCTTACTTCTGTTTCACCATGTCTATTTTCTGCTTGTCCAGCACTGTCTGAAATCTCTCTCCAGAGCAGCGACATTGTATTGTGAAAGAGAGTGAATCAAGTTAATAGCCACGCTTGCTACATTTATGATACATCAAAGAGTTGTAAGGGGAAAATGCAAGTATGGAAACAAACTACTTCTTCATTTCAGCCTTTTTTCTTTCTCATTTTTTATTTTATTTTTTTTCTTCCTGGGCTGCATGCCTTTGTCCACAGTTTGGAGAAATTGTCTTGGAGTAGCAGAACCTCTGTTTGCTTAAATCAGATCAGATGTCTGCCCTAAAACCAGACATGACCGAAGAATATAAGTTATTATTCATTCTGTTTGCCTTATACAAATGACAACAGCAAATAAAGGAATATACTGGACAAGAACTCCCAGGAAAATCTTTTAAAGGAATTGAGGAATTCAACTGGAATAGGCATGAAAATATCAATTGTTTCACTCTTACTAAATCTTTTATTATTATTATATTCAAATTAAAAAATTTAGTCCACTGCTTTTTAAAGCAGGAAATTCTCTTCAGTCCAAGGTATTTTGCTGACACATATACATACCAAGTAAATGAGTACAAGATGCCCCAGGATATGACTTTGTCAATCACAGGAGTGCAACACTTAAGTGCAATTAGCACCTGAAATCTCTACATTGTGTTATCCATGAACTGTCTTCCTAATTTACAAAGAAAAATAATTAAAAACAAAAACAAAAACATACCAAAAAGCCCAACAAAACAAAACAAAACAACAATATCAAGAACCTCCTTTATCTGCAAACATCTTAACTACTTACTCAAATCCCTCAATCAAATGCAACCACCATGACCAGAACCTGACTAGCTTGGTAGAGCCCTCTACTGATTACAGAGAGGAAAGGAATTATAACAAACCATTTATTTAGCCACTGATTTCAGACTAGGCAAATATATAAGTATCATATAATTACTGACAAAGGAAATTTTCTATTCAAAATTAATTTGCTTCTGGCACAGCAAATTAAATTTCTGGACAGTTAAAGCCTAATGACAGACCAAATTGTGGAATTATTATTGTAGAATATAAAGCAAATTATGTGCATTAGAACAAAATTTTAATGTGCATTAAAATACAAACTTTATGTTTCCTAACTTTGATTTGCTATTTACACAGAATACTGGAATTACCATCTCTGTCAGCACAGAGGCAGGAAGAAAAGATACCATCGTGTTTATGCTAAAATATGCCATAGAAAGAAAAAGACAAGTCATATTTTGTTCTTCTAAAACTGTCCTCCACATTTTAATTCTGCAGCACAATTTATAAGGGGAAGAAGGTATCCAAGAAAAGAACTGGAACAGGAGATAAAAAAAACTTACATGAGCATTAACAGTATACATAACAGTAACTATACAGGAATTAGAACAAGTGTGATTTAGTTTATAAAGTCCATGCAGGAAATTCAATTTCAAAATTACTGTTAGGAAATTAAAGACAGAACTATAACATAATATTGTGAACACTCACAATCAGATTAATTGCAAGAGTTAATATTTCTAAAATGTTACATAGTTCAAGAACATATTAGTTTATTTCCCACTTTATGTTATTAAAAACTTACTATCTCATATTTTTTGTTTCACACTTCAGTTAAGTGAAAGGGAAAGGCAGAGCAAAGCTCATGATTTGCTGTCACTGCTGTTTGGCAGAAGACCCTTTCCTGTTTTAAGGGAGTAGATAGATACGTTTTGGTAACTATCTCTTGGTAACAGGAAGGAAAACCTTCTTTTCTTTCCCTTTGTTTTTTTGATGTTTTGTGGTTTTTTAACCCCACAGTGAAGCAGACAACTTTGGAGCTAAAGAGACCTCAAATCTGTGGTACTGCAAATTATTTTGCCTTTCCCCTAACTCTTCTTGGAAATACCTTGCTGTTCAAATTTTAGTAAATTTAATAGGATTTGCATACATTTTGCTGCACCTGTGGGTAACAGAACATTAGTAGACAACTGATTCTAAATCAGATTGCTTAAAGAAAAAAGTGCTACCCATTCCATGGATATCCACACAAACCTGCCATATACCCTGGAAAGAAGGTTGTTCTTGTGAGCCAGACTTGCAAACCCCCAAGTTTTATAAAAGCAGAGAGATACAGCCCTTGTTGACTTGGACTTGGGACATCTACGAAGATAAGTTTTAACTATGGCCTCACTGATGATAGGGGTTTTTCTTCTCTATCAGCCTTTCAAGGCTAAAACTACTAAACAAGAACTACAACAGAAGTGCAGAGCCCTGAGGAAACTCAAAACCAGCCACTTGTCTGTAAAGCTGTCCTGCTATGTATCTAAAACACCATGTAATACAAGTTTTAATATTCTACACTGTCATAGATCCACATGGAGTTACAACTTACTTAACTGAAACAAAATTGGTCTAAGGAGTAGAGAAAATTTACAATCATAATGTATGTTAGACATAATTTCCATTTAAGCTGCAGAACAAAATGATATGATGCTAATTACTATTATTTTTTCAGTACACTTGATGAACATGACATTTCTCATCTTCTGAACATTAATAAAAATTGGATTAAAGCACTGTATTTCAACTATCTGCTCCTTTATACATATGCAGATGCACATTTTATGAACTGCGTGAGGTGCTTGGAGAATATACTACTAGATACAGTATGTCCAGTAACAAAATTAAATAGATCTTAATCATATGCAAGCATAAAATCTCTTTGAATACTGTCACATTTTTCAAACATGAAGAAAAAACTCATTTGGAACACAGAGCAGCACCTGTTTCTCATCAGCTAGCATCCTACATTTTCCTCTTCTCTAAGCTATGCAAGCAGTATATGAAAAACATACTAAGACACAAAATAATGGCACTTCCAGAGTGTTATGTTAAGTACAAAACACATTTCCATTTATTTTCCCTTTTAGCTTTTTGGGACATAAACAGCCATATAACATCATTACTTGGTATTTTTATTACTACTACATAAACTCAAATATAAGTAACAATGATTTTAAACTTAGTAGTTCAGAAATGAAACAGCAGGTTAGTAGTTCAAAAGGCTTCTGTATTATAGTGTAATAACGTTAAAAATGAAATGTGAAGATATCTCAGTTCAAGAATTAAAGGTCTTAATGTTTAAATACAATGGTCCTCCATCCATTCAGCACATCACGTAAATCAGGAGGTGAAAACTATTGCTTCAACTATAAGTTTAGTTCAGCACTAGCTGCATGACACAAAGACTTTCTTGCTCTTCTGCTCAAAGAAAGGCCTATCAATAGTCTCAAAGGAGAAATCTAACAATGCCACATGCTGAAATACCTCATTGTCATTTGTGCTTCAGAAAAGCCTGCTGTTTGTCCTCACACTCTTCACGCAAGTGTGACTGTTTCTCTCTAGTTAACAAATTTTAGCTTGCATTAAACCTTATCAGTAAACATGGCAGTACTGCAAAATCAGCAATTAAGGCCTCAATAGTTCCCACCAATTAGAGCTGTTGTGTGCCAAGAGCTACAGCAGAGACAGATTGTGCGCCGGGTTTATTAACTCATTCTTTTTGCAGTGGAACAGCTAAGTGCCTCTTTTCTGGCCACATTAAAGTACATATAGTTGTTTTACAGTGACATACGCCTCTGCCTTCAAAAACAAAAACAAACCCCCCAGAAGGCTGTGAATTTTTCATTTGAGAGCTTTCATATCTATACCAAAGGGACTACTATCTCTGTAAGTGAAATATAATCTAGCATGGCTATACCTGTTGCTATGCAGACAACACTTATTTTATTGAACCATCTAAATTAAATTGTTTTTCCATTTCAGTACCCTCATTCCTTATCAGTGGGTTCCCTGATCCCAAAAAAAACCTGCACTGATGGGGACTTCGTTCACATGAGTGACCATTTCTTCACCAGTGTGGGAGGAGAAAAGAACTGTTATAATCAAGTTTCAGAAATCCATTTGCATAGACAGGATGGCAGAAATGGATGATAGATTAAAGTTGAGAGAAATCTTTCAGTGAAAAAAAATACCATGAGACTTTGAAGGATAGGTTTAACATCTCAGATGTTGGAGCCCTTTCAGGCAGTGACTATGATGCTGTCTATTCTCCCCAGCACAGCTCAACAATGATTAATTTGTACTGCAGCACTAGAAGTCATGAACAATTATAAGCTGTGGTTTTCCAAAGTGCTGCATACCTTCAGCAACTTTTAAACTTAAATCCAGATAAAGAGGCAGACCTACAAGAAACTGTGTTATTAAAGTCAAGATTTCCTTTAGCAAGAGAACATATATTTTAGTCTAAATGTTAGGAAATGCCATTTACTGCATCTCTTAGGATAACTAGAATGCAATATTAACAGTAATTCACATAGCAGAGTGCATTTAATATGATCATTAATATTTCAGACTGATTTTGAAACTGAAGAAAAAAGAAGAAACCAAGATGCACATGTAACAAAATTTTTATTTCATGAACCTTAATTGCTGTAACTAGGGCACAGGGATTAAAGGCCTACGCCTAAGGCGTCTGGTCCTGAGGACAAAATATTACACAAGAATTTCAATTTTTAGGTTCAGAAATTAAGTTTTTTAACCCTCCTGATTCTGAAGAAAAGATGAGGCATGAAATCTGAACAAATCCCATTTACGTGGGATGCAGTCTGTACCTGCCTACCTAGAAAGAGAATTTTGAAGATGAGGAACTGCTCTGCCTGGCTTAGGTTTTAGTAGCATCTGCTGGGATTGACAGAACTTTATGAAATTGCTGTAGCAAAGGACTGACCGAATGAAACTTGATCAAAGCACTGCTGTGGTGAGCCCTGTGGCTGGCGTGAGATAGCTGCAAACAAAAACACTTTCAGAGGCACTTGCACAATCAAGGGCTGATCTGGCCCTCTTTACCAGAGGTCTTTCCTCTGTATTTGCTCATATCACTGCAAGCCTAACTTAGTGAACAAACACTAGTGACAAAAATCAAGAATCTCTTTGTAATTATGCACTGCTAGCTGAGCTTCCATTTTCACTATTTCAGTCACGATCATCTTAATGGCTCTGCAGTCACCTGTGCTTTGTTTTATAGCTCTCTAAAGTTGACTTCAAAGGGTGGCTAGCAGCATTCCCCATTTCACATCTCCTGTTTAACTCATTTCATCTATTGTGCATTCGGCTCAGCCCTAAGCACCAGCGACAGTGTTGCTGTGCCACCACTGCAGGTTAGCTCAGGCCAACAAAATCAATGTCATTTACAACTTTTTTTTATTTTCCTAAACTTAAAAGCCTGGCAGGTACAGAAGGAAACTGTATTCCTTCATACGCTTTTCTACCTACAAGCAGATATTTAAGCCTGTTAGTTCAATCCCTTTTAATCAGTACAAGTAAATCAGGTAAGTATTGTTTGTTTAAATGGGAATGGGTATATATTTTTTAAGTAACTTCCAAATTACAGAAAGAAAAACTGTTAGTTCTACTGTCAGAAGATTAACTAGTTATGCTGGTCTAGGAAATGTTTCAGGTAAGTTGCAGGTGGAAGAAAGAAAACATTCTGAAGAATTAAACAAGATACACCATCTCACTAGTTTTAAATCAGATTTTGTTTAGATTGCAGCATAGGACACTGAATATATAAGATTCACCTTATATATTCTTTTTTTAAGTGAAATGACTGTAAGACATAAAATAGTATTATACAGAAACACAGCAGAAATTATTAATTTTCCTTTTCAGAGGGGAGAGAAAAAAAAATCCAGGCAAAAATTATTTTCTGACATCAAGAATTCTGGAAAATACACCTCCAAAACCATTTTGAAATGTATTTAACTGCTGGGTTCTCTTGGGACATACACTGTATTATGTTATAATCATGTCAAAATCATGTCTAAAATATTTACAAGTAGTATTTACTTTTCTAGTTTCTCCTTCAGTTCAAAAAATCCCAAAGCAATACATCTAAACACTGCAGGTATATTATTGTATAAAAGCTGCTAGAGCAATGTTTATCCTCAAATAAATACACTATGAGGTCCACCAGTGTAAATTTTCCTCTCATTGCCCATAAATCTCATGTAAATCTATTCCATGGCTGCTCCACAGATTCCTCCTTACGTCTCACTGTGAGGTTTCCATTTTCAATGTACCTCAGGTTCCTAATTCCAATAGTTTAGCCAATGTTCTCCGCCAGCTGCTAAGCTGTTACCATTAGTTACAGCTCCCTCTCATGATTTGTAAGCATTATCTTCATCCCAAATGATTAGGAAGTGTCTGAAAAGAGTTATCTCTAATGATACACTACAGGCATTCAGACCTAATTCTTCAAAATAACCTGAACCTTCTGAAATGGCCGTGACTCTGCAATATTCCATTTGGCCCCTGGGTCTTGGACGAGTCCTATAACGTGTAATAGCTTATATTCTAGAAATAGAGCCTTTGCATTAATGTATCTACTTCACCTTTTAAAAACTGCAGTTTTCTCCTTTATCAAGACCTCTGGGACCATAAAAATTATTCCATACTTGTTTTTCTGCAACATCAGCCTACAGCAGACTGCTTCCTTTTTTTCACTCCTTATTCCTTCTGCTACATTCTTTATCTATTTACTACATGACATGTCATTATTGAGAATAATATCTGTAAGAGATTCTGCTCTATCAGGGAAGACAGACCTCAGAATTTTTCACTCTTCTTTTTGCAAATCTAATTTTCACTAATTCTCACCAACTAAAATTTATGTACATATACAGATTTAGGGCTGAGAAACTTTGTCTGTTGTATAGCTTTCCCTGTAAAAACGTTTGATTTTACAACTCATCAGAAGAAATTAAAGATGTGCCTACACTGAGCAGTGAGATCTAATCAAGGTAACTATTACCTACACCTGAAACAGATGATCTAATTCATCTACATGCTCACACTTAAAGCCAAAAGTCGTTTATTTTCTCTTATTTTTCTTTTGGATGGTCCTACATTAGAATTTTCATTATCAAAAAAAACCCAGACATCCACACTATTCAATAATTGGAAAAATGTAACATGACGAGGGAACACATTGCCACCTAAGTGTGTTGATAATGAAAACACACTTCAACCAATAAAAACTTCAACCGATAAAAAAAAGGTTCAACCAATACTCTTATTAGCAAAAGCTACCCAGTAGAGCTTCAACCCTATTTTCTTTGAGCTATGACACACTGAAGAAGATACCAATCATTCAGTGATCTCAAAATTATTCCTTTTTTGCAGGAAAAAAAACCCAAACTTTTTCTTGTTATAGGCAAATATTATGTGCAAATCATATTTTGATATTTCTTTTTTTTTTTTTCTAAATTTATATATTTCCACTCAATAAATGCTTCTATAGTGCTCCTCTACTGCAGATCTTGTGTAGGTAGAATTCCTAAATGAATTTTGTTATCTCTAGGCTCTGCAAGGGGACTCAACTGATTTACCCTACAACCTGCACAGTTATACACACCTTCCTCTACAGGACCATGCAAATACATGTTTCCTGCGCTGGGCCACAAGATATTATGGGTAAAACATACAACTTAAGGCTATGCATCAGCATTTCATAGAAGAAAGCTTCATATAAGCCTACAGAGTAAGGGGTCTCCAACTCTTATATGGAAGAATATGGCTTGTATAAAATTTAGAGATGAGACAACTGATGTCTTCTCAAAATCTGACCAGTGATACACTGGAAGGAAAGAAAGGAAAAAGATGTTGCAGTAATGCCTTTAACTCCTCCCCCTGCTTTAAAATATGTTTGTTACTTTATGTGCCATATATTTGACAAATACAGCTTTTCTGCATGGCTGAGGTCAGAAATTTACACCCACAACAGCAGACCAGCAACCCAAGAAGTTATGAAATTGTCTCATGCACTGTATTTTTCAATATAAGTTTTCAGGATTGCTCTGCCAAGTAAGATGTGAAAAATTCTACCTTAAACATTTCAATATCTACTTTTAAAAGTGAAATTCTTCAACACTTGAAATTTTGTGCTATAATTCTGTCTCAAGGCAAAAGAGACATAAGGCTAATCAAAGTTATGATCTTCAGACTTCTCGCATTCCTATTCCTGATGCTTGTTTCTAAGAAGAAAACTGAAGTGCAATCATTTCTATCAGTAAGATCTGGGTGGAAAATGAACAGTATTCTCCTTCTTTATATACAAAAATCTAAAGTGAATTACAGAATAAATCCTGATTGTAAAAAAAAAAAAATAATTCCATAGAAGAATTCAATGAAACACAACCAGAAGTTTCTTTTCAACTGAAAGCCTCCATACAACATTAAAATAGACAGTGACCATGCCTGAGAGAGATGTTGGATCAGGTGACCTCCAGAGGTTCTTTCAACCTCAGCCATTCCATAGTTATGAAATTCAAATTATTAAAAGTGAAATATTAATTACCCCAGTGTTTTCTATAGAGTTGTAGCACCTAATAGTATTTTGACCACAGTTAGTGTGAGCCAACTTACCCATTTTAAAGGAGAACTGAACATGAGTTTAGAGCTGAGACAGACAAAATAAAGCAATCACAGGTGAAAAGAGATTATACTCATTTTACAAACAGAAACGTTAAGCTCAAAAAGCCTGTTTCTCATTTTCGCTAAAAGCATTCACTATGGTGGTATAAGGGGCCTTAACACAGCTTTAGATTTAATTTATGTAGCATACAGTGGGCTTAGTATAATTGAGAATAAGGCTGGAATGAATCAAAGTGCTCAAGATTACAAATTACATCTCTGCAAAAGACTAAAATTTAACATCTCTAATATTGAGTCCAACATGTCAGTACAAAGATTTTTGTCTTCTCAAAGGAGGTTATTTCATCATCAGTGCAAAAAGCTCTAGAATTCATTCTGTAGTGTAAGATATTAGAAGTACAGGAAATAAAACTCAGTAAAAGATCTTTTATTTTAATAACCTTGCTGCAGCTATGAAATATTAACCTCCACCCTTTGTTGTTAGGGTGTTTATTGTCATACTATTTTATATACATTATGCTTATCATACACCTTATTATTATCATACTAATCTAGTGACTAATAATTGGACATGTCAACTTCAGTTAAAATGAAGCTTCCTCTTCTTTTTAGGCACTGTACAAAACCACTAATTATGACGACTCAGTCAAAAAACTCTTTTGTATTCTTATTTTTTAAGACTTCATGCACTGTTTTCTCTTTGCAGGAAAAAAATGTGTTTGCATGACGAACGAAGAATGTACAATTCACTCCGAGGGCAGGGTACCTCGAAGCAAGACTGTCTCACATAAAGAAAAAAATCCAGGGACAAACAAAGAGTATTGGAAGTATCAAAGGCTTCTTTGTCAAAGATGGTAGTAATTTGGTTCTACAGTGGTGACAGCCTTTCGATATTAAACTTTGCTATTAATTCTTTCTGCAATGAACAGGTAGGGGAAATATGCCAAAGAGCCCTTCCTCCAGCAGACACAGTGTAACTTTTTTCTTCAGATCTAGTCAATGCTGTGTGCTTCTAATTCCTCACTGACATGTTAATGAATACAACCTTTCCAAAGTTCAGCCCAGAAAAGCCAGAGATGATGAGGGACATTTTGGCAACTGAACAACAGAGAGAAAGAAGATCAATCTTTTAAAAGATTTACACACTTCCCTTAATTATCTTCCTAATTTATGTGCATCTTAAGTGAACAGTAATTCCTGTGAGGCTCCATTTGCATGGGCTTGTAACCTCTCAGTATGACAGCAACACCACGTTTCACACGTGGCAATTGATAAAAAGCATTAGAATCTGGAAGACCCATTTTGCAGAGGTGACTTTTGAAAAGAAGTGTACTTCATTACTAGCTAAAAGATGCTGGTTTTTTTAACTCCCCCTTCATTTCTAAGTAGACTTCAAAATTAACATTCATTTTCAGAACTCTTTCCAAGAAAGCTATCCTACCCTATCCTAGTCAGTAAGAGTATTCCTGTCTGATGCCAGCTGCAGATCTCACTGTGTAACTCTCTTGACTTGTACGAAGTTTTAAGATATAGTACTTATCAATCACACAGTTTTCTTCCTCAGACATGTGCGAACACTTTTTCTGAATACTAAAAAAAAACACTAATCAAAAGTAAGCATTTATGTGCACAAGTGTCAAGATAGTTACTGCACACACTGTACTCTCACTAAAATCTTTTTCATAAGTTTACAATTTTGTCCTATTGCATAAAAACTTTTTCCACAGTAGCAAAAGATTTCTTTGTTTTTCTTTATTGATTTTCTTCAAGAAATTTCATAGTATTTAGAGATGAAGTCTGTATTTATTCTGGAAAAAAATTTCAACCCAACTATGATTCATTACAATAATACACCACAATCATTTTGAATCTTAAGAGTTGCTCTGCAAGTTGCAAAGTTTAAAAACAAAAACTGCAGTGTAACATTAACAATTATTACTTAAAATACATATGAAAGGTTACAGTACACAGTAAAACACCACATTTTGGTCCAATAACACATTATTAATTTAAAGAACAGTGAGGGATATAATTTAGCATCCATACATATAAAATATTGCTTGCCTTCAACAAAGAGAATATTTTACACTGCTCGCTCAGACTGAATGGAAGTATATTAACTACATCATGACATTAGTGAAAAGCTGTTCAGCTAGCTGATCTTTCAGATAACCTAAAACAAAAGACAAACTTTCCAGGATTATGTAGACTCCAAAACCTTTATTTGAATTTTATTATTTTTAAAAAGAACACTTAATAGCATGTTGTTTATTTTTTTAAATATATCATTATTATCTAAAATATATGCTCTATACACAGCCACATATATAAACATATAACTAACAACTGACTCACATATGCTGTTGCCTGAATATGTTGTTGCCAGGCAACAGCTATAAAGCATTTTGCACTGCTTGCAGAAATCTGAATGAATGATTCGAAGAGAGATTATTTCTAAAAAACTAGGAAGAAAACTCACTACTGGAATTACATGAATAATTCCTTGTATATTTCAAGGACTCAGAGCATGTTCCTTCCATAATTACCAATTTCAGAAAGGACAATTCCTTTGAGTGGGATTTGAAAGGCATTTTACAACAAGGAAATTCATGTTCTATGCATGTGGCTAATGTTCCCACATGGACACTGAACCAAAGCCACCAAAGTTAATGGGTTCCTTAAATTGACTTCAGGTCTTTTCTCTGGGTCTTTTCATCAGGTTTTAATGTCCATTATAGGACAAAAATGACAGACTCCTAAATGAAAAAAACAGAAGGCCTTACAGAAGATACAATAAATTCTCAATAAAATCTTACCATCTCAAAATATGCAAGTGAGAGAGAGCCTGTACAAACATTTCTTTGTGTAATCTTACTATAGCTGAAGTGCAATCTCACTGAGGCCAATGGTATTACACACAAGAGTAAAAATAGAAGCATCTATAATCCATTGGTAACATGGATGTGATATGCTATCTACAAAGGAGAACTATTTGACTCTAAGTAAGTGCCATCCATTACAGAATTACTAGACCTTCGGCTATCACACCTCTTGGGAATTAAGAGATGGGAAAGCACATGAAGAAAATAACTGGGAAGAACAGCAATATCAAAGTGCTTACCACAAGCCTGACTCACAAGCTCCTTTAACACAAACATTAGCATAAAAAGTTGTGGGACTTTTTGTCCTTGTTTACCATGGCTGCAAGATATTTCTTTCAATTTCCTGTACAATATGCTTAATCAATAAAAACTGGTCAGAAGCTCAAGATGATTGTTCTTTCCATAATGACCGAATTGGAAATCCATGTATTTTCCTTTTAATTCTTCAAATCCATTCACATAACTGTAGCAAAAGGACTGAAAGCAGTAATTATTGGTATTTTAAATGATGCTTTCAGTATTAAGTAGAGAATGTGACTAGGTTCTTTAGTGGATTATGGTGAAATCCTTTTAATTCCATATCTCAGGTTGCCTTGAAGTATCGTGAAAAAGAAAGTCCTTTACTAGAAAGGAATCTGCAATCTAAATCCTGTCCACCTGAAGCTTTATAAAAATTAATATTCATTAAAAACAGGAATTAAGGTTTTATAGTATCATTTGAATTATTTTCATACTCCAAGACGCAACTCAGTTTATATCACCCGTCAGGATGCAGTTATATAAAAGGCAATCTCCGTGCTTAGAATCAGGCTGAGCACCTTCCCCATAGACAATAATGCAAAACAATCTATGGAAAAGATATCTATTCCAGGTGCACTACTTGCCTGTACTTTTTCATCTGCTTGTTTGTTTCTTAGTATATGTTATGGCAACTCAAAGAAATAGAAGAACCTTTACTTTGCCCTCTGTATTCGTCACGACCCACTCGCAGAGCCAGCGCCATCAATCAACGTAATCTCAAACCCAAGAAATTTTGCAGGTCCCTTTGTTTTCTTCGCCCAAAATATCCACACAATATCAACTGAATGTTAGGATTTTTTTTAAGACACATACCACATTATTTCAAGAGGAACCACACTGCAATCAGTGGTTTGTATTCATAGCTTTGTTAGTCCTGATTGATTGAAGACGGGGTTAACTGCTGAAGGAGAAACACTTTGTTCATTTACAGAAAAGGTACCTGTAATGATCTAAAAGTATGGTTAAAAATAGGGGGAGGTTATATGGTAAAACTTCTAATTCGGTGACTAAGAGCAACCTACCATTTATTACTCAATCAAGACTGACTGGCAGGTACAATTTTCTCTTTGGATAGGTGTATTAGAGTATAAACTGAAGCATCCAGAAAATAATTCCATTTAGTATGTGGAAACAAAGGAAAATTAGTAATTATTAACAAACTGAGTGAAAATTCCCAAGAGATAGAATTCTTTCATTCCATGGCCAAGGCGTGGCAAAAAAAAAAAAAAAAAGACAAAACCAAACAAACAATAAGATTATGACTTCAAAGGTTGATATGGCTCAAAACAAGACAATCAAAGTGACAGAAGTTAATTTTTAATTAGACTTCCTAATGTGACATCAAATTGGTTTTTTTTCTAAGAAACAGCACTTCAGCAAGGCATGAAATCCTCACAGCTTAGTTTATTAGGAGGCAACAAAGGGATTCCAATCTGCTACAAGAAAGTTTCAGCCTATAAGCACAGCCAGTGCAGTACAAAATTGTGTCATATGAATTTTAATGTGACACAAGTATGAAAGATTCCAAAAGAACAAAGGCAGCACAGTCCTGTTCCACACTACACAAATGACCTATTCTGATCTGAACAGCACACCACATTACAATCAAATTTATTTCAAAGAAGGGTCATACAGGTCAAATGAAATGGCTGCAAGAATGAGTATTTCCTTTATGTAGTATTAGAGAAAAGCAAAATATCAAACAATGCAGGAATGCCAGAGCACTGTAAAGAAAGGTATATTTAGGCTGCAGGGAAACAGATTTTATAAAGATGTTTTAATTACTGCCATGCTCAATGACTACAGCTCCTAAGTTTCAAAGACACTGTGATACCTTGATGAAGATGTGACGGATACACATAAGCTTGCCTACTACATAGCCTTTAACATATATTTGATATTTCAAGGCCCCAGAGAAATTTCATGTACAGTTCATGCCTAACAAAAGTAAGGAGACAGGCTAAGTGGTCAGACTGGCTGGATGTCTCTTCACGGCCTGGAATCTCCACTGCAGAAACCATGATATCCCCAGAGTCCGAATACAAAAACAGAGAGGCTGGTAAACCTCTTCAGCTGACCATCCAACCTTACAACAAAAGCAGTTTTAACATTGTAAAGGTATCAGAACAATGAGGTCTACTGGAAAATACTGGACTGTCAGAAGAATATACCATTCAATTTACTTATTAATGAATTTCTGTAAACAAGCACTTAAGGATTACACTGAAAAAAACAGGCAAAATAGAAGTTAATGATCAAGTATCACTAAACAAAAAAGTGAGGACAAATTCTCGCAGTTTTCTTGTCAGGTATTTCCATCAAGATTTAGGCATCATTTTTGTCTTCAAATCACTTTTCTGAACAGAACTGATTACTGAAGGGGAAAACAGCTCGAGTCCTGACTTCATGAATACTGTGGATAGAATTTGAAGGTATTTAGAGAGTAGGCAGACAGGGTAACAAGTACTTAAAGCAAGGTATCAGTGTAAAACGTCAGAAGTAAACATTACACCTTGTTAAAAAAAAAATAAAATAAAGATTCCTACTTTACAATCAGGTTAAGATTTACTGCTTGGGTTTTTGGAAATTAAATTCTTGAAAAAGTAAATTCTACCAGAAAATTCTCTCTAAATGAAAGCTTTTTGTTGAGGGTTTGTTTTTCTTTTTTTCAATAAAATGAAAACATACTATTGAAGTATCTTCCACTTGATTCCTAGCCAGGGCTCCCTCAGTCACAAAACAGAATAAAAGCTGAATTGGAAGAATTTCCGTAATGAATTGGCTACCAGCCTAAAAGTTAGAATTAGTTTTATTGCCCAAGTCTAGCACTTAAATTGGTATTAGACACCTCAGCTCTCCAAGTTTTAATCAATCTGCTTTTCAGGAGACTTTGAAATATTCAAAGAATGCTGACTATTATGACAAAAAAACCCAAAAAACTACCCCACTAACATCCAGTGTGTAAGAATGAAACAACTAGCAAGAGATAAAATTCTACTGCCATATCTAAAAATTATCTTAGCCATAGTTTCCAGAACTCAAAGCTCTCTTCCCTCTTTTCACTGTTTTTGGAGGTTAAAAACATTCATTTGCTAGCACACATTTATATCCCTGAAAACTGCTGTATTCACCTACATTATAGTGGCTCCAGTGTAAGTCATTAAGGTTTGGACTTGGAGACAGACATAAAGAAAAAAAAAGACAAACCTTTAATGTTTCACTTGGTGAATAAAAATTGCATTAATTTAGATATTCAATCACAAGAATCCAATTAGCTATGGATATATACACACATATTCATACCTTTCAACCATCACACTCATTTGAATTTTGATGCTATTTTCTCTAAAATATAATCCCTTTTAAATTGTATTGAATAGATTTATTCAGATGCACATTTCCATATGTCATATTTAAGCTTATACTACCACCTGCCTGAGGCTGTATAGTCTGAATTGTCACCCTCACACACAAGTAGGAGAAAATCCTCCACAGACACCATATGAACTATTTCCCTTCTGCTTAGTGTAGCAGTATGATAATCATTACAACCATGGAAAATATCCATGCAAAAATAAAGTTTTATGTGTCCCTCTTAAAAAAATCTGATTAACATCTTCAAAACAAAATATTCAAGCTACATAAGATATTCTGCAATGAAATATCACTCTCTTCACAATTTTTTTACACAAGTCAGCAAGTATCATCCAAGATTACTGTGATGTGAACTCTACATTTGTTGCACATACACCATAGACATAGGTATATAAAAGTATTTGCATATACATAATTTCACACTTAAAGGACACTCAAGATGGCTTCAAATTCAGATTTGCAAACCAAATAGATTAACTCTGCTTCCAACTACTAACATCAAGGTGATGGAATACCATCATCTCTCTGCTTTGTGTTGGGCCCATCCAATAGCACTGCTGAGCAGGGGAAAAACTGATCAGCAAAGGTTAAGCAGAGGACTGCCAGAAACAAAGTAACACTTAGAAATTGTTTCTTCAGATAAGATTAATGCTTGACTGATGCACAGAGTGACTTTGGGGTTGCAAAATCATTAATAAGAGCATCCACTCTTTTTGGATTTACACCGTCTCTCAAACATTTGTAGTTCAGGCTATAAATGGTTTGGACCAAACTTTCCTGTGCTCTTCTGGAATTAACAGCCCTGCCAAGTCACCAAAGGTCAATTTATGATTAGTGTCCCACCATCCTGCACGCTGTGTCTGCAAGCAATGCACAGCATCTGTGGGGGGAAGGGAGAGAGGAGTAGGAGGAGGAGATAAATATTAGCACCGTGCTAAGCTCACAGAGCACGACTTGGAGGAGGGCACATTTCACACGGTCCCTGCTGCTGGGTTTTAGGGGAAGCAGGGACCACCTCCCTGGAAGGGAGAGCTGGTAAAGACGCTGCACTTTTCTGCACACCTGAAGAAAAACTGAAAGAGGGAACACAAAGAACCTCAGACCTCCTCCCAGCGTCAGGCCAAGATGGACTTGGACCTTTCCGGATTATTGGCAACATCAGTAGCTGTGCAAGCAGGCAGTCCTGCTCTCTCACAAAGGGTAGGAGACAGACCAAACCGGTGATTCCCGGGATCGACTGAAGTTTAGAAAATCCTGACCTCTGCACACACTCTGCTCCAACTTCACTGCCTTTTCAAGATTTGATGCACCCCTTCACAGAAAGTGCCCACGGCCAATGTGATAGCACACACGGTGCCGCTGAGCATCCCGGTGGGCACCGCGAACAGCCACCCTCACTAAGAGACTGCCCCTAGTTTTTATCACTGCCAGCCTCTGCATCTGCCTTTAGGTTCATGAGGCTGTCGCCCCGTTGCCTCCCTGTCCATCCCCGGTGAGCCGCAGGCTCCCAGTTCCCCGTGCCCTAGGGCAGAGCACCAGCACACCTCCACGCTCGCTTTTCTCTGTTCCTCTGGTACTCCGGTACCAGCAGAGTGTTCTCAGTCCCTGCCCTGATTGAAAACATCCCTCTCCGAAATGGGAGGGAGAGAGGGAGTATCTCTACACAAAGTTTACAGCTACTGCCTGCGCCTTCCTCTCCCCACCCAAGCCCTTGCCGGAGGCAGCAAGGCGAGGGACAGGGGAGCGCAGGGGCGGCCAAAGGGGAGTGTCAGCCCCGGCCTGGGTTGGGGTACTGGAGGAGGACGGGGGCACGGGGCGCAGCTTTTCGCGGACAGTGACTCTGGCTGAGATAGCTCTTCATCGGAGCGGCGCCTTCTCGGAGAGGAGAGCAGCTGGCTCTCTCCAAGGCGCAAGGGCAGCGCATCCCCACCGACCCCTCCGGAGCTTGGAGAGAAGTCCAAGCCCCGGCAGCGGCAGCACCAGCGGTAGCAGCACTAGAGGCAGCCCCAGCAGCAGTGGCGGCGGCAGCAGCCCCAGCAGCAGCAGCAGCACTAGCAGCAGCAGGTCGCCGCGCCCCACGCTGGCGGCCCCGGCCCGGGGCACCACCGCCCCCCAGGCCGACGAGGCGACACCCGGCGCCTCGCCCCCACCCCGGCCAGGGCCGGCGAAGGGAGAAAGAACTCACCCCCAGCTTCCTGCTGCGGATTTTTACGTAGCCCTGCTTGACTATATCGTTAAAGTTGGAGGCCATGGCAAGCGCTGCCTGCTTCCTCCCCTCCGCGCCCGGAGTCCTCCTCCGCCTCCGTCACCGTCGCCTCCTCCTCCTCCTCTCCCGGGCCCTCCCGGGTGCCGCCGGCCGCTGGCTCCAGAGGCGCTTCTGGCATCCAGGCAGCGGCAGCCGCCGCGCTCCGCTCCTCGCTCGGCTCCGCACCGCCCCGCCGGGCGGGTGGCGGCCGCTCCGCCCCGCTCGTCCGCTGGCCCCTCGCTGCCCTGCCCCGCTCCGCCGCCGCCCCACGCCCGGCCCCGCTCCGCACCGCTCCGCCCGGCGCTGGCTTCGCGGCTGCCCGCGCCTACGGCCGGGAGCGGGCGGGCGGCGGGCGGGGCGGGGCGGAGCGGGGACACCGCCCCCGGCGCCGCGGCCGCGGAGCCCGCCCCCAGCGCCGGCACTGCCCCCCGCCCCCCGCCGGGGCCCGCTGAGGGGGCGCTGAGGGGGCGCGGGCTGCCTCGGGCCGGCGGGGCGCGGGCACCGCACGGGCGCCGCACCGGGCCGAGGGCGGGTGCTCTCCTCGCCTGCCCCGGTGTTGTCCGCTTTTCTCCAGGCTGGCGGATGGCAGCGGCCGCGGCATCCCCGGCTCCGGTGGCAGATCCCTTGGGAAACACGGCCCGGGAGGGCATCTTTCAGTCTCTTGCATTCAGGAAGCCGCGTAGACGCCCAGCAGCAAACGCGGAACTGTTGTGTCAGCACAAGAAACTTAATGAAACAAATATCTAAGCAACAGAAGTGAAGGAAGAAAAAGAAAAAAAAAAAAAAAAAAGGCTTAAGTCCATCTGAAGTTGAAAAATTAGTTGTCACACACAGGCTTTCTGTGCTCTCCACAAAGATGATCATGTGTTTAATTACTGCTCACTGAGGTGGACCCAGCAGAAGAATGACTTCTGAAGAAAACATGTTTAGGAGACATTAGGAAGGGAAAGAAAACGGGGATATTGTGTTTGATTTAGTTACATGTAAAATAGAGATAGACAAGAATGGACCTAAGCTGCTTGAGGAAGAAAAACTAGATACATGTTATATATCTATAGACAAGATAGTGCATGGCTATTGTTACGTAAAATTGTACTCAAACTCAGTGGAAAAAGTCTGATTGGTGTGATAAACTTAACGAAAGCTTCATGTGCTCTTTTGCTAAACAACTACATTCTACTGCACCATTGCCCTGAAGTTTTCTGAAACAGGAATTTGAAGTATGCAGTGTACTGCAGGCTGAGGTGATGGAATGTAATTCTATAGCTGAAAATTTGTTAGATTTATTTCTGATTTTCAAAATCAATAGACAGCATTAGAGATTAGCCTTGCAGCAAATAGGAAAGATACAACCTAGAAAAATTATTACAGTGCGGGGATGATGGAATTATAAGGAAAAACTTTGTAACTTTATAAAACTACCTGGAGCACTGCATCCAGCTCTGGAGAACTTAGCATAGAAAAGACATGTTAGAGAGGTCCAGAGGAGGCCCATGAACATGACCAGAGGGATGGAAAATCTCTCCTATGAGGAACGGCAGAGACAGTAGGGGTTGTTCAGCCTGGGGAAGAGAAGGCTTCTGGGCCACCTTGTAGTAATCTTCCAGTTCCTAAAGGGTACTACTGAGTATAAAATTATTTTTGTTAGTCCACTATCAACTGTGTTTGGTATCCCATTTAAAAATAACAAAACAAAGCAGAATCTTAACATTTGGATCTTGCATCTTCATTGACTGCTTTTAGCTTTGCATTCAGGTCTAATGAGTGTGAAAATTACAAGACTATGCCAAGAGAATTCCTTCTCCCAATAATAGCCCTTATTATTTGTTCCCAATCTTTTTTCCATAATTGAATAGCAATTAGTGAAGCATGTGGAAGTTTACCTATCCATTTATTTTCTAGCAATCCAGTTGCCAATTATAGAAACTTTGGAACAACTTCTAGAAACAGAGATTCTGCATTATTTTTATCCAAACAAAAATTTCTATATAATTATGCACTTTTAAAGATATGGTCATCCAAAGGAATAGAGAAAAATTCTTAGCCTATTAAAATTGTGGCTTCCTTGGCATTTCCAGTGAAATGTCAAAAGGATGAGTTTGAACTCCTACTTTTGGGCAGAATATTACTTCCTCCTTAATTTCTCTTTTAAAGATATTCCAAATCAGAATATTCAGTGATTTTAGAGAGAAAACTGGCATATGCCTACAAGAGAATTCTTTTAAGACACACACATATTAAACAAAAGCTTTGTTCAAGATGAGACTAGTGATTGTTTAAAGTACAGAAAGCTCTTGAAGGATCAAAAAGGAGAGGAACATTTCCTTTCAATTGCCAACCAGAAAAGTACATAATCCTATTCAATTAACTGACAAAAAGACATTTTCCTTACAGATTAACCCTGAATGATTTGTAAGTTTGTAGAACTGGTTTCACATGCAGCATGAAGTCCCTGCCCCCTCTCAGCTACACAAAAATGGACTTGTAGGATGTGAGAAAAATTATGTGTGTTCCTTTCTCAAACAGAAAATTATTAGATGGAACTAATAATTTTTTTATTTTTTTTTTTAAGATTTCTCTGTTTATCATTCAGAAAGAACAGCAATTTCAGAACACACAGCATTCCTGGGCACTTTTTCGTTTTCCAGTTTCTGCAGTAAGGATATAGCAGAATTTGTGTCACCTCCCAAACATGCATGTCATGTCAGAACTCTATAGTGGAAAATTTCTTGCCAATGAAATTGAAGATAGTGTTATATTTCCAAAGCTAATCATCCATTTATTCCTAAGTATATTGTTTTATCATATAACATGCATGGAAAATTGTTTTGATTTATAATAATCATATAGCTAATAGTAATTTTCAACAGATTTTTCTCCACTTAGTTATTATTGTTTCTGTATTTTTCTTTAAAATCCATGTATGAATTGCATTGTTATTACTTGTTTTCTTATAACAAAATACAACAAAAATGCAATAAAAGATTAGCCAAATATGTGTAAAATACAAAGCACTTTCATTCTATAGTCTCAAGAGTGTAAATTAACCAGCTTGAGCTTATAAAATGATTGGTCTGGTATTTATTTTAGGCTGTTTTGGATAGCACCAGACAGAACGATCAAATATTCATTTGCATATGAGTCCCATGGGCAGCTTGGGGCACAAATGCATAGCAAGGCCACTCTGAATCACAGGAATACAGACAAACTGTCTTGTTACTTCCCCACAAAAACACTCTCATCTGTGTTTCACATGCATACATTGTATTTGCTGAGAAAGTCACATCTTACGAAGGAAGATTCCTCAAAGCATTCACCCCAAATGCTCTATCTCTTCAGAAATCTCAGGAAGTCAAATGGTTTCAGAAACTCAACAGGTACAAACTCAGTGGGCAGTGCAAGGGAAGACAGAGTGATTCCTTCTGAAGAATACATTGCCATGAATAAATGCCTTATATATTTGCAAAAATATGATGGTTTTTCATATGGCTGCTGCTGTGAAATCATCATTTGGAAAGGGAAATGATTCAGCAGGTAATCAAGTCACAAATTACTTCAAGCAGAGAAGTTAATTTCTGATCTACCTAACATAAGTGCAATCAAATATAATACTATTTTGGACAGACAATATGTATTGCTGTTTGCCTCTGACAGAAAGTAATTAATTTGAATGAAATTATCTTCACCTGTGCTTACTTGACAAAATGAACAAATTTAGGCAGTATATTTTTTAAATCTGAAATTATATGTCCACGGTTTGTGAATGATTCACATTCATGAATCATTTTCCAGTGATGGTTATCAGTGTTTAAAGTTTCAGACCAGGGTGGACTTTTACCACACTTGCCAAAGAGGAGCACAAAGAGATCCTCTCAATTTCTAGCTGTTTCTCCCTCTACTTACCTGACCAAATACCAGCTGAGACTAAATGAAAGCTTTGGTTAAAAGTTTATCAGGGAATGGAAGTTAGTATTTATTCAAGACACCTGATAAAAAAACATGTTTTCACCTAAAGCTGTTTCCAATCTAAAATAAACAGTCATTTTTATTATGATAATAGAAATTTGCATAGGCAATGCCAAGAAAGAAACATGAGCTAATGTATTATTAATGTGTTGAAAGCCTACCTTCAGCTGGGCTTCAGACAATTATTTTGCTCCAACCATAAATCACATACTAACCAGAGTCCTTTGTGAACTAGCATGAAATATAAATCATGTAGATAGACAATATTAAAAAACTATTGTTTTCCATGGGCATTATAAAAAGCAAAGCCATTAGTTCCTGCATGAAACCACATACATATTTATTACTGGCTTTCTATCCAGACCAGTTGTACCTGTTTTTTTATCCCCAAACTATGGGGTAGACACGTAGGTTTATATCTTACCCTATTGCTCCTGACTGATATCAGAAAGGTAAATTTTAAAAAGTCTCTCCTAGTTTGTAGAGTGATATATTACAGCTGATTTATCTGGTTTTAGAGATCAAAAACGAAAATATTTTCATCTCTGCTTTTCTATCAGAGGGCCAGTAAGAGTAAAAATCTCTGCTTCTTCAAGACTCCGACTCTGGATACAAATCATAATTTATGCTTTTATCACTTTGCCCCAAACCAAGAAATACCGTGGGCATGATTGGGCCCCCTGTGACTGTGTGGGAAAACTATCTTTGTCTTGGCAGATGTGCTCTCTTGGAGGTAACTACACCAGCCAGAGGCATTCCTTTCCCCAGATATCTGCCTCAGTCCAATTTTGGAGAGCAACACCCTGCAGCAGTGATATTAGAAGAATTTGTATACTGACTTTATCATAAAGGGCTTAGGCTGATATATTTGACCATGAAGTGAAATATCCAAGAGTAAGGTACTGTGCTTATGCTTGTGGGGAAATAATGTTTCAAATTAAGGCAGCTAAATCTTAGGCAACCCATTACACTAATCCCTTTGCAAAAAAAAATATAGCTATAAAAACATTAATTTTCTGACTGGCTTCTGCCAATTTCTAAACATGAAACATGGTGAATAGCACATAAGCTTTCTATTTAAAATAATATATTTGGCATTTTACCTAAAATACTCCAATAATCTTCAGAAACAGCTCCATTAAAACTTTTAAGGAATGAAATCCCATATAAAGCATAGAAAGTATTATTTTCCATTATAATTGCATTAAAAGACTTGAAGGTTAAAACTGAGCTAAGTGCACTTAAGATTTAAAACAAACTTGAATTCTAATTCATCCAAGATTTCTAGTGTGTCTGCCATGAGAAGTCCTGCATTAAAAAATATTCTACCTATTTACTACCTTTCTTTGTATTTTGTATGGTTTTCTAGTCTATAAATGGTCAGAGTTATAGTCTGTTAATGAAAAGAACTTCAGGATCAAAAACTACCAAATGCATTCTAAGCATATTCTTTTCCTACCATCCCTCCTATCTTACAGGGAAGTTATTATATTTGATTGTCCTTTCTGGTTTTCCTCCAATTCTATCCTCTCAGGTAGCATTTCAACCTGGTCTTGTGACTGAGTCTTCAAAAAAATAAATTTCATTGCAAGCTAAACCATATGATATTGAGAAAGAGAATGAATGTAGAAAAGAGGTCCATTCACTTTATATTTCTTTTAATAGAAAGAACAAGGTTTTATGAATGTGCCTACAGAAATATGCACAAGGGAAAAAAGCAGCCTACACCAAAGCATGTGGAAATGAATAAGGAGGATAGAAATGCAAGAACCTTAAGAATAAGGAGAAAAGGGAATGACACAAGGAAGTCTCTCAGTGCCCAATTTCACAAGTAAGGTCTTCCAAAACACAAGCAAAAGCTGGGACAGTATATCTTAGCATATTTTTGTCTTAGACTTGACCCATCCTTACCCCTTCTTACCTATTTCTGTGAAAGAAGACAGCAAGAGCCTGAGAAAATAGGAGAAAGATAGATCTGACTTAAATTCAAAGGAGACTTCAACTTGACCTGACAAAAAGAGAAGTGTAATCTAGCCAAAACACTGAGGAACAAAATGTGACTATTGTTAAGTATAGCCTTCATCACAAATTTTGTTGCCTTTTTCTTTTTCTGTATTTTTTGCTATATTGTTGCAACTCCATGTTTTAAGGAAACTGTGTTCTTAAAACTTCAATTTTGTCTGTTGGGAAAGCTGACTCTTGGCGGTGATATGCAAACTAATGTATTTCATTATGACAGCTGTGGTGAGTCTATTGTTGAGACACAGGACTTCAAATGTTTTAATATCCAGCTTTTACCCATAGTGCTCCAAAATATCCAAACTTGTGCTTCCACTTGTAACGTTATACCAGCTGGGAGGTGCCGCTGTGGAGATCTGAGAGAGAGAAATTAACCAGAGTTGTGTAGGAAAGCTTTGGATGTGCAGGAAGGTACCGGGAAGCATGTTGAAATAGGGAACATCCTTGAGAGCATGCACAGGATCCTTGTGCAGCTTGACACAGCCTTGCAGGCTGACCAGGCTGGTGAGAGTAAGAAAAACTGAAAGGTGGGTAGTAGCTTAGAAATTCTGTGAAATCTGATGTCAGGTAAAGAACACAGACTGTGACTTGGCTTGTCAGTAAGGGAAGGCAAAAAAAGGTTCAACTATCACATATTCAGCATTGCTCTTACCTTCTAGCCAATCCTTATGATCATACTTCTGGACTATACACAGCATGAGTTTCTTATGTCCAAGTGCTGCAGGAGACAGAGTTAAGATGTAATACTAAGGCCAGGATGTCTAATACGGAGAAAAATCACAAATTTCCAGAAGTTCAGAGTTCACTGGTTTTGTACACAAAATGGTTTATTTAAAACCCAGCTGCACTGACAGTGCATCAGCACTGCAAGCAGCTCCTGCAGCAGAGAAAGGTGTCTGGATGCACAACTTTTCCAGGTATTTACAGCCTCCACTAGTTCAAAGAGTGGTCCTGATGGATATCACATATTTCAGAATATAGCAGTATTAGTTGTAGTGGAGGTGGCAAATCTCATCAACCCACTGCCTCATATTATTTACTTTACCACAAAACTTACTGAAGCTTTTGAGAGCAGGGTGAGGCACCTCCTTCAGGCAAGTGTAAAAACCCACTGCTTATAAACCTTTGTTTGTCTGGGAACATCCTGGGTAACCCTACCCCAAACCCATGCATACTCCACTGCTGTATCTGGACTGACTCTAGGAAAAGGATATCAGATTTGCAGAGACATTCCATGGTAGCTGTCAGTACTTGTAACTTTCACAGAACAAGACTGGGACTCACTGAAGTATGAGCTAATAAGGAGGTCTAACTTCCATAGGAATGGACCAAAATCTGGGGATTGCACTGCATTTTTATAATGCTGAACATGGCTGTACCTTCAAATGCAGAGAGAAACCAAGCATCACTCTTCTGAAGTCTGAGGAATCATGATTGCAGTCTGCATTTTCCCTGTGCTGACATTGGCTTGCTCTACTCTGCGCAACCCCAGCAATTCCAGCTTGGGTCCTTTGTGTGGGTAGCTGGGGAGTGGCAGGAGGGAAAATCTATTTCAGTCTTCACAGCCATGTGCTTTTTCCACTGGAAGTGGAGCTGTTTTTAATGTGTTACCAAATCATCGTTCCTCACCCTCCGTTGCCTGCAATATCAGGTAGAGTAGTCGCTAGGCACCCCTTCAGGGAATGCACTGTGTAAAACATAAATATTTCCCTACTTATCTTCAATCACATATGTGTATGACTTCACAACTTAATCTTACCTGAATACCTTTGGTTCAATATGAATATCACGGATTTTCTGTAACTCCTTAGAAGTATTAAGACATTGTGTACAAGGCTAATTTCCAATCCTTTGTCCTTTAAGGTTAATACTTATTACTATTTTATTGTAGTTAATGTAATTTTTTCCCTGTATAGAGCAGTTTAAGCTGCAGCTTGAGAAAATGGATGATCATTATTTTGAAAAAATGGAATTTATGAATTTTTTTCTAGGTCAAATAGTTCAAAAAAGGCTTTTCAGATGAGATAATTTTTCTCTGAAAAATTGCTCTCTTATCACATTTGAAAAAAAAAGTGACATTTTAGGCTGAATGAGAAAATCTTCTCTAGCATGCATTCATTTACCTCTAAATGTATGTGTTAGGATGTGTTCATGCACAAATAAATGTAGGGTCCAAAGTGTAACTTATAATAGAACTGTTATCTGCTCTCCTGCCCTAACAGTGCAATAAAGCTCTTGTGTATGTCTGTAAAATGGAGTTAAACATTTCATGAATGTTTAAATATCATCCAGGAATCCATCAGTGTCTGACTTATTTGACCGCAATTTTTTTTGTTGTTGTTTTTTTTATAGCTTCAATTTAGTTTTACAGACCTGGGTACCTAACTCATTCTTTTGTTCCAAAGACAGTAATTTTAAAGGAGTACTGTCCACGAACCTACCAGTTTGAAGCACTAAATGTATTTTCAGGCAACTGAAATAATTTGATAGAAGTTTCTGAGTTGACCATTTCTGACTGTCAGATATGCTATTACTTGCCTATCATCTTTTATTAGAAGGTGATTTTAATGTTTGCTCTCTGCTGCCTGTATTTTCCTTTCTTTTTTTTTACTACAGATGATCCAAGTTTTACCTTTAAAATATGACAGACTATTTTAACCAGGAACCAGTGTTATTATTAATTTCAAAGGTGAGATAACTGCAACTATTACACAATTTCCAGTAGCTATTATTTTTATTGAAAACAGAGATTATTTTCTTCCTCCTGTGAATCTGAAATCTGTGTTGTAAGACCAGCACTTTCTGGAATTACTCCTTTTCTGGAAGGCATTTTTAGCTAGAAAATATTTATTAATTAAAATCTGATACTCTTTTATAGTCCCCAGCTTGTTAATTTTAAACATACTGAATAAGTTTCCTACAAATAACATATTTCTTCCATCCCCTGTGAAGGCCATGGCATTTGAAATGGCAATAATCACCATGATGGTTAGGTATCTGCCAAGATTAAAAAGAAGGGGAACTTAAAACAAGGCTTTTGAATTACATCAATCTTGAACTTTTTGCAGAATTCAATAAATAGATATTAATAGTGAGTATGAGATTGCAGGTGATGTTTTCAGAGCTTAGTGGGCAGTTGAACAACCCTAAGTGTGGGTGACATAATAACCTTAGCAACTTGATAATATTATATTGAAAAGATCCCAATTCATTCTTCACAGTTTTACTTATTCCATTCCTGACTGGTCACATTCAGATTATTAAGGAAAGCAACAACAGAAAGCCACCTAAGTAGAAATTAAGTGGACAATTCATCATTCTCTCTCCTTAGAATCCAAAAAGTTGCTTCTTTACTTTCTGTACTTTAGCAGAGACCAGAAAAGAGGGTCATATAAACTCCATAAATTTCATTTTGGTCAAACCTTTGAAGAAAGATCTTCAGCTACATTCAGTGTATTATTTATATCTTATTTAATATTCCTTTTTTAGGAGTATTATTTAATACATTAAGTTATCAATCTTACTTGCTACACACATGCACAAAAATATTAACTATAGATCAACTTTGATTGTAATGGCTTTATTACAGCTAAGTCTTATATTTCACTTCCAATTAAAAACATGTCTCACAACCAATAACCTTCTACCTTTGCCAAGATACTATGTTTGGGGATTTTTTTTATTTTAAGCTTAACCAACAAATTCACTACTATTTATTACTAGGGAGTCTGGTACTCAGAATAGTTTCTATAGATAAGTATGTTTACAGAAATTTACCTTCTAATAATAAAATATCATAGACCTCTGAAACTAAAACTTCCCTCCTCTGGAATATGAAAACTTCCAATTTAGGTCTACAGTATGTAATTGGTAAAGGCAGGTTTGACACACTTTCTTCACTCTAACACCATGCTTTTACTGTCATCACACCGTCCCAACCAATGAAGAAAAATGGAAAACAAAGTCTCCTTTTCATTCCTACCCTGTTTAAGGGAAACAGTGAAATAATTTTGTTTATTACCTACTATTAGAAATACTGTCTTTTTTTTTTTAAATCAGGGAAGGTGGAAGATAGCATCTTGACTGAGCCCAATAGAAGCAGCCAGAGATGAGGAAGTCATCGACAGTCCTAGGAAACTTCATGCCTCCACAAAGAGCTGGGTCACTGTAGAAGTGAGAAATACACAGTCTGTTCTTCAGCATTCCCCTACAAAACCAATGACATTAGGTTTTCTTAGAGAAGCTATGTGTAATCCCTTGGCATAGGAATGCCAGCTGAAAACCATAAAAATATAAAACCTACTTTTATATCATCAGAAAGATGTACGGTGCTACGTGAAGCTAAGAAGAAAAACTCACCATTTCAAAATCTTCCTGGGGATACATTTGTTCTTTGCACAGAGAGTGACCATAAGTTTTAATTGCTGGCATTTTTCATTCTAGGCTTTTTAAATCAAGCAGTGTCTAACAAGTATTCAATGACTACTGTGACATTAGATCAAATCTCTAAAAAAGGTATCAGAGGATCTCCTTAGAATACTTCTAAAAATTGCTTAAGATCATTGACATTCAACCAGCCAGGTGTTCAGAAAACCTAAATGGGGGTCCTCAGAGCAAAAAAAGGATCAAACCTTTGTTAGGATGTAGTCACAGTGTGGTGTCAGAGGAAGGAATCTCTTTACACTTTCCTGTTTTCTTGTAAGGCATAAACAGTTTGGGCATTGCAAATGAATGAGCAGGTCCAACATATGTTCTTTTACTGGTTTTCCTCTGGTCTTGTAAAAAAATATGACATGGTGTAAGCTGGCTTTCTTCTTTTCATTGCACTTAATTTTGTGGTTTCTTCAATTTTTTTCCTTCTATTTAACAGTTATATAATTCTTTTACATAATTTTCCTGATGCATTTTAAACAACCTATGCACTTAAGTATAGATTTATATGTCTGCATATATTTATGTGTATTAATACCTTCCTAAGGATCATGCCTTATTACAGCTCAGCCATGCAGCAGCAGGTGAAAATCTCTCTCTCTCTCTGTTCCACAGCAGTTACAAAGCCCTGTAGTGCTCTACCATATCTCTTTCTAATAAACCTGTGCAGCTGGAGGCCTATTCTGCTATCACCAGTGTGTGTGATTGCATTTGGGTTTTGAGTGGGTCTAATGTATAACTTACAAAAAGATAATTCCACTTACATGCTGGAAAATGTGCAGTCCCTCATTTATGTCCTATGTAGGAAGCTACTGAGGATTTTTACCTCATAAAATTTCCCTTTAGGTTATGAGATTTTTTTGCCTTGCATGTTTGCATAAGAAATAAACCTATTTTATAGAGATGCTTTTAGAAAGAGGGACCAAACAGGATGTCTTTTAATCTACTGGCACTATTTTTTTCAGCTTTTCAATGCTTTTTTACTTGTTGGTTGATTTTTAATAGTGAATGACACATTCTTTCTTGTGTCAAGACCAGAGTTCAGAAAATCTTTTCCTGACTATTATAATAGCAGCTTGTTAGAGTTTATATATTCAAAATGTCTGATGCTTTCCAGTTTGAAGTTTTCCAAAATGTCCACATTTCTGCTATTTGCCGCAGACTGGGGAGCATGAATGGAGGAAAGCTGTGAAGCTGACAAGACTGAGTTTCCTCTTTTTATGGAATCACATTCAAATTTGACTGAAGGTACAAAGAAATGAAATGTCTCTTCTCCTAATTTCTATTCTTCAGGAAAAAATCTTGTCTGTGTGCCAAATTCACCCTGGCACATTCCCAGACCAGGTTTATACTACTGCTGAGCAATGTATAAAGCAGCCACACCAAGCTGCCTGGAAGTACCCCATTACTGCAAAAGCAGGAGAAGGAAGAGAATTGAGAGATGTATATGGAGACATCAGAATTCAGATTGATTACACGGTCCTCAAACCACCTCTTTTCCAAAGTGCTTGGTAGTACAGCCTTTAGTTACTTGGCATACTATGGATTTTCATGGGGAGTTTTTGATTATCCTTGGACGATGTGCAATGACAGGGAGTTATACCTTGCATTAACTTTGAAACATTTCACTCTGTAACCCGAATAACACAGGGCTGATATGAGCAAATGAATACAAGCATTGGCTCATATTCACATTTTTAACAAGCCTTTGAAAAGAAACTCAGAACCAGCGCATCATATACGGGTGCAAAATGGTTTAATTATGATTTAAAAATTTTTGCATTTTCCCTGCTTCTCTTTATAGTTTTACTACTAGGATTTTTTCCAGTCACATTTTCCATGAAAAAGCACTCCAAATACTTCTGTTTCCAGTTTTTTTCCCCCAGTGTGATGAGAGAACAAAAGCCCACTATTATTCTTCCAAAAATCCATAGGCAAAGGAAGTCAACAGGATATTAAAGTATGCATAAGAAATAGAAAAATTTCTTCTGAGACTTAGGGACTTGGGGAAAAATTTGAGATTTTAAGAGCTTCTGTTCATTCTCTGCTGCATCCATTCTAGATTGCATTTGCTTTAACCTCTGCCTACTTTCAAGAAGATCAAAGCATGAGCATTAGTTACCCTACTGCATAATTCAATTGAGCTTTACTTTGGAAGTATTTTAGCATGTACTGAACTTGATAGTATGAAAGAAGTGACCTCAAATCCTAATTTAAATGTGTCATTGGTCAGTTTAAACATAGAAGAAGACTCCCTGAAGTAACATGAAGGAATGTGAAAACAAAAGATTTCTTAATTTAACCTCTTTTTGTGTCTCCTACCTGTTACATGTTTTGACTTTAATACTGTACTAACCTAGAGCAAAGTGAAACTTGCACAGCAGTGTAGGTTAGTCTTAGCTACACAGTAGTACAATAAATCAGAAAAATGAGCATGGACTTTCATGTTCAAGGCCTGAAACTTTTCATTTCTCATTTTCATTCACATTTCTCAAGGTGAATGGTCAGAACAGAACAATTCACCTTTTTATGAACTTATGAAAAATGTATAACAAACTTTAAGAACTTCTTAAATGAAAATTTGGAAGTCTCTGTTCTCTGCTCTCTGTTCATTACAATTATCTGATTTTAAAGCTTGTATTTAGATGCAATATCTATTTACTATGATAATTCAATATTATTTCCTACAAAGTAATGCAAAAAAGTGTTACAAGTTTTGATAAAAATAAACATATTTTCTGATTATTTATTCTAAATACAGAAATTACGCTTTGGTGGAAAAAGAGTCTTAAGAATAACTACTACACTTTTCACAAGAGAAAAATTGTAAAAAAAGAGTTATGACCATCCCTACCCAAAATAACAAAATTTTTCAAACAACTGATCTTTTAAAATTTTGATAAAATTTTAAATATTTCAGTCATTGATAGAAAGTTGGGAAAATAACCAACCAACTAATCAACCAACCAACCAACAAAAAAAATGCTATGTTCCAAAGACTTTCGTATCTTTCAAGTTTAACCCCAGTGGACCATGATGTGCTCTTCATGCTAAGGAAGATTGAGAAAATGAGAATTTGATAGGTAAACTAAGTAGATCCTAACCAACAAAAACAATTAGTCTTTCCAGATCCAAGAGCACAACCCTTCCAGTCTATTGGATAAAACAAAAACTGGTATTTAATTTTTTTGGAGGTTGGTGTGAGAAAAAAGAGAACAATAAACGAATCGCAATTAAATTGATTTGTTCAGTTAATTGAGCAACTTGGATAAGGATTCATTCCTATTTTTGTCTGGCATAGCTTATATTCATAGCAGCCTGCCAAGAACTGCAGGAATAAGCATTTATAATACAAAAATAAGATTGTTTATTTTCTTAATAAAAATGAACTGCCACTTTTTTATTTATATGATTATATGTAGACTGTATTGGTCTTTTTGAGATTGCAGTACCCTTTTAACATCCCTTTTAACATTTGGAGGTGGGAGGGATCTTGCAATGACTCAAGTCTGAAATGGTGAAAGTAGACATGGAACGCTCCCTGTTAGTGCCACTTAGGCATGCATTGTGGTGGAGCTGAACAGAAGAAGAACAGAAAACCTTAGATCAAGTAGATGGAAGAAGAATGCAAACTGCAATAGAGGCATCTTGTCTAGAAAGTATTCATAATATAATGTTAGGAGAAGTGAAAATCAGTACCATCTCACCACATCCTCAGAGAGGCCCACATTCCAAATTTGTCAAAAAAATAAAGAGTTAGCTGTCAGTGAATGTGAAGTCTGTCTACAGCAAAGAAGAGAAATGGAACTGCTGAAGTGGAGATATGCTTTCTGTCAGGTGTTACCACACTTAGACTCACCATACATTCATCCAGGCAATGACAATGAGTGCCCAGGTGACAAGAGACTCTCAACAAACCAACATGGAATGAGATCTAAGCAGAAATTTTAATATTGAAGGCTTTGCAAAGGCTTCAGCAAAAGCATGCAATAAGTATACCATTATCTACTGGGTTGGAGGGACATTTTGGGTGCTGCACTTCTTCAAATGGCAATTTGGTTTTGTTTCAAGCACAGTCCATGATGCCAGAGGTCTCTGTAACAAGAGGAATGGGCCATGGCCCATAATTTGATGACAAAGATGCAAGAACAAAAAGAAATTGCATGGAGGAGGGGGTTTATTGGGAGTACTAACTACAGATGCTTTTGAAAGCCAAGTGTATTTCTGAGAGAAGTTGATAAGCATTGAAAGTAATTCTCTCTTTCTCATTGGACCATCTTCTGTAAATTTATTCATGTAACTTAGCTACAGACAAACTGTCCTGCAGATAGGGATTTAGTGTGTGGCTATAGGATAAGAGCAGTGGCATGTTATGAGAGAACCTATGTGACAGGCAAGCTGACCAGCACAGTTGGAGAAGGTAATTGCTTAAAAAAAATACATGCTAATATTTTTTTTGCTGTGAAAGAGAAGCAGGGGGAGAGGTGAGTGGTTGGAGGTGAAAACTGAGGATGCCTTTTCTTTACTAATTCTTTTTCTCCTTTTTTTTTTTTTTTGTTTCTGTTTTGATCAATATGACTTTAATTCCACCTGGCATATCACAGCTATGATTCTCTGTTAATGTATTGTCTATTCCAAGTGCATTATACACATAAATTAGATCTTTTAGACAAGACAGCAAGATTATCCACAGGATACTTTCTAGAAGAACCTTGAAGAAAATTATAAATGGGAAAACTGAAAATTTAAATAAAATAATTGATTTTTTTTTCAGTTCAAAGGCCAAACACAAACTAAAAGAAAGGGAGGAGGGAGAGATCTGCTTAGAGTGAAATGAAGTAGAAAATTGTGGCCAAAGGGATGCAATTTGATGGCTAGACTGGTAGACATGTTACACACTGACCCTTCACAGCATTCCAAAATAAAATACATAATGAATTCTTCCTTTACACAAAGAAGCAGTACAAAAAATTAAAAAATGCAACAAATTATGGGAGAAACATCTGGGGTTTACTACATTTTGCAGGTCCTGAACATGTTTTTGTTGATGAGGTTTGGGAGGATTTTATTGTAAAAATAAAACTTCATTTTCCTTCAGAGGAAGTACCTGTTTTCTTCTTTCAGAAGAAAGTTTTAGGCAGCATTTTCTTACACAATTCAGAAATATATTATATTGATGTTAAAAAGTCACAGTGTCAGTCTAAAATAATCTAATTTACATCACTTCCTGCTCTTTTTTATTAAAACTCAATGCATGTTCAACTTTTATTAGCTTACAAAGGTGGTGTAAAATGAGAACAGTACACTGAGCTACCACCATAATGCTGAAGGTATTCAAAAGTGAAAAAGCAAGAGTGTGCTGGCTGTTTTACAGACAAACCTCAAACACTGTCTTTCTCCTCCACAACTGAGAGCAAAGGAACACCACATGTTTCAAGGGTGCTTCCTACAGCACCATTCATGCCACCAGACTCCATTAAGAGCATTTGTAACTCATTCTCTGTAGGAAAGTCAAGTGTATAAAGTTACTCACAATCTGCATGTTGGAAAATGGATTAATTAATATTTTCATTTTGACATCATACTCACTTGCAAGATCTATTCCATTCCAAGATTATTATGTCGTCTTTTATTCATATTCTCAGCCTTTTATTAGAAGCTGAGGTAAATAATTCCTAATTCAGAAAGCATAAAGCACACTGTGAACCAACCAGATCCAGTCTCATTATACAAATACAATTCTGTTTGATCATATGAGATCCTTCTTGCAAATGAAGGAATTTTTGTCATTGTATATCTCAGCTGGCTTTATTTTGAACATCAGTGATAATCTTGTGTTGTACCAACATCTCTGAACAACTAATTACTCTTAGAGTCCTCTAGGAAATTTGTACTTTTTGCATCCTGCAGCGTTCAGTTTGGGCAGTCTCTGGTCTGCATCCACCTCTGTACTCTTCATGCTTAGGGAGCCATATCCCCTGTCTCATTCCCCATTGCTAGCACAGCTTAAAGATCTCACACAGGGCCCCTTTTCTTCATTAAGAAAACTCAGTCAAACCTGCAGGAGACTCAGGAATTCAATATAACTTAACTTCTCCTCTAGTCTCTGAATGAGCAGAACTCATACCAGGTTGTTCTTCATAGATAGCTTCATAAACACATTAAAAACATAAGAAATATTTCTCTAAATAGGGCATAGCCCTCACACTTAAACTACTGTAGCCTCCTAGTACTGTGCCTTTCAGTACAACCTCAGAGCTTATAAAAAATTTTCCAGAAAACAACTGAGAGAAGTTACTTTACACTGATCCCTGATCACCACTAAAGAAAAGGCTGTCTCTTGCAATTGCATGCACGTCCTTCAGTAAAATGATCTCTCTAAAGACAGATAATGTCAGTGAAGAGGCCAAGAAGGGTTAGTTATGGTCATGCAAAATTAAGTCAAGCCCTTAAAATTCCACCATTTTCTGATGCAGGAATCTACTAAAAGAAGAGTTAGGAAAGGCAGTTACATTGGCCCCCTAAGTATTCTGTGAGGTGCATTCTGCTTTAAAAATGACCTTTTTCTTTTAATTGTAAAGAATTTAAATGAATAGTTTCCTTTCAAGCATAGTGTTATCCAAGTACATCCTCATAAACTTCAGTCTCTAAACTAACAGGCTAGAGAAATTATTAATTTTTTGTGTGTAAAAACAAAAGCATTAATTAGTACTGTTTCAAAGGTCAGAAAATTGTTGTTAATCACTTTCTGAGAAGCACATGTACTCCATTATATATATAACTGCAGTGCTAAGAAACAACCATGTCTGCTTTACAAAATTGTTAACATATGCCTCCAGAGCATTCGTAGGTTCAAGACTTGGTCCCAAAAGTATATTAAGCCCTAAGTAAATCTTCCCTTTCATTCTCACACTGTTATAAATAGACATTTTATTTGGTGTCATTTGAATTTTGGAAAAAAAATATGAATTTTATATTTTTGAATGGAATAGAGAGAATTGCAGAGGGAGCAAATGACAAGTGAGGTCATAAATACTTTTTCTATAAATGTTCATTGTTTCTTAATATATTTTATTTGTTCTTTCACTCCAAACTATTAGTGCTGTGCTTTTCCACCTGCTGAGAGGCTCTGTGGGTTTTTTAAGCTTAGCAACTAGGCTATTTTTTCTCAGAAATTTTGTTAAAATAAAAACCAGCTTCTGGAATTCACAGCAAATGCTTTGTCATTGACCTTGAAAGTACTTTGGCAAGCAAGGGATTTCTGTGCTTTGCCAAAAAAGTAATGGTGACAGCAGAAATTTTGTCACAGTTGAAACTACAATAGTTAGTCCACTATGTTGTTGGTAGCTTCACCTATCAGTATCCCCAATGGCAATATTGTATTTCAGGTGTCAACTGGCAGGCATTTAATGTTGGAAGAATAGGGATTTTAGAGAAAGAACGTCACAAGGAGCAGTACAATGTTCTCGAAACCTAATATTTAGAAATCCTTATTTTTTCTTGTGTTTCTTATAATTCCTTGGACAAACAGTGCAGGATGCTTGAAAATACGTTTTCTTTTTCTAAATTAAGAAAACTGAATATAATCAAGCTTATTTCAGTACAATGAAATATTTTAGGCATTTAATGAAATTTCAGTCATGCTTTGAACTAAATACAAAACTATAAAGTAACTTTATTTTCCACCAAAATATTTTGGGAATTCTTTTTTCTCCTTATTGGTATATATTAATATTTTGGAAGATAAAAGCAGACTGTTAAAGTGTTAAACTGGAAGAAAGCTGTTTTTCAGAGCTCTCTAAGTAATTTAGGTTGGGTTAGTCATAATTTTTTGGCCTGAAATTCTTTGCTACAAACAAAATAAATTTTGAGGCCATACACTGTAAGTGATGGGCATTGTTTATACTTAAGTAAATTGAACTTGTCTATAACTTTCATTCCTCTGCCTCTTTATGCAAGAGTTAAGGAAGTATGCTTGAAACCCTCAATAACATATTTATGTTTGAGAACAGCATAAGGAAAGATTTTTACACCCTTTTGCACTCGTGGGTCCAGAATTCTCAGGACTGATAATCCTTTGCCTCATGGCCCTGTCAGTGGAACTGAGGTTACCTGGTGCTTCCAGAGGTCTGCTGCTGTAATGAGCATTTCAGCAGATAACCTCTGTGGCCATGGCTGCAGAGCCATTGTGGGAAGTCTGTCTCCCACTCTGCTCAAAGGTTGTTTTTTCCTGCTTGGGAAACAGAAGTGATGATTTCAGTGAGGGCTCTTAGGTGAACTGCACAGAAAGAAGTTCTCTTGAGTAAAGAACCATGCTGAAGAAGTAAGGTAAGCTTTCCCACATGGCAAGATCTTGAGACTAGAGCAGAGGGAGGTGCCCCAGCTCCCTTGCTCCCAAGTGGAAAGCGGTGGAATCATGACTCAGAGGCAGCTCTGAAGTAGCTGAAAAGACTATGTCTTAGGTTGCAGAGTGCCAGAGCCTGGTGCTGCTCTCTGAGGACAGCAGGGACAGCAGTGAGATGCACTCAGGTCTCCACCCTCTCCTCAGCCAAGTGGAGGAGGTGAGAGATGAAGTAGAAAGACAAAAAAGGGGTTAAGGACTCTGAAGAAGAGATTGACTGGTGAAGCCACGCTCTACCATGCCTTGGAGAAACTCATTTGCTATCTGCTTCACAAAGAAGTAATTACTTCTTTCATAATAAGTAAGGGATCCTCTTGCATCACCAGGCAAAAAGAGGGGACCTTGAGAGATGGAGGAGAATGAAAACTGGTGACTGCTTGGATTACCAGCATCCCTTTCCAACCTACCTCACATTCACAAGTGAGTTTATGTAGTAGGTGTCAGGTCCTGGAATCTGAGGACTGGAGAAATGAGAATGTGGCTGAATGTCCATTTGGTTTGGAAGGGTCACCTACAGCAGAACAGTCTACCCACTGTGTCACAAGATCCTCAGTTAAGGCAAGAAGAATGAAGTCGTCATTGTTGACAGCCTTCTGAGACAAACAGAGGTCCCAGTATGCCAACCAGGTCCAGCCCATGGGGATGTGTGTTGGGCTCCTGGGGTCTGGATAAGAGACATCACCAAGAAATTTCCCAGCCTGTTATGGCCCACTGATTATTATCTGCTACTGGTTTTCCAGGTGGGCAGCATCAAGAAGGCTTCATCAGACAATGAAGAGGGACCTCAGGGCTTTGGAACTATTGGCTGAGAGACCTGGAGCACATGCTATGTTCTCTTCTGAGCTGCCAATGGCCATTTCAAATTTTGACACTGCATCTTCTGTTTAAGGCAAGTGTTCAACAGCCACCAGAAGTTCAAAGAAATGGTCATGCTCACATATACAGCACAGGGTTATTCTTACCTGTATCAACTAAAAAGGAAAATTTTTGTCTGTGAGAACAAACATTTTTTATACTGTGCAGATGAAAACTAGTTAAAAAATAAGAACTTAGTTATTTCCCATTTTGTCTTCAACATTTTATATGTTTTTTTTTCTTTTTTTTTCTGCTATAATAGTAAGTGATAAAGGATTCAGTTGGTATAATACAAAATTTCTGTAATGCAGTCATTAACTGTTACATTTTGGGAGCAAAATACTGCTAATTCAGCCTGTTCTGATTTCAGGCTATTGATTTAGAAATAAAACTAAATGTATCACATTAGCATGAGAAGCCTTCTATATATATATAGACAGCTATAGCTGACAACTAAATCAGGGAAGGGAAGGGAAGGGAAGGGAAGG